>NC_058094.1:98536666-98839696 GCF_020171115.1 Neogale vison
ATGCCCCCCAATAGAAGGACAATAAAGCAGAACACTGGGTACAGACAACTGAAATACCCATCCTCTGATTAGGCCTGGTGGCCTATGGGCATGGCAAGCCCCATATACGGGCTCTTGGTCCAGCCACTGAGAGGATTTACTTGAATAGGGGACTCACTCTGAGAGTCACAATGTGTTTTTGTGCCCAAGGCGGCCCTCAATCATGGGCGGGGCCTTAGTGAGCATGCAGGTTTCTCCTACACTGAACGTAGGACAACATACCAAACACAAGTTTTCTTGCCATGGGAAAGGAGGAGTTCTTATTTCTGCATCACGTTCACCACTGGGCACTGATTGGAGATAAGATGTAGGTCCTGAAGCCTGATAAACGAGGTTGGAAAAATATGATGACCTAAGGCCATGGTGGGTCCGATGTGTTCAGTTTGGTGCCAGCTTTCTAGGTGTCGTTTAGGAGGTCTGCAATCAGCCTGTGCCAGACAGGGCATTAGTGCCCAGATAGGCTGTATAATTGGGGTACAGTCGAGAGGTGTGCAGAATATAATAATTTGGGGTTTCTCGGTAGCCCCATAGGGCAAAGTTTTTCTTCTGGACGGCAGGCAGAATGCTGCATTGTTGGTCCAGAATTGCCAAACTGGAGGGCTTTTGGGCCAGGAGTGTGTGGACAGAAGTCTGAGAACACAAGCTAAGCTTAGGTTTAGGGGCGAGGGCACGGCAGGCACACTGTGCAGAGCTGAATCAAGATTCCCTGCATCTGAAGTCAGGGCGAGAATCAGACATTGGCTCAGGTTGGAGTTTCTGTCCATGATGGCCCCTTCATGAAGCGGTTCATCACCAGGCCATGGAGGTTTTCCATGATGGGAGTAGTGAGATGCTCCAAACCACAAGGATTTTCTGCGGGTCAATTGAAACCTGTTGGATGGCTCCAGGACATCCCATATGGAACGACTCCAGAGCAGGGTTCTAAGGATGGATGCCTGGGCAGCCCGCCTCACATTCCAATTGTCTTCTAGCGTCAAGACACATTTGATCTGCTGGCTCTGGCATAGCAACTGATGGGCTGAGTTGAAATGGACTCTCCTGAGGATGGGTCATAATGTGGGTTTGTGTCCATGGAGACCTTGAAATGGGGCGGTGGCACTGGAGCCCTGAAGGATTCTCTAAACCAGAGATTTTGACACAGCTCCATGAGCAAGTTTTCCATGGGGAGATGAGATTTGTTCTCATTGGTGCTTCAGTAAACCCCATATGCTGGTATTGGAAACCAGGCCTCTGAGGAGAGATGCCTGGAAACCAAAGCAATGTATCTGATTAGGGCCTAGGGGCCTGTGTGGTTTAATCTTCTTCTCTGGGGACATCTGTCTATGGGTGTGAGTGGAGGTAGTTCCTCAGCTGATGTCAGATAACCCCTGTTTGTCTCAGGAGGTCTACACTAATGGGATGACCTCAGTGACTTTGGAGGTTACTCCCAATTTGCAAGTTTGTGGCCAATGAAATGGGCAGAATTCCTTTGGGGAGGGAAGGCACAGTCCTGTGGTGTGGCTCCAGGGGCCCAAGCATGGAGGGAGTGTGGGCCAGAGCTGTGGGGACAGAAGTCTGAAAACAGAAACTCAGCTTAGGTTTGGGAACGTAGTTATGGCAGGACCAATCTACAGACCTTGAGAACTCTTCATGATACGAAGAAAGAGGGAATGTGAGGCTCTTGATCAGGCTTTTGTTTCTGAATTTTGTGTCACCAATGGCCATGGAATGTAGGGGTGACCTCAAGGGCCATGGACGAGTCTCCCTTTCTGAGTATTTGGCCCGATCCCAAGATTTTGTGGTCATTCTGTGGTATGGGAGGAGTCTGTTCTGTTTTCTTTCTTTCTTTTTCTTTTTTTTTTACCTCCGCTGTGCCACCAAAAGAGGGATTCCAGAGCAGAGCCCTGGGGAGGGACGACTGGACAACCCGAACTCTGATTAAGATTGGGGGCTTAGGTGCATGGCAAGCCGTATATGTGGGCTCTTGGTCCAGCCACTGAGAGGCCTTACTTGAACACTGGGCTCACCCTGAGGGTCACAATGCGTGTTTGTGACTAATGCGGCCCTTGAGCATGGGTGGGGCCTCATGGGCCACACTGCTTTCAACTACACTGAATGTTGGACCACATGCCAAACACAAGGTTTCTTGCCATGGGGAAGTAGGAGTTCTGATTTCTGCATCACGTTCACCCCTGAGCAGTGAATGGAGATAAGGTCTAGGTACTGAAGCCTGAAAACCGAGGTTGGGAAGAGATGACGAGCTAAGGCCATGGCGGGTCTGATGTGCTCAGTGTGTAGTCAGCTGTCTGGGTGTTGGTCAGGAGGTCCGGGCTCAGGCTGTGTCAAACAGTACATTAGTGTCCAGGTTAGACTGTATAATTTGGGTACAGTCAAGTGCCCTGTAGGTTTTTCCTCATTTGGGAGTCTGGGAAGCTCCATAGAGCAACATTTTTCTTCTGGAGGGCAGGCAGAGTGCTGCATTTTGGGCCCGGTATTGCCAAACTTGAGTTGAGGGCTTGGGGGCCAGGAGTGTGAGGACAGAAGTCTGAGAACACAAGGTAGATGTAAGTTTCTCGGCGAGGGCAAGGCAGGCACACTCTGCAGAGCTGAATCGAGATCTCGTGCAACTGAAGTCAGGGCGAGGATCAGATGTTGCCTCAAGTTGGAGTTTCTGTCCATGATGGCCCTTCATGAAGGAGAGAGGGATATCACAAAGCCATCAAGATTTTCCCACATTAGGAGTTGTGAGATGCTCCAAAACGCAGGAATTCCTCCTGCAGGACATTTAATACTTGTTGGATGGCTCCAGGAAGTCCCATACACAACGAGGCCAGAGCAGGATTCCAAAGATGGATGTCTGGACAGCCTGACTCGCATTTCAATTGTCTCCTAACGACAAGATAGGTTCGATCTGTGGGCTATGAGAGAGCTCTGAGGGGTCTGAGTTGAAATGGAATCTCCTGAGGATAGGTCCTAATGTGGCTTTGTGTCCATGGAGACTTTGAATGGGGCGGTGGCACGGGTCACTCAAGGATTCTCCTAACTGGAGGTTAAGAGACAGCTCCAAAGAGCAAGTTTCCCAAGTGGAGATGAGATTTGTTTTGATTGGTGACTCAGGAAACCCCCATATGCTGGTATTGGAAACCAAGGCCTCTGAGGAGAAATACCTGGAAACTAATGCAATGTATTTGATTAGAGAATAGGGACCTGTCGAATTAAATTTTCTTCTCTGGTGACAACTGTCTACGCTATGAATGGAGGTAGTTGCTCAGCTGGTGATAGACCGCCACTGTATGTCAGGGCGACCTACACTATTGGGATGGTCTTGGGGCGTTTGGAGGTTTCTCCTAATTTGTACGGTTGTGGCAAATGGAATGGGCAGAATTCACGTGGAGTGGGCAGGCACAGTCTTGAGGTGTGGCTCCAGGGGCCCCAGCATGGAGGATGTGTGGGCAAGGAGTGTGGGAACAGAAGTCTGAAAACACAAACTCAGCTTAGGTTTGGGGATGTAGGTATGGCAGGACCAATCTACAGACCGTGAGGAGAACTGTTCAGGACATGGAGAAAGGACGAGTGTGAGGTGCTTCCTCAGGCTTTTGTCTCTGGATTTTGTGTCAACGATGGACGTGGAATATCGGGGAGGCCACATGGGCTATGAACGAGTCTTCTATCTGTGGATTTGGCCCGATCCCAAGAGTTTTGGGAAGATCTGTGGGATGGGAGGAGTCCTTCCTGTTTTGTTATTTCAGGTGTCCCACCAAAAGAGGGACTCCAGAGCAGAGCCCTGGGGATGGCGCCTGGACAATGAGAAATCTGGTTAAAAATCGGGCCTAGGTCCTGGGCTCTTGTTTTTTGGGAGGTTTTTGGACACTGCTTCAATCTCGTTATTAGATATCGGTCTATTCAGGTTGTCAATTTCTTCCTGGCTCAATGTTGGTAGTTTATATTTTTCCAGGAATGCATCCATTTCGTCTAGGTTGCTAACCTTATTGGCATATAACTGTTGATAATAACTTCTGATGATTGTTTCTACTTCCTTGGTGTTAGTTGTGACGGATTCCTTGGGGAATTCTACCAAACCTTCAAAGAAGAAATAACACCTATTCTCCTGAAACTGTTTCAAAAAATTGAAGCAGAAGGAAAACTTCCAGACTCTTTTTATGAAGCCAGCATTACCCTGATCCCCAAACCAGGCAAGGACCCTACCAAAAAGAAGAATTTTAGACCAATATCACTGATGAATATGGATGCTAAGATTCTCAACAAGATTCTAGCCAACAGGATCCAACAGCACATTAAAAAGATTATCCACCATGATCAGGTGGGATTCATCCCTGGGCTACAAGGATGGTTCAACATTCGCAAATCAATCAATGTGATACAACAAATTAATACGAGAAGAGAGAAGAACCATATGGTCCTCTCAATTGATCCAGAAAAAGCATTTGACAAAATCCAGCATCCGTTCCTGATTAAAACACTTCAAAGTATAGGGATAGAGGGAACATTCCTGAACCTCATCAAATCTATCTATGAAAGACCCACAGCAAATGTCATCCTCAATGGGAAAAAGCTTGCAGCCTTCCCATTGAGATCAGGAACAAGACAAGGATGCCCACTTTCACCACTCTTGTTCAACATAGTATTAGAAGTTCTAGCAACAGCAATCAGGCAACAGAGAGAAATAAAAAGTATCCAAATTGGTAATGAAGAAGTCAAACTCTCTCTCTTCGCAGATGACATGATTCTTTATATGGAAAACCCAAAAGACTCCACCCCCAAACTACTAGAACTCATACAGCAATTCAGCAACGTGGCAGGATACAAAGTCAATGTGCAGAAATCAGTGGCTTTCTTATACACTAACAATGAAAATACAGAAAGGGAAATTAGAGAATCGATTCCATTTACTATAGCACCAAGAACCATAAGATACCTGGGAATAAACCTAACCAAAGAGGTAAAGGATCTGTACTCAAGGAACTACAGAACACTCATGAAAGAAATTGAAGAAGACACAAAAAGATGGAAGACCATTCCATGCTCTTGGATCGGAAGAATAAACATCGTTAAAATGTCTATACTGCCTAGAGCAATCTATACTTTTAATGCCATTCCGATCAAAATTCAACCGGCATTCTTCAAAGAGCTGGAGCAAATAATCCTAAAATTTGTATGGAATCAGAAGAGACCCCGAATCGCTAAGGAAATGTTGAAAAACAAAAATAAAGCTGGCGGCATCACCTTACCTGATTTCAAGCTTTATTACAAAGCTGTGATCACCAAGACAGCATGGTACTGGCATAAAAAGAGACACATAGACCGGTGGAACAGAGTAGAGAGCCCATATATGGACCCTCTAATTTATGGTCAATTAATCTTCGACAAAACAGGAAAAAATATACAGTGGAAAAAAGACAGTCTCTTCAATAAATGGTGCTGGGAAAACTGGACAGCTATATGTAGAAGAATGAAACTCGACCATTCTCTTACACCGTACACAAAGATAAACTCAAAATGGATAAAAGACCTCAACGTGAGACTGGAATCCATCAGAATCCTAGAGAACATAGGCAGTAATCTCTTCGATATCAACCACAGCAACTTCTTTCAAGATACGTCTCCAAAGGCAAAGGAAACAAAAGCGAAAATAAACTTTTGGGGCTTCATCAAAATCAAAAACTCCTGTACAGCAAAGGAAACAGTCAACAAAACAAAGAGGCAACCCACGGAATGGGAGAAGATATTTGCAAATGACAGTACAGACAAAAGGTTGATATCCAGGATCTATAATGAACTCCTCAAACTCAACACACACGAAACAGGCAAACACGTCAAAAAATGGGCAGAAGATATGAACAGACACTTCTCCAATCAAGACATACTAATGGCTATCAGACACATGAAAAAATGCTCATCATCATTAGCCCTCAGGGTGATTCAAATTAAAACCACATTGAGATATCACCTTACACCAGTTAGAATGGCCAAAATTAACAAAACAGGAAACAACATGTGTTGGAGAGGATGTGGAGAAAGGGGAACCCTCTTCCACTGTTGGTGGGAATGCAGGTTGGTGCAGCCTCTTTGGAGAACAGTGTGGAGATTCCTCAAGAAATTAAAAATAGAGCTTCCGTATGACCCTGCAATTGCACTCCTGGGTATTTACCGCAAAGACACAGATGTCGTGAAAAGAAAGGCCATCTGTACCCCAATGTTTATAGCAGCAATGGCCACAGTCGCCAAACTATGGAAAGAACCAAGATGCCCTTCAACTGATGAATGGATAAGGAAGATGTGGTCCATATACACTATGGAGTATTATGCCTCCATCAGAAAGGATGAATACCCAACTTTTGTAGCAACATGGACGGGACTGGAAGAGATTATGCTGAGTGAAATAAGTCAAGCAGAGAAAGTAAATTATCATATGGTTTCACTTATTTGTGGAGCACAACAAATAGCATGGAGGACAAGGGGTGTTAGAGAGGAGAAGGGAATTTGGGTAAATTGGATGGGGGAGGTGAACCATGAGAGACTATGGACTCTGAAAAACAATCTGAGGGGTTTGAAGTGGCGGGGGGGTGGGAGGTTGGGGTACCAGGTGGTGGGTATTATGGAGGGCACGGCTTGCATGGAGCACTGGGTGTGGTGAAAAAATAATGAATAATGTTTTTTGGAAAATAAATAAAGTGGAAAAAAAAATCAGGCCTAGGGGCATGGCCAGCCCAATATGCCTTCTAATGGTCCAGCCACTGAGAGGCCTTCCTTGAGGACAGGACTCACGCTGAGGGTCACAATGTGTATTTATGCCCTCGCCATGCTCAAGCATGGGCGGGGCCTAATGGTGAACGCTGGTTTCTCCTACACTGAACGTTGGACAACATGCCAACCACAAGTTTTCTTGCCATGGAAAGAAAGGAGTTCTGTTTTCTGCATCATGTTTACCCCTTGGCAGGGTTTGGAGTTAAGGTTTAAGTTATGAAGCCTGAAAAGCTAGGATGGAAAGGGATGATGAACTAAGGCCATGGCGGGTCTGATGTGCTCAGTGTGCAGTCAGCTGTCTGGGTGTTGGTCAGGATGTCCGGACTCAGCCTGAGTCAGACAGTACATTAGTGCCCAGGTTAGACTATATAATTTGGGTACAGTACAGTAGAGTGCCGTGTAGGTCTATCCTCATTTAGGGTGTCTGGGATGCCCCATAGGGCAACTTTTTTCTTCTGGAGGGCAGGAAAATTGCTGCATTGTGCGTCCGGTATTGCCAAACTTGAGGTCTTGGGGGCCAGGAGTGTGAGGACGGAAGTCTGAGAACACAAGCTAGACTTGGGTTTCTGAGTGAGGGTACGACAGGCACACTCTGCAGAGCTGAATCAAGATCTCGTGCATCTGAAGTCAGGGAGAGGTTCAGACATAGGCTCAGGTTGGATTTCCTGTCCATGATGGCCCCTTCATAAGGGGTCGGGCATCACAAAGCCATTGAGGTTTTCCCACGTTGGGAGTTGTGAGATGCTCCAAAATGCAAGGATTATTTCTACAGGACATTTGAGACCTGTTGGATTGCTCCAGGATGTCACATACAGAATGACACCAGAGAACGGTTCTAAGGATGGATACCTGGGCAGCCCGCCTCGCATTCCAATTGTACCCTAGAGACAAAGACAGGTTCTACATGCTGGCTCTGGGGGAGCAAACGAGGGGGCTGAGTTGAAATGGAATCTCCTGCGGATGGCTCCCAATGTGGGCTTGTGTCCATGGAGACCTTGGAATGGGGTGGTGGCACCGGAGCCCTGAATGATTCTCCTAACCGGAGGTTTTGAGACAGCTCCAAAGAGCAAGGTTCCCATGGGGAGACAATATTTGTTCTCATTGGTGCTTCAGGAACTCCCTATATGCTGGTATTGGAAACCAGGCCTATGAGGAGTGATACCTGGAAACCTAAGCAATGCATCCGATTAGGGCCTAGGGGCCTTTCCGTTTCAATCTTCTTCTCTGGCGACAACTGTCTACGGTAGGAGTGGAGGTAGTTGCTTAGCTGGTGTCAGACCGCTCCTGTTTGTCAGGGCGGCCTACACTATTGGGATAGCCTCAGGGACTTTGGAGGTTTCTCCTAATTTGTACGGTTGTGGCAAATGGAATGGGGAGAAGTCACGTGAAGTGGGCAGGCACAGTCCTGAGGTGTGGCTCCAAGGACCCCAGCCTATAGGGTGTGTGAGCCAGGACTGTGTGGACAGAAGTCTGAAAACACAAACTCAGTTTAGGTTTGGGGACGTAGGTATGGCAGGACCGATCTACAGACCGTGAGGAGAACTGTTCGGGATATGGAAAAAGGACGAGTGTGAGGTGCTTGCTCAGGCTTTTGTCTCTGGATTTTGTGTCAATAATGGCTGTGGAATGTCAGGGAGGCCTCATGGGCCATGGATGAGTCTTCCTTTCTGTGGATTTGGCCCGATCCCAAGAGATTTGGGATGATCTGTGGGATGGGAGGAGTCCTTCCTGTCTTGTTACCTCAGGTGTCCCACCAAAAGAGGGATTCCAGAGCAGAGCCCTGGGGAGGGCGACTGAACAATGAGAAATCTGGTTAAAAATCTGGCCTAGGAGCATGGCAAGTCCAATATGCCTTCTAATGGTCCAGCCACTGAGAGGCCTTCCTTGAGGACAGGACTCACGCTGAGGGTCACAATGCGTGTTTATGCCCTCGCCGTCCTCAAGCATGGGCGGGACCTCATGGTTAATGCTGGTTTCTCCTACACTGAACGTTGGACAACATGCCAACCACAAGTTTTCTTGCCATGGGGAAGGAGGACTTCTGATTTCTACATCTCATTCACTCCTGGGAAGTGATTGGAGATAAGGTCTAGGTTCTGAAGTCTGAAAACTAAGGTTGGGAAAAGATGATGAGCTAAGGCCATGTCAGGTCCAATGTGCTCAGTGTGGAGCCAACTGTCTGTGTGTCAGTCGGAAGGTCCGGGCTCAGGCTGTGTCAGACAGTGCAACAGTGCCCAGGGCAGAATATATAATTGGGGTACAGTCAAGTGGCATGCAGGTTGATCCTCATTTGACATCACTGGTAGGGCCCAAGTGCAACATTTTTCTTCTGGAGGGCAGGCAGAGCGCTGCATTGTGGCTCCAGAATTCTAAAACTGGATGCCTTGTGGGCAAGGGCTATGAGGATGGAAGTTTGAGAACACATTTTAGGCATACATTTCGGGGTGAGGGCACAACAGGCACCCTCTGCAGATCTGAATCTGGATTTCGTGCATCTGAAGTCAGGGCGAGGATCAGACATAGACTCAGCCTGGAGTTACTGTCCATTATTTCCCCTTCATTAAGGGGGCAGCATCTCAAGGCCATGGAGGTTTTCATACAATGGGAGTTGTGAGATGCTCCAACTGCAAGGATTCCTTCTGATGGACAATTGAGACCTTTTGGATCGCTCCAGGACATCCCATACAGAATTATGCCAGAGCAAGGATCTAAGGATGGAGGCCTGGGCAGCCCACCTCGCATTCCAATTGTCTCCTAGCGAATAGATAGGTTAGATATGCTGGCTCTGGGGGAGAGACCGAGGGAACTGAGTTGAAATGGAATCTCCTGTGGATTGGTCCTAATGTGTGTTTGTGTCCATGAGACCCTTGGAATGGGGCGGTGTCACATAGGTCCTGAAGGATTCTCCTAACAGGAGGTTTTGAGACAGTTCCAAAGCACATGTTTCCCATGTGGAGACGAGATTTCTTCTGATTGGTGCCTCGGAATCCCCCATATGCTGTTATTGGAAACCAGGCATCTGAGAAGAGATACCTGGCAACCAAAGCAATGGATCCCATTAGGGTCTAGGGGCCTGTCCGGCTCAATCTTCTTCTTTGGGAACATCCACCTACGGCATGAGTGGAGGCAGATGCTCAGCTGGTGTCAGACAGCCCTTGTTTGTCCCAGGAGACCTACACTATTGGAATGGTCTCAGGGACTTTGGAGGTTTCTCCTAATTTGTACAATTATGGACAATGAAATGGTCAGAATTCCGATGGTGTGGGCAAGCACAGTCTTGATGTGTAGCTTTAGGGGCCCCAGCTTGGAGGGTGTGTGGGCCAGGACTGTGGGGACAGAAGTCTGAAAGCACAATCTCTTCTTAGGTTTTGGGACGTAGGTATGGCAGGACTGATCTACAGACCGTGAGGAGAACTGTTCGGGATATGAAGAAAGGGTGAGTGTGAGGTGCTTGCTCAGGCTTTTGTCTCTGGATTTTGTGTCGGTGGTAGCCGTGGAATGTCGGGGTGGCCTCATGGGACATGGATGTTTCCCCGTCTCTGGGGATTTAGCCGGATCCCAAGAGTTGGAGTCATTCTGTGGGATGGGAGGAGTCCTTTCTGGTTTTTTTTTTTTTTTTTTTAAATCACAGGTGTCCCACCAAAAGAGGAATTCCAGAGCATAGCCCTGAGTGGGGTGACTGGACAACCCGACCTCTAGTTAAGATTGCGGGCCTAGGGTCATGGCAAGCCCCATATGCGGGCTATTGGTCCAGCCACTGAGAGGCCTTACTTGAGGACAGGGCTCATGCTGAGTGTCACAATGTGTGTTTGTGCCTAACGCTGCCTTCTAGCATGGGCGGAGCCTCAAGGGCCACACTGGTTTCTCCTATACTGAACATTGGACAACATAAAAAACACAAGGCCATGAGGAAGGAGGAGTTCTGATTTTTGCATCACGTTCACCCCTGGGCAGTGAGTAGAGGTAAGTTCTAGGTTCTGAAGCCTGAAAAATGAGGTTGGGAAGAGATGACGACCTAAGGCCATGGTGGGTCCGATGTGCTCAGTGTGCAGCCAGCTGTGTGGGTGTCGGTCTGGAGGTCCAGACTCAGGTTCTGTCAGACAGGGCATTAGTGCCCAGGGTGGACTATATAATTGAGATACAGTTGAGTGGCGTGCAGGTTGTTCCTCATTTGTGGTCTCTGGGTAGGACAAAAGGGCAATGTTTTTCTTCTGGAGGGCAGGCAAAGTGCTGCATACTGGCTCCAGAATTACCAAACTGGAGTGCTTGTGGGCCCGGAGTGTGAGTCCTGAAGTCTGAGAACACAAGCTAGGCAAAGGTTCTCATGCATTCGAAGTCAGGGCGAGGATCAGACGTTGGCTTAGGCTGGAGTTTCTGTCCCAGATGACCCCTTCAGGAAGGGGGGCGGGGCAACACAAGGTCATGGAGTTTTTCCCTCGATCGGAGTTTTCAGTTACTCTAAACCTCTAGAATTCCTTCTGCAGGACCATTGAGAAATGTTGGTTGGCTTAAGGACGTCCCATACCCAAAAACTCCAGAAGAGTGTTCTAAAATTGATGGCTGGGCAGCCCTTTTCATATTCCAATTGTCTCCTTGGGTCAAGAGAAGTTCAATCTTCTGGCTATGGGGGAGCAACCGAGGGGGTTGTGTTGAAATGGACTCTCCTGCGGATGGGTCATAATATGAGTTTGTTTCCATGGAGACCTTGGAAATGGGTGGTGGCACTTGGGCCCTGAAGGACTCTCCTAACTGGAGGATTTGACACAGCCCCAACGAGCAAGTTTCCCATGTGGAGACTAGATGTGTTCTGATCGGTGCCTCAGGAATCCCCCGTATGCTGGTATTGGAAACCATCCCTCTGTGGAGATGCCTGGAAACCAAAGCAATGGATCCGATTAGGGCCTAAGGGCCTGTCCGTTTCAATCTTCTTCACGGGGGACATCTGTCTATGGGTCTGAGTGGAGGTAGTTGCTTAGCTGGTGTCAGATCAACCTTGTTTGTCCTGGGGGCCGACACTATTGCGATAGTCTCAGACACTTTGGAGGATTCTCCTAATTTGTACAGTTGTGGCAAATGGAATGGGCAGAATATCCTTGGAGAAGGCATGCACAGTCCTGAGGTGTCACTCCAGGGACCCCAGCCTGGAGGCTGTGTGGGCCAGGACTGTGGGGACAGAAGTCCAGATGGCCGTGGAATGTCGAGGTGGCCTCATGGGCTATGGATGAGTCTCCCTCTCTGGGGATTTGGTCTGATCCCAGGAGTTTGGGGTGATTCTGTGGGATGGGAGGAGTCCGTTCTGTGTTTTTACCTCAGATATCCCACCAAAAGAAGCATACGAGAGCATAGCCCTGGGCAGGGGCTAATGGAAAAACTGACCTCTGATTAAGAATGGGGGCCTAAGGGCATGTCCAGCCCCATATGAGGGCTCTTGGTACAGCCACGGACAGGCCTTACTTGAGGACAGGACTCACGCTGAGGGCGACAATGCCTGTTTGTGCCCAGTGCAGCCCTCAAGCATGGGCGGGGCCTCATGGGCCATGCTGGTTTCTCCTACTCTGAACAATGGACAACATGCCAACCACAAGGTTTCTGGCCATGGGGAGGGAGGAGTTCTGATTTCTGCATCATGTTCACCCCTGGGCAGTGATTGCAGTTAAGGTCTAGGTTCTGAAGCCTGAAAAACGAGATTGGGAAGAGATGACGACCTAACCACCAACCAACCACCATCGTGGGTCCGATGTGCTCAGTGTGCAGCCAGCTCTCTGCGTGTTGGTCGGGAGGTCCTGGTTCAGGCTGTGTCTTACAGGGCATTAGTGCCCAGGGTAGACTGTATAATATGGGTACAGTCGAATTGCGTGCAGGTTGATCCTCATTTGGGGTTTCTGGGTAGCCCCAAGGGCAACGATTTTCTTCTGGAGGGGAGGCAGAGTGCTGCATTGTGGCTCCGAAATTGCCAACCTGAGGGCTTGTGGGCCAAGTGTGTGAGAATGGAAGTCTGAGAACACAAGCTAGGCATAGGTTTTGGGGCGAGGGCACGGCAAACACACTCTGCCGAGCTGAATCGAGATCTCATGCATTTGAAGTCAGGACTAGGATCAGACGTTGGCTCATGGAGTTTCTGTCCATGATGGCCCTTTCATGAAGGGGGGGAGGGCATCACAAGGCTATGGAGGTTTTCCCACGATGTGAGTTGTGAGATTCTCCAAATTGCAAGGATTCCTTCTTTGGGACAATTGAGACCTGTTGGATGGCTCCAGGACATCCTATAGGGAGGACTCCAGAGCTGTGTTCTAAGGATGGATGCCTGGGCAGCCCGCCTCACATTCCAATTGCCTACTTGCAATAAGACAGGTTCAATCTGCTGGCTCTGGGGGAGCAACCTTGTGCTGAGTTGAAATGGACTCTACTGCACATGTGTCCTAATGTGTGTTTGTGTCCATGGAGACCTTGGAATGGGGCAGTGGCACCAGGGTCCTGAAGGTTTCTACTAACCAGAGGTTTTGACACAGTTCCCACGTGCAAGTTTCCCATATGGAGATGAGATTTGTTCTGATGGGTGCCTGAGGAAAGTCCCATATGCTGCTATTGGAAACCAGGCCTCTGAGGAGAGATGGCTGGATACCAAAACAATGGATCTGATGAGGTCCTAGGGGCCTGTCCGGTTCAATCTTCTTCTCTGGGGACATCTGTCTCTGGGTCTGAGTGGAGGAAGTAGCTCAGCTGGTGGCAGATAGCCCCTGTTTGTCCCAGGCGGCCTACACACTTAGGAGAGCCTGGGGGACTTTGGAACTTTCCCCTAATTTGTTCTGATTGGTGCCACCCTGACATTCCATGGCCATTGTTGACACAAAATCCAGACAAAAGCCTGAGCAAGCACCTCACACTCGACTTTTGCTCATATCCCAGAGTTCTCCTCATGATCTGTTATTGGGCCTGCCATACCTACGTCTCCAAACCTAAGCTGAGTTGCTATTTTCAGACTTCTCCTCACAGCCCTGGCCCACAAACCCTCCAGGCTGGGGCCCCTTGAGTCACACCTCATGACTGTGCCTGCCCTCTCAAAGGAAATTCTTCCCATTCCATTGGCCACAACCGTACAAATTAGGAGAAATCTCTGAAGTCCCCGGGGCCATTCCAATATTGTAGGCCACCCCGGACAAACAGGGGCGGTCTGACACCAGCTGAGCAACTAGCTCTACACAGACCCGAAGACAGATGTCCCCAGAGAAGAAGACTTAACCAGACAGGCCCCTAGGCCCTAATCAGATCCATTGCTTTTGTTCCTAGGCATCTCTCCTCAGAGGCCTGTTTTCCATTACCAGCCTATGGGGTTTTCCAGAGGCACCCATCAGAGCAAATCTCTTCTTCACATGGGAAACTTGCTCTTTGGAGCTGTGTCAAAACCTCAGAGGCCTGGTTTCCAATACCAGCATATGGGGGTTTCCTGAGGCATCGATCAGAACAAATCTCTTCTCCACATGGGAAACTTGCTCTTTGTAGCTGTGTCAAAACCTCCAGTTAGGAGAATCCTTCAGGGCCCCTGTGCCACCACCTCATTCCAAGGTCTCCATGGACACAAACCCACATTATTACCCATCTGCAGGAGAGTCTATTTCAACTCAGCTCCCTCAGGTTCTCCCCTAGAGCCAGCAGATTGAACCTGTCTTGTTGCTAGGGACAATTGGAATGCGAGGTGGGCTGCCTAGGCATTCATCCATAGAACGCTACCCTGGAGTAATTACTTATGGGACTTCCTGGAGTCATCCAACAGGTCACAACTGTCCTGAAGAAGGAATACTTGCTTTTTGAAACATCTCAAAACTCCCATCGTGGGAAAACCTCCATGGCCTCGTGATGCCCCCCACCTTCATGAAGGGGCCATCATGGAAAGAAACTCCAACCTGAGCCAACATCTGATCCTCGCCCGGACTTCAGATGCACCAGATCTCGATTCAGATCTGAAGAGTGTGCCTGCCGTGCCCTCGCCCCAAAACCTAAGCCTAGCTTGTGTTCTCAGACTTCCGTCCTAACACTCCTGGCCCACAAGCCCTCCACTTTGTCAATTCCAGAACAACAATGCAGCACTCTGCCTCCCCTCCAGAAGAAAAACGTTGCCCTATGGGGCTATCCAGAAACCCCAAATGAAGATCAACCTGCACGCAACTCAGCTGCACCCCAAAATAGTCTACCCTGGGCACTAATGCCCTGTCTGACACAGCCTGGGACTGGAAATCCTGACCTACACCCAGACAGCTGGCAGCACACTGAGCACATCAGACCCACCATGGCCTTAGGTCATCATCTCTTCCCAACCTTGGTTTTCAGGCTTCAGAACCTACATCTTATCTCCAATCATTGTCCAAGGGTGAAAGTGATGCATAAATCAGAACTCTTCCTTCCCCGTGGAAAGAAAGCTTGTGGTTGGCATGTTGTCCAATGTTCAGTGTAGGTGAAACCACCATGCCCTGGTGGCCCGCCCATTCTTGAGGGCTGCATTGGACACAAACATGCATTGTGACCCTCAGTGTGAGCCCTGCCATCAAGTAATACCTCTCAGTGGCTGGAACAAGATCCAGCATATGAAGCTTGCAATGCCCCTAGGACCCCATTCTTATCCAGAGGTCTGGTTGTCCAGTTGCCCCTCCCCAGGGCTCTGCTCTGGAATCCCTCTTTTGTTGGAACACCTGAGGTAAAACAAACAAACAAACAAACAAACAACAACAACAATAACAACAACAACAACAAAACAGAAAGGACTCCTCCCATCCCACAGAAAGAACCAAACTTTTGGAGTCGGACGAATTCCCTAATAGGGAAACTTGTCCATGGCCCATGAGACCACTAGGACATTCCACGGCCATCATTGACACAAGATCCAGTGACAAAAAGCTGAGCAAGCGCCTAACACTCACCCTTTTTTCATATCCCCAAGAGTTCTCCTCAAGGTCTGTAGACCTTGCCTGCCATACCTACGTCCCCAAACATAAGCCAAGTAAGTTTGTGTTTTCAGACTTCTGTCCCCGTAGTCCTGGTCAACACACCCTCCAGGCTGGGACCCCTGGAGCCACATCTCAGGACTGTGCCTGCTCTCTCCAAGGGAATTCTGCCCATTCCATTGGCCACAACCATACAGATTAGGAGAAACCTCCAAAGACCCTGATGCCATCCCAATAGTGTAGGAAGCCCTGGACAAACAAGTGCAATCTGACAAAGAGGGGTCATGTGACACACGCTGAGCTACTACCTCCAATATGTCCTTTAGACTGATACCCCAGAGAATCAGATTGAACCAGATAGGCCCCTAGGCCTTAATCAGATCCATTGCTTTGGTTTCCAGACATATCTCCTCAAAGGCCTGGTTTCCAATACCAGCATGTGGGGGATTCCTGAGGCACTCATCAGAACAAATCTTGTCTCCACATTGGTAACATAAACTTTGGAGCTCTGTCAAAACCTCTGGTTGGGAGAACCCTTCAGGGCCCTAGATCCACTGCCCCATGCCAAGGTCTCCATGGACACATACGGACAATATGACCCATCCTCAGGAGAGTCCATTTCAGCTCAGCACCCTCAGATGCTCCCCCAGAGCCAGCAGATCAAATCTGCCTTGTTGCTAGGAAATAATTGGAACGTGGGGCAGGCACACCATCCTTAGAATCCTGCTCTGGAGTCATTCCGTATGGGACCTCTGGAAGTCATCCAACAGTTCTCAAGGGTCCTACAGAAGGAATCCTTGCGGTTTGGAGCATCTCACAACTCCCATCATGGGAATACCTACATGGCCTCTTGAGAACCTCCCCCTTCATGAAGAGGCCATCATGGACAGGAAATCCAACCTGAGCCAAAGACTGATCCATGTCCTGAGTTCAGATGCACGAGATCTCGATTCAGCTCTGTAGAGTGTGCCTGCTATGCCTTCACCCCAAAACCTAAGCCTAACTTGTGTTCTCAGACTTCCGTCCTCACACTCCTGTCCCACAAGCCCTCCAGAATTTTGGAATTCTGGAGCCAAAATTCAGCACTCTGCCTGCCCTCCAGAAGAAAAACGTTGCCCTATGGGGCTACTCAGAAACGGCAAAACAGGATCAACCTACATGCCACCCGACTGTACCCCAATTATACAGTCTACACTGGGCACTAAAGCCCTGTCTGACACAACCTGAGTCCGGACCTCGCGACTGACACCCAGAGAGCTGGCTGCACACTGAGCACATCGGACCTGACCATGGCCTTATGTTGTCATCTCTTCCCAACCTCGGTTTTCAGGCTTCAGAACCTAGACCTTATCTCCCATCACTGCCCAGGGTTGAACAAGATGCAGAAATCAGAACTCCTCCTTCCGCATGGCAAGAAACCATGTGGTTGGCATGCTGTTGAACGTTCAGAGTAGGAGAAACCAGCGTGGCGCATGAGGCCCCACCCATGTTTGAGGGTGAGGTAGGGCACAAACTCACATTGTGACACTCAGCGTGAGCCCTGTCCACATGTAAGTTCTCTCCATGGCTGGACCAGGAGCCAGGATATGGGGCTTGCCATGCCCCTAGGCCCCCATTCTAAACCAGAGGTCAGGTTGTCCAGTCGTCCCTCCCCATGGCTCTCCCCTTGAATCCATCTTTTGGTGCGACACTTGAGGTAAAAAAAAAAAAAAAGAAAGGACTCTTCCCATCCAAAGGAATGACCTCTAACTCTTGGGATCGAGCCAATCGCCACAGAGGGATACATATCCATAGCAGAAGAAGCCAACTCAACATTCACCAGCTATCGTTGACACCAAATCGAGAGACAAAAGCTTGATGGAGCGCCTCATACTCGCCCTTTGTTCATATCATGAAGAGTTCTCCTCACGGACGGAAGATCGGGCCTGCCATACCTACGTTCCCAAACCTAAGCGGAGTTTGTGTTTTCAGATTTCTCTCCCCACTGCCCTGGCCCACACACCCTCCAGGATGGGGCCCCTGGAGTCATACCTAAGGACTGTGCCTTCTCTATCAAAAGGAATTCTGCGCATTTCATTGGCCCCAACACTACAGATTAGGAGAAGCCTCTAAAGACTCCGAGGCCATCCCAATACTGTAGGTGACCCGGGACAAACAGGCGCGATCTGACACAAGCTTAGCAACTACCTCCACTCAGATCGGTAGGCAGATGTCCCCAGAGAAGATGATTGAAATGCACATGCCCTTGGGCCCTAATTGGATCCATTGTTTTGATTACCAGGCATCTCTCTACAAAGGCCTAGCTTCCCATACCAGCATATGGGGATTTCCTGAGGTACCAATCAGAACAAAGGTCCTCTCCACATGGGAAACTTGCTCTTCGGAGCTGTGTCAAAACCTCCACTTGGGAGAGGCCTTCAGGGTCCCGTAGTCACCGCCCCATTCTAAGGTCTCCATGGACACAAACCCACGTTAGGACTCATCCTCCGAAGAGTCCATTTCAACTCAACCCACTCGGTTGTTCCCCCACAGACAGCAGATCGAACCTACCTTGTCACTAGGAGATAACAGGAATGTGAGACGGACTGCCCACGCATCCATCCTTACATCCCTGCAATCGTTCTGTTTGGGATGCCCTGGAGCCTTCCAACAGTTCTCTACAGTCCCACAGAAGGCATCCTTGCAGTTTGGAGCATCTCACAACCCCCATCATGGGAAAACCTCCATGGCATCGTGAGATCCTCCCCTTCATGAACGGGCCATCATGGATGGAAAATCCAACCTGAGCCAATGTCTGATCCTCGCCCTGAGTTCAGATATATGAGATCTCGATTCAGCTCTGCAGAGTGTGTCTGCCATGCCCTCGTCCCAAAACCTAAGCCTAGCTTGTATTCTCAGACTTCCGTCCTAACACTCCTGAAGCACAAGACGTCCAGTTTGGGAATTCTGGAGCCACAATGCAGCACTCTCTCTGCCCTCTAGAAGAAAAATGTTGCCCTCTGGGTCTACCCAGAAACCACAAATGAGGATCAACTTACACGCCACTTGACTGTACCCTGATTTTACAGTCTACCCTGGGCACTAATGCCCTGTCTGACACAGCGTGAGCCTGGACCTCATGACCGAAGCACAGACAGCTGGCCGCACACTGAGCAAATCATACCTGCCAAGGCCTTAGGTCGTCATCTCTTCCCAACCTCGGTTTTCAGGCTTCAGAACCAAGACCTTATCTCCAATCACTGCCCAGGGGTGAATGTGAAGCAGATATCAGTCCTCTGCCTTCCCCATGGCCAGAAACGTTGTGGTTGGCATATTGTCCAACGTTCAGTGTAGGAGAAACCAGCGTGGCCCATGAGACCCCGCCCATGCTTGAGTTCCACGTTTGGCACAAACACGAATTGTGACCCTCAGCATGATCCCTTTCCTCAAGTAAGACCTCTCAGTGGCTGGAAAAAGAGCCCGCATATGGAGCTTCCTTGCCCCTAGGCCCCCAATATTAACCAAAGTTCAGGTTGTCCAGTTAACACTCTCCAGGGCTCTGCTCTAGAATCCCACTTTTGGTAGTACTTCTGAGGAAAAAAAAAAAAAAAAAAAAAAAAACAGGAAAGACTCCTCCCATCACGCAGAATGACCCCAAACTCTTGGGATTGAGCCAAATCCCCAGAAAAGGAGACTCTTCAATGGCCCATGAGGCCACCTCGACATTGCACAGCCATCAGTGACACAAAATCCAGAGAGAAAAGCCTGAGCAAGCACCTCACACTCCCCTTTGTTCATATCCCAAAGAGTTCTCCTCACGGTCTGTAGATCAGGCCTTGCCTAACCTAGCTCCCAAACCTAAACAGAGTTTGTGTTTTCAGACTTCTTTCCCCACAGTCCTGGACCACACACCTTCCAGGCTGGGGCCCTTGGAGCCAGAACTTAGGACTGTGCCTGCCCTCTCCAAGGGAATTCTTCCCATTCCGTTGGCCACAGCTCTAAAGATTATGAGTAACCTCCAATGTCCCTGAGGCAACCCCAATAGTGTAGGCCTCCTGGGAGAAACAGGGGCTATCTGACACCAGCGGAGCAATTACCTCCACTCAGACCAATAGACAGATTTCCTCAGAGAAATAGATTGAACTGGAAAGGCCCCTAGGCCCTAATTGAATCCATTATTTTGGTTTCCAGGCATCTCTCCTCAGAGGCCTGGTTTCCAATACCAGCATATGGGGGTTTCCTGAGGCACCAATCAGAACAAATCTCATCTCCACCTGGGAAACTTGTTCGTTGGAGCTGTCTCAAAACCACTAATTAGGAGAAACCTCCAGTGCCCCGGTGCCACCGCCAAATTCCAAGTTTTCCATGAACACAAACACACATTATGAGCCATCCGCAGGAGAGTCCATTTCAACTCAGCTCATTTAATTACTCTCCCAGAGCCAGCAGATCGAACCTGTCTTGATGAGAGGATACAAATGGAATGCTAGGCAGGCTGTCCAGGCATCCAACCTTAGAACCCTTCTCAGGAGTCATTCGTATGGGAGGTCCTGGAGCCATCCAACAGGTCTCTACTGTCCCACAGAAGGAATCCTTGCAGTTTGGAGAATCTGAAAACTAACATCGACGGAAAACTTCCATGGTCTCGTGATGCCCCCCCCCATGAAGGGGCCATCATTGACAGAAACTCAAACCTGAGTCTATGTCTAATCCTTGCCCTGACTTCAGATGCACGAGATCTCAATTCAGCTCTGCAGTGTGTGCCTGGGGTGCCCTCATCCCAAAACCTAAGCCTAGCTTGTGTTCTCAGACTTCTGGTCTCACACTACTGACCCATAAGCCTTCCTGTTTGGCAATTCCGGAGCCACAATGCAGCACTCCGCCTGCCGTCCAGAAGAATAACAGTGCTTTATGGGGCTACCCAGAAACCCCAAATAAGGATCAACCTGAAGGTCACTCGACTGTACTCCAATTATACAGTCTACCACGGGATTTAATGCCCTGTCTGACACATCCTGACCCCAGACCATCCGACCGATACCCAGACAGCTGGCCGCACACTGAGCACATTGGAACTGCCATGGCCTTAGGTCATCATCTCTTCCCAACCTCGGTTTTCAGGCTTCAGAACCTAGACCTTATCTCCCTTCTCTGCCCACGGGAGAACATGATGCAGAAATCAGAAGTCCTCCTTCCCCATGGCAAGAAACCTTGTGGTTGACATGTGCAACATTCAGTGTAGGATAAACCAGTGTTGCCCATGAGGCCCCGCCCATGCTTGAAGGCCACGTTTGGCACAAACATGCATTGTAAACCTCAGCGTGAGCTCGGTTTTCAAGTATGGCCTCTCAGTGGCTGGACCAAGAGCCCACATATGGAGTTTGCCATGCTCCTAGGCCCCCAATATTAACCATAGTTCGGTTTGTCCAGCCGTCCCTCCCCAGGGCTATGCTCAGGAATCCCTCTTTTGGTGGGACACCTGAGGTATAAAAACAGAAAGGACTTTTTCCATCCCACAGAATGAACCCAAGCTCTTGGGATATGGCCAAATTTCTAGAGAGGGAGACACGTTCGAGACATGAGTCCACCCCGACATTCCATGACCATCGTTGGTACAAAATCCAGAAAAAAGCCTCAGGAAGCACCTCACACTTGCTCTTTGTTCATATCCTGAAGAGTTCTCCTCATGGTCTGTAGATAAGGCCTGCCATACCTCCATCCCCAAACCTAATCTGAGTTTGTGTTTTCAGGCTTCTTCTATCACCACAACCCTGGCCCACACACCCTCCAGGCTGGGTCTCTGGAGCCACAACTCAGGACTGTGCCTGCCCACTCCAAGGGAATTCAGCCCATTCCATTGGCCACAACTGTACAAATTAGAGGAACCTACAAAATCCCCAATGTTATCCCAATGGTGTAGGTTGCCCGGGACAAACAGAAGCAATCTGCCACCAGCTGAACAACTACCTCCACTCAGATCCGTAGGCAGATGTCCCCAGAGAAAAACATTGAACCCGACATGCCCCTAGGCCCTAATCAGATCCATTGCTTTGGTTTCCACTCATCTCTCCCCAGAGGCCAGCATTTGGGGTTTCCTGAGGCACCGATCAGAACAAATGTCATCTCCATATGTTTAACGTGCTCTTTGGAGCTGTGTCAAAACCTCCAGTTAGGAAAATCCTGCAGGGCCCCAGTGTCACCACCCCATTCCAAGGTCTCCATGGATACTAACCCACATTATGACCCATACGCAGGAGAGTCCATTTCGACTCAGCCCCCTTGGTTTCTCCCCCAGACCCAGGAGATCGAACATATCTTTTTGCTAGGAGACTTTTGGAATGTGAAGAGTTCTGCCCAGGCATCCATCCTTAGAACATTGCTCTGGAGTCGTTTCCTATGGGACGTCCTGTAGCCATCCAACAGGTCACAATTGTACCACAGAAGGACCCTTTGCAGTTTGGAGCATCTCACAATACTCATCATGGGAAAACCTCAATGGCCATCTGATGCACGCCCCCTCTTCATGAAGGGGCAATCATGGACAGAAACCCCAATGTGAAACAACGTCTGATCCTTGCTAGGACTTCAGATGCAGGAGATCTCAATTTAGCTCTGCAGAGTGTGCCTGTCCTGCCCTCGCCCCGCAACCTAAGACTAGTTTGTGCTCTCAGATTTTTGTCCTCATACTCCTGGCCAAAAAGCCCTCGACTTTGGGAATTATGTAGACACAATGCAGCACTCTGCCTGCCCTCCAAAAGAAAAAATTTCCCTATGGGGCTACCCAGAAACCCCAGATGAGGATCAACCTGCAGGCCACTCAACTGTACCCCAATTATACAGCTTCCCCTGGGCACATGCCCTGTCTGAAACAGCCTGAGCAGAGACCTCCCAACCGACACACAGATGTCTGGCCGCACACTGAGCACATGGCACCCGCCATGTCCTTAGGTCGTCATCTTTTCCCACCCTCGAATTTTCAGGCTTCAGAACCTAGACCTTATCTCCAATCACTGCCCAGTGGTGAACGTGATTCACCACTGGGAATCAGAATCCCACAGAAATCAGAACTCCTCCTTCCCCATGGCAAGAAACCTTGTGGTTGACATGTCCAACGTTCAGTGTAGGAGTAAACAGCGTGGAACATGAGGACCCGCCCATGCTTGACGGCCGCGTTGGGCACTAAGACGCATTGTGACTTTAAGAGTGAGCTCTGTCCTCAAGTAAGGCCACTCAGTGACTGGAAGAAGAGCCTGCATATGGGGCTTGCCATGCCCCAAGTCCCCCAGTCTTAACCAGAGGTTGAGTTTTCAGTCACCCCTCCCCAAGGTTCTGCTCTGGAATCCCTCTGTTGGTCGGACACCTTAGGTTAAAAGAAAAGAAAAGAAAAGAAAAGAAAAGAAAAGAAAAGAAAAGAAAAGAAAAGAAAAGAAAAGAAAAGAAAAACAGAAAGCTTTCCTCCCATCCCACAGAATAACCCCCATCTCTTGGGATTGGGCCAAATCCCCAGAGACGGAGACCTGTCCATGGCCCATAAGGCCAATCTGACATTCCACAGCTATTTTTGACACTAAATCCAGAGACAAAAGCCTGAGCAAGCACCTCACCCTCGCCCTTTCTTCATATCCCAAAGAGTTCTCCTCTTGGTCTGTATTTCAGGCCGTCCATAACTTCGTCCCTAACCCTATGCCGAGTTTGTGTTTTTAGACTTCTGTCCCCACAGCCCTGGGCCACAAACCCTCCATGCTTGAACCCCTGGAGACACACATCAAGACTATGCCTGCCCTCTCCAAGGGGATTCTGCCCATTCAATTGACCACAACCCTACAGGTTAGGAGAAACCTCAAAAGTCCCCGTGGTCATTCCAATAGTGTAGGCATCCTGGGACAAACAGGGAAATATGCCACCAGCTGAGCAACTACCTCCACTCACACCAGAGACAGATGTCCCCAGAGAAGAACATTAACTGGGCAGGCACCTAGGCCCTAATCGGATCCATTGCTTTGGATTCCAGGCATATCTCCCCAGAGGTCTGGTTTCCAATACCACTAAATGGGAGTTTCCTGAGGCACCGATCAGAACAAATCTCTTCCCCACATGGGAAACATGCTCTTTGGATCTGTATCAAAACTTCCAATTAGAGCAATCCTTCACGGCCCCAGTGCCACTGCCCCATTCCAAGGTCTCCATGGACATAAACCCACATTAGGACCCAAGGGCAGGAGAGTCCATTTCAACTCAGCCCCCTTGGTTGCCCCCCTAGATCCAGGAGATGGTGCCTGCCTTGTCATTAGGAGACAATTGGAATGCGAGCTGGGCTGCCTAGGCATCCATCCTTAGAACCCTGCTCCGGAGTCATTTTATTTAATTTTTTCCAATTTATTTATTTTCAGAAAAACAGTATTCATTATTTTTTCACCATACCCAGTGCTCCTTGCAGGCCGTGCCCTCTATAATACCCACCACCTGGTACCCAAACCTCCCACACCTCCGCCACTTCAAACCACTCAGAGTCTTTTTCAGAGTCCATCGTATCTCATTGTTCACCACCCTTTCCAATTTACCCAAAAGCACATACCCTCCGCAATGTCCATAACCTTACCCCCCTTCTCCCAACCCCCCTCCCCCCAGCAACCCACAGTTTGTTTCGTGAGATTAAGAGTCACTTATGGTTTGTCTCCCTCCCTATCCCATCTTGTTTCATGGATTCTTCTCCTACCCACTTAAGCCCCCATGTTGCATCACCACTCCCTCATATCAGGGAGATCATATGATATTTGTCTTTCTCCGCTTGACTTATTTCGCTAAGCATGATACGCTCTAGTTCCATCCATGTTGTCGCAAATGGCAAGATTTCGTTTCTTTTGATGGCTGCGTAGTATTCCATTGTGTATATATACCACATCTTCCTGATCCATTCATCTGTTGATGGACATCTAGGTTCTTTCCATAGTTTGGCTACTGTGGACATTGCTGCTATAAACATTCGGGTGCACGTGCCCTTTGGATTACTACGTTTGTATCTTTAGGGTAAATACACAGTAGTGCAATTGCTGGGTCATAGGGCAGTTCTATTTTCAACATTTTGAGGAACCTCCTTGCTGTTTTCCAGAGTGGTTGCACCAGCTTGCATTCCCACCAACAGTGTAGGAGGGTTCCCCTTTTTCCGCATCCTCGCCAGCATCTGTCATTTCCTGAATTGTTGATTTTAGCCATTCTGACTGGTATGAGGTGATATATCATTGTGGATTTGATTTGTATTTCCCTGATGCCGAGTGATATGGAGCACTTTTTCATGTGTCTGTTGGCCATCTGGATGTCTTCTTTGCAGAAACGTCTGTTCATGTCCTCTGCCCATTTCTTGATTGGATTATTTGTTCTTTGGGTGTTGAGTTTGTTAAGTTCTTTATAGATTTTGGACACTAGTCCTTTATCTGATATGTCGTTTGCAAATATCTTCTCCCATTCTGTCAGTTGTCTTTTGGTTTTGTTAACTGTTTCCTTTGCTGTGTAAAAGCTTTTGATCTTGATGAAATCCCAACAGTTCATTTTTGCCTTTGCTTCCCTTGCTTTTGGCGATGTTCCTAGGAAGATGTTGCTGCGGCTGAGGTCGAAGAGGTTGCGGCCTGTGTTCTCCTCAAGGATTTTGATGGATTCCTTTCTCACATCGAGGTCCTTAATCCATTTTGAGTTTATTTTTGTGTGTGGTGTATGGAAATGGTCCAATTTCATTTTTCTGCATGTGGCTGTCCAATTTTCCCAACAACATTTATTAAAGAGGCTGTCTTTTTTCCATTGGAAGTTCTTTCCTGCTTTGTCAAAGATTAGTTGACCATAGAGCTGAGGGTCTATTTCTGGGCTCTCTATTCTGTTCCAGTGATCTATATGTCTGTTTTTGTGCCAGTACCATGCTGTCTTGATGATAACAGCTTTGTAATAGAGCTTGAAGTCCGGAATTATGATGCCACCAACTTTGCCTTTCTTTGTCAATAACCCTTTGGCTATTCGAGGTCTTTTCTGGTTCCATATAAATTTTTAAATTATTTGTTCCATTTCTTTGAAAAAGATGGATGGTACTTTGATAGGAATTGCATTAAATATGTAGATTGCTTTAGGTAGCATAGACATTTTCACAATATTTATTCTTCCAATCCAGGAGCATGGAACATTTTTCCATTTCTTTGTGTCTTCCTCAATTTCTTTCATGAGTACTTTATAGTTTTCTGAGTATAGATTCTTAGCCTCTTTGGTTAGGTTTATTCCTAGGTATCTTATTGTTTGGGGTGCAATTGTAAATGGGATTGACTCCTTAATTTCTCTTTCTTCTGTCTTGTTGTTGGTGTAGAGAAATGCAACTGATTTCTATGCATTGATCTTATATCCTGACATTTGACTGAATTCCTGTACAAGTTCTAGCAGTTTTGGAGTGGAGTCTTTTGGGTTTTCCACATAGAGTATCATATCATCTGCGAAGAGTGATAATTTGACTTCTTCTTTGCCGATTTGGATGCCTTTAATTTCCTTTTGTTGTCTGATTGCTGAGGCTAGGACTTCTAGTACTATGTTGAATAGCAGTGGTGATAATGGACATCCCTGCCGTGTTCCTGACCTTAGTGGAAAAGCTTTCAGTTTTTCTCCATTGAGAATGATATTTGCAGTGGGTTTTTCATAGATGGCTTTGATGATATTGAGGTATGTGCCCTCTATCCCTACACTTTGAAGAGTTTTGATCAGGAAGGGATGCTGTACTTTGTCAAATGCTTTTTCAGCCTCTATTGAGAGTATCATATGATTCTTGTTCTTTCTTTTATTGATGTGTTGTATCACATTGATTGATTTGCGGATGTTGAACCAACGTTGAAGCCCTGGGATAAATCCCACTTGGTCGTGGTGAATAATCCTTTTAATGTACTGTTGAATCCTATTGGCTAGTATTTTGGTGAGAATCTTCGAATCTGTGTTCATCAAGGATATTGGTC
This sequence comes from Neogale vison, assembly GCF_020171115.1. NCBI lineage: Eukaryota > Metazoa > Chordata > Mammalia > Carnivora > Mustelidae > Neogale > Neogale vison. The sequence continues at coordinate 98,563,341 of NC_058094.1, forward strand.
TATAGCTCTCTTTTTTGATGGGATCCTTGTCTGGTTTTGGGATCAAGGTGATGTTGGCCTCATAAAATGAGTTTGGGAGTTTTCCTTCCATTTCTATTTTTTGGAACAGTTTCAGGAGAATAGGAATTAGTTCTTCTTTAAATGTTTGGTAGAATTCACCGGGGAAGCCTTCTGGCCCTGGGCTTTTGTTTGTTTGGAGATTTTTTTTTAAAGATTTTATTTATTTATTTGACAGAGAGATATCACAAGTAGGCAGAGAGGCAGGCAGAGAGAGAGAGAGGAGGAAGCAGGCTCCCTGCTGAGCAGAGAGCCCGATGAGGGACTCGATCCCAGGATCCTGAGATCATGACCTGAGCCGAAGGCAGCGGCTTAACCCACTGAGCCACCCAGGCGCCCCTGTTTGGAGATTTTTAATGATTGTTTCAATCTCCTTACAGGTTATGGGTCTGTTCAGGCTTTCTATTTCTTCCTGGTTCAATTTTGGTAGTTTATATGTTTCTAGGAATGCATCCATTTCTTCCAGATTGTCAAATTTGTTGGTGTAGAGTTGCTCATAGTATGTTCTTATAATAGTTTGTATTTCTTTGGTGTTAGTTGTGATCTCTCCTCTTTCATTCATGATTTTATTTATTTGAGTCCTTTCTCTTTTCTTTTTGATAAGTGTGGCCAGGGGTTTAACAATTTTATTAATTCTTTCAAAGAACCAGCTCCTAGTTTCGTTGATTTGTTCTATTGTTTTTTTGGTTTCTAGTTCATTGATTTCTGCTCTGATCTTTATGATTTCTCTTCTCCTGCTGGGCTTAGGGTTTCTTTCTTGTTCTTTCTCCAGCTCCTTTAGGTGTAGGGTTAGGTTGTGTACCTGAGACCTTTCTTGTTTCTTGAGAAATACTTGTACCGCTATATATTTTCCTCTCAGGACTGCCTTTGTTTTGTCCCACAGATTTTGAACCGTTGTATTTTCATTATCATTTGTTTTCATGATTTTTTCAATTCTTCTTTAATTTCCCGGTTGACCCATTCATTCTTTAGAAGGATGCTGTTTAGTCTCCATGTATTTGTGTTCTTTCCAAACTTCCTCTTGTGGTTGAGTTCTAGCTTCAGAGCATTGTGGTCTGAAAATATGCAGGGAATGATCCCAATCTTTTGATACCGGTTGAGTCCTGATTTAGGACCGAGGATGTGATCTATTCTGGAGAATGTTCCATGTGCACTAGAGAAGAATGTGTATTCTGTTACTTTGGGATGAAATGTTCTGAATATATCTGTAATGTCCATTTCATCCAGTGTATCATTTAAATCCTTTATTTCCCTGTTGATCTTTTGCTTGGATGATCTGTCCATTTCAGTGAGGGGAGTGTTAAGTCCCCTACTACTATTGTATTATTGTTGATGTGTTTCTTTGATTTTGTTATTAATTGGTTTATATAGTTGGCAGCTCCCACGTTGGGGGCATAGATATTTAAAATTGTTATATCTTCTTGTTGGACAGACCCTTTGAGTATGATATAGTGTCCTTCCTCATCTCTTATTATAGTCTTTGGCTTAAAATCTAATTGATCTGATATAAGAATTGCCACTCCTGCTTTTTTCTGATGTCCATTAGCATGGTAAATTATTTTCCATCCCCTCACTTTAAATCTGGAGGTGTTTTCGGGCTTAAAATTAGTTTCTTGGAGGCAACATATAGATGGGTTTTGTTTTTTTATCCATTCTGATACCCTGTGTCTTTTGATTGGGGCATTTCGCCCATTAACATTCAGGGTAACTCTTGAGAAATATGATTTTAGTGCCATTGTATTGCCTGTAAGGTGACTGTTACTGTATATTGTCTCTGTTCCTTTCTCATCTACCACTTGTAGGCTCTCTCTTTGCTTAGAGGACCCCTTTCAGTATTTCCTGTAGAGCTGGTTTGGTATTTGCAAATTCTTTCAGTTTTTCTTTGTCCTGGAAGCTTTTAATCTCTCCTTCTATTTTCAATGATAGCCTAGCTGGATATAGTATTCTTGGCTGCATGTTTTTCTCGCTTAGTGCTCTGAAAATGTCATGCCAGCTCTTTCTGGCCTGCCAGGTCTCTGTGGATAAGTCAGCTGCCAATCTAATACTTTTACCATTGTATGTTACAGACTTCTTTTCTCGGGCTGCTTTCAGGATTTGCTCTTTGTCACTAAGGCTTGTAAATTTTACTATTAGGTGACGGGGTGTGGGCCTATTCTTATTGATTTTGAGGGGCGTTCTCTGAACCTCCTGAATTTTGATGCTCATTCCCTTTGCCATATTGGGGAAATTCTCCCCAATAATTCTCTCCAGGATACCTTCTGCTCCCCTCTCTCTTTCTTCTTCTTCTGGAATCCCAATTATTCTAATGTTGTTTCGTCTTATGGTGTCACTTATCTCTCGAATTCTCCCCTCATGGTCCAGTAGCTGTTTGTCCCTCTTTTGCTCAGCTTCTTTACTCTCTGTCATTTGGTCTTCTATATCGCTAATTCTTTCTTCTGCCTCATTTATCCTAGCAGTGAGAGCCTCCATTTTTTATTGCACCTCATTAATAGCTTTTTTTATTTCAACTTGGTTAGATTTTAGTTCTTTTATTTCTCCAGAAAGGGCTTTTATATCTCTGGAGAGGGTTTCTCTAATATCTTCCATGCTTTTTTCAAGCCCGGCTAGAACTTGAGAATTGTCATTTTGAACTCTAGATCTGACATATTACCAATGTCTGCATTGATTAGGTCCCTAGCCTTCGGTACTGCCTCTTGTTCTTTTTTTTTTTTTTTTTGTGAATTTTTCCGCCTTGTCATTTTGTCCAGCTAAGAGTGTATGAAGGAGCAAGTAAAATACTAAAAGGGTGGCAACAATCCCAGGAAAATATGCTTTAACCTAATCAGAAGAGATCCCAAATTGTGAGGGGGGATTTCTCCCCCCTCACGATTGGGTGAGGGATTTCCTCTGATTGGGATCTCTTCTGATTGGGATCTCCGAATCTCTTCTGATTGGGGTCTCTTCTGATTTGGGGATAAAAAGAGGTTCAAAAAGAAAGAAAGAAAAAAAAAGAATTAATAAAAGAGATTGAATTTAAAATTCAATCAAGAATTAAAAAAAGAGATTGAAGAGATTGGAATCTCTTCTGATTTGGGGATAAAAAGAGGTTCAAAAATAAAGAAAGAAAAAAAGGAAAAAAAAAGAATTAAAAAAAAAAACGAATAAAAAAGTAAAAAAAAGAAAAAAAATATATGTATATATATTATATAAACTAGTTAAAAAACATTAAAAGAGCAAAGGGTAAAAGTTTAAAAAAATTTTAGCAGAAGAAGAGAAAAAAAAATGAAGAAGAAAAAAAATTAAATTAACTGCAAGACTAAAAAATCACAGGGGGAAAGCCATGAGTTCTGTGGTTTGTTTTCTCCTCCTCTGGAATTCTGCTGCTCTCCTTGGTATTGAAACTGCACTCCTTGGTAGGTGAACTTGGTCTTGCCTGGATTTCTTGTTGATCTTCTGGGGGAGGGGCCTATTGTAGTGATTCTCAAGTGTCTTTGCCCCAGGCGGAATTGCACCACCCTTAGAAGGGGCTGGGCTGAGTGACCCGCTCGGCTTTGCTTTCAGGAGCTTTTGTTCCCTGAGCGCTTTCCGTAGAATTCCGGAGGACGGGAACACAAATGGCAGCCTCCTGGTCTCCAGCCCGGAGGAGTCGAAAGCCCGGGGCCCCGCTCCCCAGTGCGCCCCCAGCGAACAGGTCCTAGTAACTCCCATCTGCCCAACCTCCGGCCGCGCTCCGAGCTCACCGAGCCCGCGACTGGCTCAAGGCAACACCAAGCTGCGACCTTACTGTTGGCTCTGTCTCTGTAGCCAGCTTTCCTGTTCCAATATCCGCAAGCTCTGCAACACTCAGACACTCCCGATCCTTCTGTGACCCTGTGAGACCCGAGGTCACGACGACCCCGCGTGGGCTTCGCCCCGGTTTAGCCTCTGGAGCGATGTCCCTCAGTGGCACAGACTTTTAAAACTCCTGATTTTGTGCTCCATTTCTCCGCCGCTTGCCAGGAGCCGGCCCTTCCCCCCGGGTTCTCTCTTCCCGTCGCTTTGGATTTACTTCTCCGCCAGTCCTACCTTTCAGAAAGTGGTTGTTTTTCTGTTTCTAGAATTGCTGTTCTTCTTCTCTTCGTTCTGCTGATGGATTTTTAGGTGTTTGCAATCTTTAGATAAGTTCTCTAGCTGATCTCCTGCTAGCTGAAGAAGTCTCAGCCTGCTACTTCTCCGCCATCCTGACTCCTCCCCTCCGGAGTCATTTTAAATGGGACAACCTAGAGCCATCCAACAGGTCACGACTGTCCTGCAGAAGGAATCCTTAATGTTTGGAGCATCTCACAACTCTCATCATGGGAAAAACCCCATGGCCCCGTTATATCTGCCCCCCCTTCATGAAGGGGCCATCATGGAAGGAAACTCCAAACTGAGCCAACATCTGATATTCGCCCTGACTGCAGATGCATGAGATCTCGATTCAGCTCTGAGGAGTGTGCCTGCCGTGCCCTCGCCCCAAAACCTAAGCCTAGCTTATGTTCTCAGACTTCCGTCCTAACACTCCTGGTCCATAAGCTCTCCAATTTCGGAATTTCGGACCCACAATGCAGCACACTGCCTGCCTTCCAGAAGAAAAACGTTGCCCAATGGGGCTACCCAGAAACCCCAAATGAGTATCAAACTGCAGGCCAGTTGACTGTACCCCCATTATACAGCCTACCATGAGGACTAATGCCCTGTCTGACACAGCCTGAGCCCGGACCTCCTGACTGATACCCAGACAGCTGGCCGCACATTGAACACATTGGTCCCGCCATGGCCTTAGGTCATCATCTATTCCCAACCTCGGTATTCAGGCCTCAGAACGTTGACCTTATCTCCATTCACTGCCCAGAGGTGAATGTGATGCAGAAATCAGAACTCCTCCTTCCCCACTGCAAGAAACCTTGTGGTTGGCTTGTTGTCCAATATTCAGTGTAGGAGAGACCAGCATTGCCCATAAGGCCTCTCCCATGCTTGCTGGCCACGTTGGGCATAAACAAGCATTGTGACCCTCAGCGTGTTCCCTGTCCTCAAGTAAGGCCTCTCAGGGGTGGACCAAGAGCCCGCATATGGGGCTTGCCATGGCCCTAGTCCCCCAATCTTAACCAGAGCTCGAGAAGTCTAATCACCGCTTTTCAGAGCTCTTCTCTGGAATCCCTCTTTGGTGGGACACATGAGGTTAAAAGAAAAAAGTTAAAGGACTACTACCATCCAAAGCATGACCCCAAATACTTTGAATCAGTCCAAATCCACAGAGAGAAAAACTCATCCAAGGCCGATGAGGCCAGCCAGACATTTCAGGGCCACCATTGACACAAAATCCGGCAACAAAAGCCTGATAAAATGCGTCACACTCCCTCGTTGATCATAGCCTGAAAAATTAATCTCAAGGTCTGTAGATCTGGCCTGCCACCTAAGTTCCCAAACCTAAGCCGAGTTTGCATTTTCAGACTTCTGTCTCCACAGTCCTGGCACACACAACCTCTAGGCTGGGGCCCCTGGAGCCACGCCTCAAGACTGTGCCTGACCTCTCCAAGGGAATTCTGCTCATTCCTTTGGACACAACCCGACAGATTAGGAGAAACCTCCAAATTTCCCGAGGCAATCCCAATAGTGCCAGCCACCCAGGACAAACAGGGGTGATCTGTCACAAGCTGCACAACTACCCCCATTCAGACCCGTACACAGATATCCCCAGAGAAGAAGATTGAACTGGACAGCACCTAGGCCATAATCAGATCAATTGCTTTTGTTTCCAGGCATCTCTCCTCAGATGCCTGGTTTCCAATACCAGTATATGTGAGTTCCCGGAGGTATTAATCAGTACAAATCATGTCTCCACGTGGGAAACTTGCTCTTTGGAGCTGTGTCAAAACCTCAGTTAGTAGAAACCTTCAGGTACACGGAGCCACTGTCCCATTCCAAAGTCTCTATGGACACAAACCCACATTATGACCCATCCTCATGGGAGCCCATTCCAACTCAGCCCCCTCGGTTGCTCCCCCATAGCCAGCAATCAAAGCTGCCTTATCTCAAGTAGATAATTGGAATGTGAGGCGGGCTGCCCAGAATTCCATCCTTAGAACCCTGCTCTGGTGTCATTCTGTAATGGACGTCCTGGAGCCATCCAACAGATTTCGACTGTCTCGCAGAAGGAATCTTTGGGGATTGGAGCATTTCACTACTCCCATCTTGGGAAAACCACCATGGCCTCATGATGCGCCCGCCCCTTCGTGAAGGGGGGAAATGAACAGAAACTCCAACCAGAGCCAAAGTCTGATGCTCACCCTGACTTTATATCCACGAGATCTCGATTCAGCTCAGCAGAGTGTGCCAACCGTGCCCTCGATCTGAAACCTACACCAAGCTTGTGTTCTCAGACTTCCGTCCTCACCCTCCTGGGCCACAAGCCCTCCAGTTTGGGAATTCTGGAGCCACAATGAAGCACTCTGACTGCCCTCCAGAAGAAAAACTTTGCCCTATGGGGCTAACCAAAAATCCCAAATAGGATATACCTGAATGCCACTCGACAATACCCTAATTATACAGTCCAGCATGAGCAGTAATGCCCTGTCTGACACATCCTGAGATCAGACCTCGTGAGCAACACCCAGACAGCTGGCCTCACACTGAGCACATCGGACATGCAATGGCCTTAGTTCATTATCTCTTTCCAACATCAGTTTTCAGACTTCAGAACCTAGACCTTATCTCCACTCACTGCCAAGTGGTGTACGTGATTCAGAAATCAGAACTTCTTCTTTCCCATGTCAAGAAACCTTGTGATTGGCATGTTGTCCAACCTTAGTGTAGGAGAAACCAGCATGGCCCATGAGGCCCTGGACATGCTTGAGGACCGCGATGAGCACAAACACACATTAGGACCCTCAGCATGAGCCCTGTCCTCAAGTAAAGCATCTCAGTGACTGGACCAAGAGCCCGCATATGGGACTCGCCATGCCCCTAGTCCCCCAATCTAAACCAGAGCTCGAGATGTCTAGTCACGCCTAGTCAGTTCTCTGCTCTGTTATGCCTTTTTTGTGGGAAACCTGAGTTAAAACAGAACAAAACAAACAAACAAAAGGCAGAAAGGACTCGTTCCATGCACAGAATGACCCCAAACTCTTGGGATGTGGCCAAATCCCCAGAGAGAAAGACTCGTTCATGGCTCATGAGGCCACCCAGACATTCCACAGCCACCCTTGACACAAAACCCAGAGACAATAGCCTGAGCAAGCGCCTCACACTCGCACTTTGTTCATAGCCTGAAAAATTCTCCCCACAGCCTGTATGACATAGGCCATACCTATGTCCCCAAACCTAAGTCGAGTTTGTGTTTTCAAACTTAGATCCCAACCCACACACCCTCCAGGCTGGGTCTGCTTGAGCAACACCTCAGGACTGTGCCTGCCCTCTCCAAAGGAATTCTGCCCATTCAGTTGGCCACTATCGTACAGATTAGGAGAAACCTCCAAGTCCCGAGGCCATGCCAATAGTGTAGGTTGCCCAGGACAAACAGGGGCGATCTGTCACAAGCTGAGCAAAGGCCTCCACGCAGATCCATAGACAGATGTCCCCAGAGAAGAAGATTGAACCGTACAGGCACCTAGGCCCTAAACGGATCTATTGTTTTACTTTCCAGGCATCTCTCATCAGAGGCCTGGTTTCAATAGCATCATATGGGGGTTTCCTGATGTACCAATCAAAACAAATCTCGTGTCCACATGGGCAACTTTTCTTTGGAAATGTGTCAAAACCTCTAGTTGGGAGAAACCTTCAGGTCCCTGGAGCTACCGCCGCATTCCAAAATCTCCATGGACAGAGACCCACATTATGACCCACCCTCAGGAGAGTCCATTTCAACACAGCCCCCTCGGTTGCTCACCCAGAGCCAGCACATCGAACCTGTCTTGTCGCTAGGAGACAATTGGAATGCATGGCAGGCTCTCTAGGCCTCCATCCTTAGAACCCTGCTCTGGCATCTTTCCGTATGGTACGTCCTGGAGCCATCTGACAGGTTTTGACTGTCCCGCAGAATGAAACCTTGCGGTTTGGAGCATCTCACAACTCCCAACATGGGAAAACCTCCATGGCCTCATGATGCCCCCCTACCTTCAAGAAGGTGGATCATGGACAGAAACGCCAACGTGAGTCAACGTCTGATCCTTGCCCTGACTTCAGATGCACGAGATCTTGATTTAGTTCTGCAGTGTGCCTGCTGTGCCCTTGACCCAAAACCTAAACTTAGTTTGTGTTCTCAGACTTCTGTCCTCACTCTCCTGGCCCACAAGTTTGGGAGTTCTCCAGTTTGGGAATTCTGGAGCCACAATGCAGCACTATGCCTGCCTTCCAGAGAAAAAAAAACGTTGCCCCTGGGGCTACCAAGAAACGCCAAATGAGGATCAACCTACCTGCCACTCGACTGTACACCCATTATACAGTCTACCATCGGCACTAATACCCTGTCTGACTCAGCCTGAGCCGGGACTTCTTGACCGACACTCAGTCAGCTGGGGCCACACCAAAGGACTGTCCTGCCCTCTGCAAGGGAATTATGCCCATTCCATTTGCCACAACACTACAGATTAGGAAAAACCTCCAAAGTCACCGAGACCATGCCAATAGTGTAGCCCTCCTGGGACAAACAGGGGCGATCTGACAAATGCTGAGCAATGACCAGCACACAAAACGGTAGACTGATGTACTCAGAGAAAATGATTGAGGTGGACAGGCCCCTAGGCCCTAATCAGATACATTGCTTTGGATTCCAGGCATCTCCCCTCAGGTGTCTGGTTTCCAATACCAGCTTATGGGGTTTCTGGAGGCAACAATCAGAACAAATCTCATCTCCACATGGGAAACTTGCTCTTTGGGACTGTCTCAAAACCTACAGTTAGGAGAATCCTTCAGGGCCCCAGAGCCACCGCCCCATACCAAGGTCCATGGACACAAACTCACATTATGACTAATCTTCAGGAGAGTCCATTTCAACTCATCCCCCTCGGTTGCTCACCCAGTGCCAGCACATCGAACTTGCCTTGTCACTAGGAGACATTTGGAATGCGAGTTCATTGCCCAGGCATCCATCATTAGAACTCTGCTCTGGAGAAGTTCCTTATGGGGTGTCCTTGATCCATCCAACAGGTCTCGACTGTCCCACAGAAGGAATCCTTGTGATTTGCAGCATCACACACCTGCACCGTGGGAAACCTCCATGGCCTCATGATGCCCCCCACCTTCACGTACGGGACATCATGGACAGAAACTCCAACCTGAGCCAACGTCTGATCCTTGCCCTGACTTCAGATGCACGAGTACTTGATTGCGCTCTGCAGAGTGTGCCTTCAGAGTGTGAATTCAGATGCACGAGTTCTTGATTGCGCTCTGCAGAGTGTGCCTTCAGAGTGTGCCTTCAGAGTGTGCCTTCAGATGCACGAGTTCTCGATTGCACTCTGCAGAGTGTGCCCCAAAACCTATGGCTAGCTTGTGATCTCAGACTTCCGTCCTCACACTCCTGGCCCACAAGCCCTCCAGTTTGGGAATTCTGGAGACACAGTGCAGCACTCTGCCTGCACTCCAGAAGAGAAATGTTGCCCTAGGGGCTTCCCAGAAACCTCAAATGAGGATCGACCTGCATGCCTCTAGACTGTACCCCAATTATACAGACCACCTTCAGCCCTAATGCCCTGTCTGACACAGCCTGAGCCCAGACCTCGTGATCGACACCCAGACAGCTGGCCGCACACTGAGCACATCAGACACGCCATGGCCTTAGGTCGTCATCTCTTCCCAACCTCGGTCTTCAGGCTTAAGAACCTAGACCTTATCTACATGTATTCACTGCCAAGCGGTGTATGTGATGCATAAATCAGAACTTCTCTTTCCCCATGGCCAGAAACCTTGTGGTTGGCATGTTGTCCAACGTTCAGTGTAGGAGAAACCAGCGTGGCCCATGAGGCCCTGGCCATGCTTCAGGGCTGAGATAGATACAAACACATATTGGGACCCTCAGCGTGAGCCCTGTCCTCAAGTAAAGCCTCTCAGGGGCTGGACCAAGAGCCCACATATGGGGCTTGCCATGCACCTAGTCCCCCAATCTTAACCAGAGCTCGAGAAGTCTAGTCACCCCTATTCAGAGCTCTTCTCTGGAATTCCTCTTTGGTGGTACACATGAGGTTAAAAAAAAAATAGAGAAAGGACTCCTCCCATCAACAGAATGAGCCCAACTACTTGGGATCGGGCCAAATCCCCAGAGAGAAAGACTTGTCCATGGCCAATGAGGACACACTGACATTCCACGGCCACTGTTGACACAAAATCCAGAGACAAAAGCATGAGCAAGCACCTCACACTTGCCCTTTGTTCATAGCCCTAAAAATTCTCCATACGTTCTGTAGATCCGAGTTGTCATACATAAGTCCCCAAACCTAGGCCAAGTTTGTGCTTTCAGGCTTCTGTCCCCACATTCCTGGCCCACACACCGCCCAGATGGGGCCCCTGAAGCCAAACCTCAGGACTGTGTCTACCCTCTCCAAGGGAGTTCTGCCCATTTAATGGGCTACAACTCTACAAAAGGAGAAACCTCCAAAGTCCCCGTGGCCTTCCCAATAGTGTAGTCTGCCCAGGACAAGCAGGGGCGACCTGTAACAAGCTGAGCAACGACGTCCACTCAGACCCATAGACAGATGTCCCCAGAGAAGAAGATTGAACAGGACAGTCACCTAGTCCCTAATCGGATCCATTGCTTTTGTTTCCAGGCATCTCTCCTCAGAGACCTGGTTTCAAATACCAGCATATGGGGTTTCCAGAGATATCAATCAGAAAAAAAACTCATCTCCACATGGGAAACTTGCTCTTTGGAACTATGTCAAAACCTCCAGTTAGGAGAAACCTTAAGGACCCCATAGCCACCACCCCATTCCAAGGTCTCCATGGATACAAACCCACATTATGACCAATGCTCAGGAGAGCCCCTTTCAACTCAGCCCCCTCGCTTCCTCCCCCAGAGCCACTGATCGAACCTGTCTTGTCACAAGGAGACAATTGGAATGCGAGGTAGGCTACCCAAGATTCCACCCATGGAACCCTGCTCTGGCATTGTTCCATATGCGATGTCATGGAGCCATCCAACAGGTCTCAACTGTACCACAGAAGGAATCCTTGCAGATTGGAGCATCTCACAACTCCCATCTTGGGAAAAGCACCATGGCCTTATGATGCCACCCACTTCATGAAGGGGTATCATGGACAGAAACTCCAACCTGGCCAAAGTTTGATCCTCACCCTGACTTCAGATACACGAGATTGCGACTCAACTCTGCAGAGTGTGACTGCCATGCCCTTGCCCCAAAACATAAAGCTAGCTTATGTTCTCAAACATCCATCGTCACACTCCTGGGCCGCAAGCCCTCCAGTTTGGGAATTCCAGAAGCACAATAATACACTCTGTCTACACTCCAGAAGAAAAACTTTGCCCTATGGGGCTACCCAGAATCCCCAAATGAGGATCAACCTGCACGCCACTCGACTGTACCCCCCTAATCCAGTCTACCCTGGGCACTAAAGCTCTATCTGACACAGCCTGAGCCCAGACCTCCTGACTGACACCCAGACAGCTGGGCCATACCTCAGGAATGTGATTGCCCTCTTCAAGTGAATTCTGCCCATTCCATTGGCACAAACGTACAGATTAGGAGAACCTCCAACATCTCCAAGACCATCCCAATAGTGTAGGCCTCCTGGGACAAACAGGGGCAATCTGTCACAAGCTGTGCAACTACCTCCATTCATACCCTCAGACAGATATCCCCAGAGAAGAAGATTGAACCGGACAGGCACCTAGGCTCTAAACGGATCCATTGCTTTTGTTTCCAGGCATCTCTCCTCAGAGGCCTAGTTTCCAATAACATCATATGGGGGTTTCCTGATGTACCAATCAAAACAAATCTCGTGTCCACATGGGCAACTTTTCTTTGGAAATGTGTCAAAACCTCTAGTTGGGAGAAACCTTCAGGTCCCTGGAGCTACCACCCCATTCCAACGTCTCCATGGACAGAGGCCCACATTATGGCCCATCCTCAGGAGAGTCCATTTCAACACAGCCCCCTCGATTGCTCACCCAGAGCCAGTACATTGAACCTGTCTTGTCACTAGGAGACAATTGGAATGCGTGGCGGGCTCTCCAGGCCTCCATCCTTAGAATTCTGCTCTGGCGTCTTTCCATATGGTACGTCCTAGAGCCATCCAACAGGTTTCGACTGTCCCGCAGAAGGAATCCTTGTGGATTGAAGCATCTCACAACTCTCATCTTGGGAAAACCACCATGGCCTTATGATGCCACCCACTTCATGAAGGGGTATCATGGACAGAACCTCCAACCTGGCCAAAGTTTGATCCTCGCCCTGACTTCAGATACACGAGATCTCAACTCAGCTCTGCAGAGTGTGACTGCCGTGCCCTTGCCCCAAAACATAAAGCTAGCTTATGTTCTCAGACTTCTGTCCTCACACTCCTGGCTTTCAGTTTGGAAATTCTGGAGACACAATGCAGCACTCTGCCTGCCCTCCAGAAGAAAAACTTTGCACTATTGGGATACCCAGAAACCACAATAGAGGATCAACCGGCATGCCTCTAGGCAGTACTCCAATTATACACTCCAGCCTTGGCACTAGTGACCTGTCTGACACAACCTGAGCCCAGACCTCGTGACCTACACCCTGACAGATGGCCGCAAACTGAGTGATGGATACAAACACACACTGGGACACTCAGCATGAGCCCAGTCCTCAAGTAAAGCTTCTCAGGGGCTGGACCAAAAGCCCGCATATGGGGCTTGCCATGTCCCTAGTCCCCAAATCTTAGCCAGTGCCCGAGAAGTCTAGTCAACCCTTTTCAGAGATCTTCTCTGGAATCCCTCTTTGGTGGGACACATGAGGAAAAAAATACAGATAGGACTCTTACCATCCAAAGAATGACCCCAAACACTTGGAATTGGGCCAAATCCACAGAAAGAAAAACTCGTCCATAGCCCTTGAGGGTAGCCCGACATGCCAAGGCCACCATTGACACAAAATCCTGGAGACAAAAGCCTGAAAAAGCACCTCACACTCGCCCTTTGTTCATAGCCTGCAAAATTCTCCTGACAATCTGTAGATAGGGACTGCCATTACTATGTCCCAAACCTAAGCCGAGTTTGTGTTTTCAGACTTCTGTCTCCATTGTCCTGGCCCACACACCCTCAAGGGTGGGGCCCCCGGGAGCCACACCTCAAGACTGTGCCTGCCCTCTCCAAGGGAATTCTACTCATTCCTTTGGACACAACCCTACAGATTAGGAGAAACCTCCAAAGTTCCAGAGGCCATCCCAATAGTGTAGGACGTCCAGGACAAACAGGGGCAATCTGACACAAGCTGAGCAAATACCTCCCCTCAGACCCGTAGACAGATATGCCCAGAGAAGATAATTGAACCGGACAGGAACCTGGGTCCTAATTGGATCCATTGCTTTTGTCTCCAAACATCTCTCCACAGAGGACTGGTTGTCAATAGCAGCATAAGGGGGTTTCCTGAGGTACCAATCAGAGGAAATCTCGTCTCCACATGGGAAACTTGTCCAGTGGAGCTGTGTCAAAACCTCCAGTCAGGACAAATATTCAGGTTGCTGGAGCCACCGCCCCATTCCAAGGTCTCCATGGGTACAAACCCACATTATGACCCATCTGCAGGAGAGTCCATTTCAAATCAACCCCCTCGGTTGCTCTCCCAGAGCCAGCAGATGGAACCTGCCTTGTTGCTAGGATCCAATTGGAATGCAAAACAGGCTCTCTAGGTATCCATTCTTTGAACCCTGCTCTGGCGTCATTCAGTATGGGAAGTCCTGGAGCCATCCAACAGGTCTCGAATGTCCAGCAGAAGAAATCCTTGCGGATTGGAGCATCTCACAACTCCCATTGTGGGAAAACCTCCATGTCCTCGTGATGCCCTCTTTCCTTCATGAAAGGGACATCATGGACAGAAACTCCAAACTGAGCCAATGTCTGATCCATGTCCTGACTTTTGATGCACGGGATCTCAATTCAGCTCTGCAGAGTGTGCCTGCTGTGCCCTCACCCGAAAACCCAAGCCTACTTGTGTTTCTCATACTGCCGTCCTCACATTCCTGGCCCACAGGCCCTCCAGTTTGTGAATTCTGGAGACACAATGTAGCACTCTGCCTGCCCTCCAGAAGAAAAACCTTGCCCTATGGGGCTACCCAGAACTGCCAAATGAGGATCAACTTGCACACCACTCGACTGTACCCCAATTATACAGTCTAGTCTGAGCACTAAAGTCCTATCTGACACAGCCTGAGCCCAGAACTCCTGAACGACATGCAGACAACTAGTCGTACACTGAGCACATCGAACCCTCCATGGCCTTAGGTCGTCATCTCTTCCTAACCTCAGTTATTAGGCTTCAGAACGTGATGCAGAAATCAGAACTCCTACTTCCCATGGCCAGAAACCTTGTGGTTGGCATGCTGTCCAATGTTCATTGTAGGAGAAACCAGCTGGCCCATGAGGCCCTGCCCATGCATGAGGGCCGCGATAGGAACAAACACACATTGAGACCCTCATCGTGAGCCCTGTCCTCAAGTAAAGCCTCTCAGTGGCTGGACCAAGAGCCCACATATGGGGCCTGCCATGCCCCAAGTCTCCCAAACTTAACCAGAGTTCGAGATATCTAGTCATCCCTACTCAGGGCTCTGCTCTGGAATCCCTCTTTGGTGGGACACCTGAGATAATAAATACACAAAGGACTCCTCCCATCAACAGAATGACCCCAACCACTTGGGATCAGGCCAAATCCCCAGAGAGAAAGACTCGTCCATGGCCCATGAGACCACACCGACATTCCATGGCCACCAATGACACAAAATCCAGAGACATAACCCTGAGCAAGCGCCTCACACTCTCCCTTTGTTCATAGCCCGAATAATTCTCCCCACGGTCTGTAGATTAGGCCTGCCATACCTACGTCCACAAACATAAGGCGAGTTTGTGTTTCAGACTTCTGTACGACAGTCTTGCCCCACACATCCTCCAGGCTGGGGCCCCTGGAACCACATGTCAGGACTGTGCCTGCTACTCCAAGGGAATCCTGCCCATTCCATTGGAGACAACCCTAGATATTAGGAGGAAACTCCAAAGTACCCGATGCTGTCCCAATAGTGTAGGCCTCCCAAGAAAAGCCGAAGCAATCTGTCCCAAGCTGTGCAACTACCTCAACTCAGACCCATACACAGATATCCCCAGAGAAGAAGATTGAACTGGACAAGCACCTAGACCCTAATTGGATCCATTGTATTTGTTTCCAGGCATCTCTCCTAAGAGGCCTAGTTTCCAATACTAGCATATGGGGGTTTCCAGAGATACCAATCTGAACAAATCTCGTCTTCATACGGGCAACTTGTTCTTTGGAGCTTTGGTTAAAGCTCCAGTTAGGAGAAACATTCAGGTCCCTGGAGCCACTGCCCCATTCCAAGGACTCAATCGACATAAACCCACATTATGACCCATCCTCAGGTGAGTCCATTTCAACTCAACCCCCTGGATTGCTCCCCCAGAGCCAGCAGATGGAACCTGCCTTGTTGCTAGGAGACAATTGGAATGTGGGGTGGGCTGCCCAGGCATCCATCCTTAGAACCCTGCTCTGGAGAACTTCCTTATGGAATGTCCTGGTTCCATCCAACAGGTCTCGACTGTCCCGCAGAACGAATCCTTGCGGTTTGGAGCATCACACACTCCCATCATGGGAAAACCTCAATGGCCTCGTGATGCCCCTCCAACTTCATGAATGGGCCATCATGGACAGAAACTCCAACCTGAGCTAACGTCTACCCTTGCCCTGACTTCAGATGCATGAGATCTCAATTCCGCTCTGCAGAGTGTGCCTGCTGTGCCCTCGTCCTGAAACCTAAGCCTACCTGTGGTCTCAGACTTCTGTCCTCACATTCCTAGCACACAAGCCCTCCAGTTTCGGAATTCTGGATGCACAATGCAGCACTCTGCCTGCCTTCCAGGAGAAAAACGTTGCCCAATTGGGCTACCTAGAAACCACAAATGAGGATCAACCTGCACGCCACTCAACTGTACCCCAATTATACAGTCGGGCCTAGGCAGTAATGCACTGTCTGACACAGCCTGAGCCAGGACCTCGTGATCGACACCCAGAAGGCTGACCACACACTGAGCACATTGGACCCGCCATGGCCTTAGGTCATCATATTTTCCCAAGCTTGGTTTTCAGGCATCAGAACCTAGACCTTATCTCTACTCACTACCCAGCAGTGAAAGTGATGCAGAAATCAGAACTTCTCTTTCCCCATGGCAAGAAACCTTGTGGTTTGCATGTTTTCCAACATTCAGTGTAGGAGAAACCAGTGTGGCACATGAGGCCCCGGTCATACTTGAGTGCTGTGATGGGCACAAATACCTATTGGGACCCTCAGCGTGAGCCCTGTCCTCAAGTAATACCTCTCAGTGGCTGGACCAAGAGCCCGCATATGGGGCTTGGCATGCTCCTACTCTTCCAATCTTAATGAGAGTTTAAGATGTCTTGTTACCCCTACTCAGGGCTCGGCTCAGAATCCCTCTTTGGTGGGACACCTGAGGTAAAAAAAAATATGGAAAGGACTACTCCCATCCACAGAATGATCCCAACAACTTGGAATTGGTCCAAATCTCTAGAGAAAAAGACTCGTCCATGGCCCATGAGGCCAGCCCAACATTCAATGGCTATGGTTGACAGTCCTGGCCAACACACCATCCAGGCTGGGGCCCCTGGAGCCACACCTCAGGATTGTGCCTGCCCTCTGCAAGGAAATTCTTCCCATTCCATTGATCACAACCTGACTGATTAGCAGAAACCTCCAAAGTCCCTGAGTCCATCCCAATAGTAGGACGCCCAGCGCAAAGAGGGGCGATCTGTCACAAGCTGAGCAACGACCTCAACTCAGACCCATAGACAGATATTCTCAGAGAAGGAGATTGAACCAGACAGGCCCCTATACTGTAATTGTTTCCATTGCTTTTGTTCCTAGGCATTTTTCCCCAGAGGCCTGGTTTCCAATATCAGCATATGGGAGTTTCCAGAGGTACCAATCAGAACAAATCTCGTCTCCACATAGGAAACTTATACATAGGAGCTATGTAAAAACCTCCAGTTAGGAGAAACCTTTAGGTACCCCGAGCCACTGCCCTATTCCAAGGTCTCCATGGACACAAACCCACATTATGACAATTCCGAAGGAGAGTACATTTCAACTCATCACTCTCAATTGCTCCCCCAGATCCAGAAAATCAAACCTGCCTTGTTGCAAGGAGAAAACTGGAATGCGAGTCAGGGTCTCCAGGTATCCATCCTTAGAACCCTGCTCTGGCGTCATTCCGTATGGGACGTCCTGGAGCCTTCCAGCAGGTCTTGACTATCCCGCAGAAGGAGTCCTTGTGTATTGGAGCATCTCACAACTCCCATCATGGGAAAACTTCCATGGCTTCGAGATGCCCCCCTACCTTCATCATGGACAGAAACTCCAAACTGAGCCAAAGTCTGATCCTCGCCCTGACTTCAGATGCACAAGATCTTGATTCAGCTCTGCAGAGTGTGCCTGCCGTGCCCTCGCCCTGAAACCTAAGCCTAGCTTGTGTTCTCAGACTTTCATACTCACTCACATGGACCAAAAGCACACCAGGTTGGGAATTCTGGAACCACAATGCAGCACTCTGCCTGCCCTCCAGAAGAAAAATGTTGCCCTAAGGGGCTACACAGAAACCCCAAATTGGATCAATCGGCACGCCACTTGACTGTACCCCAATTAGACAGTCTACGCTGGGCCAAAATGCCCTGTATGACACAGCCTGAGCCCAGACTTCCCTACTGACAACCACACAGCTGGGGCCACACCTCAGTACTGTGCCTGCCCTCACCAAGGGAATTCTTCCCATTCCGTTGGCCACTAACCTACAGATTAGGAGAATCTCCAAAGTCCCCGACCATCCCAATAGTGAACACAAACTGAGCAACGACCTCCACTCATAACCCTAGAAGGGTGTTCTCAGAGAAGAAGATTGAAGCGGACAGGCCCCTAGGCCCTAATTGGATCCAAGCTTTGGGTTCCAGGCCTCTCTCCTCAGATGCCTGGTTTCCAATACCAGCTTATGGGGGTTCCTAAGGCAACAATCGGAACAAATCTCGTCTCCACATGGGAAACTTGTTCTTTGGAGCTGTGTCAATAGCTCCGGTAAGGAGCATCCTTCAGGGTGCCGGTGCCACGGCCGCATTCAAAGGTCTCCATGAACTCATACCCACATTATGACCGATCCTTATGAGAGACCATTTCAACACAGCATCCTTGGTTGTTCCCCCAGAGCCAGTAGATCGAACCTGCCTGGTTGCTAGGAGACAATTGGAATGCGAGGAGGGCTGCCCAGGCATCCATCCTTAGAACCCTGCTCTGGAGAACTTCCTTATGGGATGTCCTTGATCCTTCCAACAGGTCTCGACTCTCCTGCAGAACGAATACTTGCCGTTTGGAGCATCACATAATCCCACTGTGGGAAAACCTCCATTGCTTCATGATGCCCCCCCCCATTCATGAATGGGCCATCACGGACAGAAACTCCATCCTGAGGTATTGTCTGATCCTCGCTTTGACTTCAGAAGCACAAGATATCGCCCTGACTTCAGAAGCACAAGATGCCGTGTCCTAGCCCCGAAACCTTAGCATGGCTTGTGTTCTCAGACTTCCATCCTCACAATCCTGGCCACAAGCCCTCCAGTTTGGCACTGCTGGAGACACAATGCAGTACACTGCCTGTCCTACAGAAGAAAAACGTTGCCCTATAGGGCTAACCAGAAACGCCAAATGAGGAACAACCTGCATGCCAGTTGACCGTACCCCAATTATACAGTCTAGCCTGTGCACTAAAGCTCTGTCTGACACAACCTGAACCCAGACCTCACATCCGACACCCAGACAGCTGGCCATACACTGAGCACATTGCACCCACAATGGCTTTAGGTCATCATCTCTACCCAACCTCGGTTTTTAGGCTTCAGAACCTAGACATTATCCCCACTCAATTCCCAGGAGTGAACGTGATGCAGAAATCAGAACTCCTCCTTCCAGAAACCTTGTGGTTGGCATGCTGTCCAAGTTCATTGTAGGAGAAGGCAGCATGGCCCATGAGGCCCTGCCTCTCCCTGAGGACCACAATTTGTACAAACACACATTGTGACCCTCAGTGTGAGCCCTTTCCTCAAGTAAAGCCTCTCAGTGAATGGAACAAGAGCCTTCTTATGGAGCTTGCCAGGCCCCTAATCCCCTAATCTCAATCAGAGTTCGAGATATCTAGTCACCCCTACTCAGGGCTCTGCTCTGGAATCCCTCTTTGGTGGGACACCTGAGGTAAAAAAAATACAGAAAGGTCTTCCCCCATCTACAGAATGACCCCAACCACTTGGTATCGAGCCAAATCCCCAAAGAGAAAGAGAGACTCATCCGTGGTCCTTGAGGCCATCCCAACATTCCATGGCCACCGTTGACACAAAATGCAGAGACAAAATCATGAGCAAGCACCTCACACTTGCCCTTTGTTCATAGTCTGAAAGATTTTCCTCACGGTCTATAGATTGGTCCTTTCATACATATGTCCCCAAACCTAAGCTGAGTTTGTGTTTTCAGACTTCTGTACCTCAGTCCTGGTTCAAACACCCTCCAAGCTGGGGCCTTTGGAGCCATATCTCAGTACTGTCCCTGCCCTCTTCAGGGGAATTCTGCCCATTCAATTGGCCACAACCCTACAGATTAGGAGAAACCTTCAAACTCCCCGAGACCATCCCAATAGTGTCCGCCATCCAGGGCAAACAGGGGCTATCTGTCACAAGCTAAGCAACTACCTCCATTCAGAGCCAGAGACAGATATCCCCATAGAAGAAGATTGAACCGGACTGGCACCTAGGCCCTAATCGGATCCATTGCTTTTGTTTCCAGGCATCTCTCCTCAGAGGCCTGGCTTCCAATACCAGCTTATGGGGAATTACTGAGGCACTCATCAGAAAAATCTCGTCTCCACATAGGAAACATACTGTTTGGAGCTCTGTCAAAACCTCCAGTTAGGAGAATCTTTCAGGGCCCCAGATCAAGTGTCCCATTCCAAGGTCTCCAGGCACTTAAATCCACATTATGACCCATCCTCAGGAGAGTCCATTTCAACTCAACCCCCGTGGTTTCTCCTCCAGAGCCAGCAGATCGAACCTGCCTTGTTGCTAGGAGAAAACTGGATGGGACTCGGGCTTCCCAGGCATCCATCCTTAGAATGCTGCTCTGGAGAACTTCCCTATGGGACATCCTGGAGCCATCCAACAGGTCTCGACTGGCCTGCAGAAGTAATCCTTGCCGAATAGAGCATCTCACAACTCCCATCGTGGGAAAACCTCCATGGCCTCGGGAGATGCTCCACTTTATAAAGAGGCCGTCATGGACAGAAACTCCAACCCGAGTAAACATCTGATATTCGCCCTGGCTTCAGGTGCATGAGATCTCAATTCAGCTCTGCAGAGTGTGCCTTCCAAGCCCTCTCCCTGAAACCTAAGCCTAGATTGTGTTCTCAGAGTTCTGTCCTCACACTCCTGGCCCACAAGGTCTCCAGTTTGGGAATTCTGGAGAAACAATGCTGCACTCTGCTTGCCCTCCAGAAGAAAAAAAAAAGTTGCCCTATGGAGCTACCCATAAACCCCAAATGAGGATCAACCTTCTTGTCACTCGACTGCACCCCAATTATACACTGTACCCTGTCTAATGCCTGTCTGACACAGCCTTAGATCGCACCTCCGGACCTACATTCAACAGCTGGTCGCACACTGAGCTCATCGGACCCTCCAGGATTTTAGGTCTTCATCTCTTCCCAACCTCATTTTTCAGGCTTCAGAACCTAGACCTAAACTCCAATCACTGTCCAGGGGTGAACATGATGCAGAAATCAGAACTCCTCCTTCCCCATGGCCAGAAACCTTGTGGTTGGCATGTTCTTCAATGTTCAGTGTCAGAGAAACTAGTGTGTCCCTTTAGGCCCCTCCCATGCTTGAGGGCCTTGTTGGGCACAAATAAACATTGTGACCTCAGCGTGAGCCCTGTCCTCAATGTAGGCCTCTCAGTGTCTGGACCAAGAGCCCACATATGGGACTTGCCATGTCCTTAGGCCCACAAACAACCAGAAGTGGGGTTGTCCAGTTGCCCCTCCCAAAGGCTCTGCTCTGGAATCCCTCATTTGGTGGGACACATGAGGTAAAAAGAAAAAAAGTCAAACAGAAGGACTCCTCCCATCCCACAGAATGTACCCAAACTCTTGGGATCAGGGCAAATCCTCAGAGAAGGAAACCCGTCCATGACCCATTAGGCCACGCAAACATTCCACCCACATTGTTGACACAAATCCAGAGACGAAACCTGAGCAAGCACCTCAAACTCACCCTTTTTCATATCCTGAAAAGTTCTCCTCACAGTCTGTAGATCGGGTGTGCCATACTTATGTCCCAAATCCTAAGCAGAGTTTGTTTTCAGACTTCTGTCTCCACAGGCCTAGCCCACACACCCTCCAAGCTGGGGCCCCTAGAGCCACACCTTAGGACTGTGCCTTCTCTCTCCAGGGGAATTCTGCCCATTCCATTGGCCACAACCCTATAGATTAGTTGAAAACTCCAAAGTCCCGAGGCCATCCCAACATTATAGGCTGCCCAGGACAAACAGGCGCGATCTGACACAAGCTGAGCAACTATCTCCCCTCAGACCCAGAGACAGATATCCCCAGAGAAGAAGATTGAACCAGACAGGCACCTAAGCCCTAAATCGGATCCATCGCTTCGTTTCCAGGCATCTCTCCTCAGAGGCCTGGTTTCCAATACTAGCATATGGGAGATTCCTTAGGCACTCATAAAAACAATTCTCATCTCCCCATAGGAAATGTAATCCTTGAAGCTCCATCAAAACCTCTGGTTATGAACATCCTTCAGGGCCCTGGTCCTACCACCCCATTCCAAGCTCTCCATGGACACAAACGCACATTATGGCTCATCCTCAGGAGAGTCCATTTCAACTTACCCCCCCCGCTTTCTCCCCTAGAGCCAGCTGATTGAACTTGCCTTGTCCCTAGGAGACAACTGGAATGGGATGCGGGCTGCCCAGGCATCCATCCTTAGAATCCTGCTCTGGAGAACTTCCATATGGGACATCCTGGAGCCATCCAACAGGTCTTGACTGTCCCACAGAAGGAACCGCTGCGGTTTGGAGCATCTCACAACTCCCATCGTGGGAAAACCTCCAGGGCCTCATGAGACCCTCCCCTTCATGAAGGGGCCGTCATGGACAGAAACTCCAACCTGAACCAACGTCTAATCCTAGCTCTATTTTCAGTGCACGAGATCTCGAATCATCTCTGCAGAGGATGCCTGCCGTTTGGGAATTCTGGAGTCACAATTGGGCACTGTACCTGACTCCAGAGAAATACTTTGCCCTCTGGGGCTACCCGGTAACCACAAATGAGTATCAACCTGTATGAAACTCGCCTGCACCCCAATGATACAGTCTAGCCTGGACACTAATTCCCTGTCTTCCACAGCCTGAGCCCACACCTCCCGACCCACACTCAACAGCTGGCCAAACACTGAGCACATGGGACACGTCATGGCCTTAGGTTGTCATCTCTTCCCAAACTCGGTTTTCAGTCTTAGGAACCTAGACCTGAACTCCAATCACTGTCCAGGAGTGAACGTGTTGCAGAAATCAGAACTCCTCGTTCCCCAGGGCCAGAAACCTTTTGGTTGGCATGTTGTTCAATGTTCAGTGTAGGAGAAACCAGCATGGTACATTAGGCCCCGCACAGGTTTGAGGGCTCGTTGGGCATGAACACGCATTGTGAACCTCAGCATGAGCCCTAACCTCAAAGAAGGCCTCTCAGTGTCTGTACCAAGAGCCCACATATGGGGCTTGCCATGCCCCTAGGTCCCCAATGTTAACCAGAGGTCAGGTTGTCCAGTCGCCCATCCCTAGGACTATGCTCTGGAATCCCTCTTTTGTTGGTACACCTGAGGTAAAAAATAGAAAGTCCTCCTCCTTTCCCACAGAATGACCCAAAACTCTTGGGATCAAGCCAAATCCCCAGAGGAGACTCGTCCATGGGCCACGTGACCACCCCAACATTCCACGGCCATCGGTGACACAAAATACAGAGACAAAAGCCTCAGCAAGTGTTTCACACTCGTTCTTTGTTCATATACCAAAAAGTTCTCCTCACAGTCTATAGATTGGGCCTGCCACACCTACGTCCCCAAACCTAAGCGGAGTTTGTATTTTCATACTTCTGTCCCGACATCCCTGGCCCACTCACCCTTGGGTCTCTGGAGCCACATCTCAGGACTGTGCCTTTCCTCTCCAAGAGAATTCTTCCCATTCCATAGGTCACAACCTTGCAAATTAGGAGAAACCTCCAAAGTCACCGAGGCCATCCCAATAGCATAGGCCGCCTAGTACAAACAGGGGTGATCTGACAACAACTGAGCAACTACCTCCACTCAGACCCATCGACAGATGTCCCCAGAGAAGAAGATTGAACCGGACAGGCCCTTAGGCTCTAATTGGATACATTGCTTCGGTTTCCAGACATCTCTCCTCAGAAGCCTGGTTTCCAATACCAGCATATGGTGTTTCCTGAGGCACCATTAAGAACAAATCTCGTCACCACATGGAAAACTTGCTTGTTGGAGCTGTGTCAAAACCTCTCTTTAGGAGAATCCTTCAGGGCCCTTGTGCCACAGCCCCATTCCAAGGTCTCCATGGACTCAGACACACATTATGACCCATCCTCAGGAAAGTCCATTTCAACTGATCCCCCTGGGTTGTTACCCCAGAGCCAGCAGATCAAACATGTCTTGTTGTTAGGAGACAATTGGAATGTGAGGCTGGCTGCCTAGGCATCCATCCTTAGAACACTGCTCTGGAAAAGAACCTTATGGACGTCCTGGAGCCATTCAGCAGGTCTTAATTGTCCCGCAGAAAGAATCGTTGCAGTTTAAAGCATCTCACAACTTCCATTGTTTGAAAACCTCAATGACCTCGTAATGCCCCCTTCCCCCTTCATGAAGGGGCCAATGTGGACAGAAACTCCAACCTGAGCCAACGTCTGATTCTCGTCCTGACTTCAGATGCAGGAGATCTCAATTCAGCTCTGCAGAGTGTGCCTGCCGTGTCATCGCCCCGAAACATAAGCCTAGCTTGTGTTCTCAGACTTCCGTCCTCACTCTCCTGACCCACAACCCCTCCAGTTTGGGAATTCCGGACCCACAATGTAGCACTCTGCCTGCCCTTCAGAAGAAAATCTTTGTCCTATGCTGCTAACGAGAAACCTCAAATGATTATCTAATGCACTCCACTCAACTGTACCACAATTATACCGCCTACCCTGTGTACTAAAGCCCTGTCTGGCACAGCCTGAGATCAGACATCACAAACGACACCCAGACAGCTGGTCCCAAACTGAACACATCGGACCCGCCATCGCCTTAGGTCGTCATCTCTTCCCAACCTCGATTTTCAGGCTTCAGAACCTAGACCTTATCTCCAGTCACTGCCAGGGGTGATCGTGATGCAGAAATCAGAATTCTTCCTTCCCCATGGCCAGAAACCTTGTGATTGGCATGTTGTCCAACTTTCAGTGTAGGAAATCCTGTATGGTCCAAGAGGCCACGCCAGTGCTTGTGGGCCACCTTGGGGACACACGCACATTGTGACCCTCAGAGTGAGTCCCGTATTCAAGTAATTCCTCTCAGTGGCTGGACCAAGAGCCAGCATATGGGGCTTTCCATGCCCATAGGCCCCCAGGCCTTACCAGAGGGCAAGTATTCCAGTTTTCAGTACCCACTGTTCTGCTCTAATATCTCTCTCTTGGGGGGACACCTGAGGCAGAAAACAGGACTCCTCCCTTCCCACAGAATAACCCTCAAACTCTATGGACCTGGGCAAATCACCAGAGAAGGAATACTCTTCCTCAGCCAATGAGGCCACCCCTACATTAAACGGCCATTGTGGACACAACATCCAGAGACAAAAGCCTGAGTGACTGCCTCACAATTGCCCTCCTTGATATCCCGAGGAGATCCCCTCACAGAGTGTAGATAAGACCTACAATAACCTCGGTCCCAAACCGGAGCCAAGTTTGTGGTTTTGGACGTCAGTCCCCACAGCCCTGGCACACACAGCCTCCAGGCTGGGTCCTCTGGAGCCACACCACAGGACTGTGCCTGCTATCTCCTGGGAAACTGTGCCCATTCCTTTGGCCACAACCCTACAGAATAGGGGAAACCTCAAGGCCCCCAAGGACATCCCACTACTATAAGGCGCCATGGACAAACAGGGGCATTCTGACAAAAGCTGAGCAACTGCCTCCATGAAGACACGCAGACAGATATCCACAGAGACAGAAGATTGAACCGGACAAGCCCCTAGGCCCTAATCTGAACTCTTGCTTTGGTTTCCAGTGTCACTCCTCAGAGGCCCGGGTTCAAAGACTAGCATATGGGGCTTTCATGAGGCATGAAACAGAACACCTCTAGTCTCCACATGGGAAGCTTTCTTGTTGGAGTTGTGTCAAACCCTTCGGGTTGGAGAATCCTGCAGAGACCCTGAGCCACCGCCACATTCCAAGATATCCATGTCCAACAAACCACATTATGACCCATCCTCAGGAGAGTCCATTTCATCTCAGCCCTCTGAGTAGCTCTCCCAAGAGCCCACAGATTGAGCCTGCCTTGTCCTGATCAGCCAATGGGAATGTGAGGTGGAGTTTCCAGGCATCCGTGCTTAGATCCCTGCTATCTAGTCGTTCTGTATGGGGCGAACCAGGGAACTATCCAATAGGACTCAACTGTCCTATATAAGTAAGCCTTGAGGTTTGGAGCAGCTCTCATCTCCCAGCGTAGGGAAAAGTCTCTGGCATCATGACGGCCCCACCCCTTTTAGGAAGGGACCATCATGGACACAAATTCCAGCCTGAGGCAGCGTCTGATACTCGCCCTGACCTCAGATGCAGGAAATCTCGATTCAGCCTCTACAGAGGGGACCTGCCGTGCCCTTGGTCCCAAACCTAATGCTAGCTTGTGTTTTCAGACTTCCTTCCTCACACACCTGGCAAACAAGCCCTCCAGACTGGGAATTCCAGAACCACAACGCAGTCCTCTGCCTGACCACCAGAAGAAAAACTTTGCCCTATGGGGCTCTCCAGGAACCCCAAATCAGGATCAACCTTCTCGGGCCTCGACCGCACCCCAATTGGATAGGCTGCCCTGGGCAATAGTGCTCTGTCTGACACAGCATGTGGCCAGACATCCCAACAGACAAGGAGACAGCTAGCCACACACCCAGCATATCGGACATGCCATGGACTTAGGCCGTCATTTCTTCCCAACCTGGGTTTTCGGGCATCTGAACCTAGACATTATATCAAATCCTGGCACACGTGGGTACCTAAATCAGAACTCCTCCTTCCCCATGGCTGTAAAGCTTGCTGTTGGCATGGAGTCAGTTTCAGGGTAGGAGAAACCTTCATGAGTGACGACTTGGGCACAAACTCGTATTGTGACCCTCAGGAAGAGCCCCATGTCGAAGTAAGACCTCTCAGGGCCTGGACCAAGAGCCCACATATGGGGCTTGCCAAGACCCTATGTTCCCAATCCTCACCAGATTTCGACTTTTCTTGTCACCCATACCTGGGGCTCTGCTCTGGAATCCCTCTCTTGGAGAGACACCTGAGCCAGTCAACAGGACTCCACCCTTCCCACATAATGACCCCAAACTCTTGGGAGCTTGACCAAATCCCCAGAGAGGGATACTCGTCCATAGCCCCTGAGGCCATGCTACAAACCACGCTATCCTGGACACAACATCCAGAAACAAAAGCCTGAGGGACCGCCTTCCACTCTCCCTTCTTCCATAAGTCGAAGAGCTCCCCTCACGGTCTGTAGATCTGGCCTGCCATACCCTCGATGCCACACCTAAGCCAAATTTGTGTTTTCAGAATTCTGTGCCCACAGCATGGACCCACACACCTTCCAGGCTAGCGTATATGAAACCACCCTGAAGGACTCTGCCTGTCCTGTCCAAGGAAATTGTGCCCAATCCATTGGCCACAACCCTACAGATTAGGAGAAATCTCCAAGGCCCCCAAGGCCATCCCGATAGTGTAGGCTGCCCTGTACTAAGAGGGGCACTCTGACACCATCTGTGCAACTATCTCCATTTAGACACTCAGACAGTGTCCCCAGGGGCAAAAGATTGAATCTGACAGGCCCCTAGGCCCTAATCTGAGCCCTAACTTTGGCTTCCAGGTGTCTCTCCTCAGAGGGCTGGTTTCAAAGACCAGCATCTAGGGCTTTTCTGAGCCCTCATACAGAACCTCTCTTGTCTCCACATAGGGAGCTTTCTTATTGGAGCAGTATCAAACCCTTCAGGTAGGTGAATTCTGCAGGGCCCCTGAGCCACCAGCACATTCCAAGGTCTCCATTGATACAAACCGATATTATGAAAAATCCTCAGGAGAGTCCATTTCAATTCAGCCTGCTGGGAAGCTCGTCCCAGAGCCAGCAGTTCAAACATGTCTTGTCGCAAATAGCCAATGGGAATGCGAGGTATTCTGTACAGGCATCCATCCTTTGAACCCTGCTCTCCAGTCCTTCCATACGGGAAGTCCTGGAGCCATCCAACAGGACTCGACTGTCCCGCAGCAGGAAACCTTGTGGTTTGGAGCAATTCACAAACTCAGCATGGGATAACCTCCTTAGTTTCATGAGGCCCCTGCCTCATAAAGGGGCCATCATGGACATAAACTCCAGCCTAAGCCAACGTCAGGTTGTCATCCTGACTTCAGATGTAGGGGGTCTGAGTTCAGCATCTGCAGAGTGGGCCTGCCGTGCCCTTGGCCCCAAACCTCACCCTAGCTTGTGTTTTCAGACATCTGTCCTCACACTCCTGGCCCACAAGTCCTCCTGATTGGGAATACTGGGGCCAAAACGAAGCACTCTGCCTGCCCACTGGAAGAAAAACATTGTCTAGGTCGTTGCCCACCAACCCAAAATGAGGATCAACCTGCTCGGCCCTCGGCAACACCCCACTTGCATAGGCTACCCTAAGCACTAATGCTCTGTCTTACATAGCCTGAGCTCAGACCTTCTGACAGACACTGAGACAGCTGGCCGCACACCCAGCACCTTGGACCTGCCATGGTGTTAGGGCATTCATCCCTTCCCATTGACCTGCGTGTCTTCCTGGAGGTATGTTCTGAGGCTGTGTCAGACTGTGCATTTTGCCAGAGCGGCCTTTGTAATTGGGGTGGGCTTAGGGGCCTTGCAGGATTCTGCTAATCTGGAGGGCTTGCGAAACTGAGACGGGCAGAGTTTCCTTGGAAGATCAGACCCAGTGATGTGATGTGGTTCTGGAGGCCCCATTCTGGAGGGCATGTGGGTCAGGACTTTGGGACCAACGTCTTCAGACACAAAGTCGGGTAAGAGGGGCGAGGTGATGACAGGCCCGATTTGCAGACCCTGAGGGCAGCTGCTTGGGATTTGAAATTCGGACGGCTGGGAGGCAGGAACACAGGCTTTTCTGTCCAGATTGTATGTCTAGGATGGCCATGGAATGGAGGGGTGGCCTCATGAGTCCATGGGAGATTCTACCTCTCTGGGAATTTTGCCCGGCAACCAAGAGTTTGGTGTCTTTCTGGGGGAAGGGGAGAGTGCGGTTTTCCGTTTCAGGGGTCTTGTCAAACAGGCATTTCAGAGATTGGTTCTGCATCCGGGCACCTGGAAAACCCCACCAAGGCTTAGGATTTGGGCCTAGGAGTATGACAGTCCCCTTCTGTGTACTCCTGGTCCAGCTGGTGAGGGGGCTTGTTGCAAATGTGTCTTAGGGTGAGGGTCACAATGCCTGTTTTCCCAGCTGCCCATCCTGAGTGGGTGTGGTCTCATGGGCCATGCACCTGGCTCCCACTCTGAGGATTGGACTGTCATTTCAACATTCAGTTTTCCTGCCATGGAGAAGGAGTAGCATTCATTTCTGCTTCACAGTTCCCTGTGGGCAGGAATTTGAGCTAAGTTCTGGGACAGGTAACTGATTATCCAGGTTGCTTCAAGATGACGGTCTCAGGCCAAGGCAGGATCCACCTGCCAGATATGGGGCCCACTGTTTGGGTGGCTTATTGGAGGTTGGGGCTCAAGCTGGGGTGCCGTTGATAGATGTGCACCTGGATCCTCATGTGCGGTTTCTGCCCAGACCCATAGGGCACTTCTTCTTTCTGTTGGGCAGGTAGTAGGCTGCATTGTGGCTCCAGAATGGAGCCAATATGGAGGGCTTGCAGGCGAGGTCTGTGAGGACAGAAGCCTGAAAACACTAGCTACGGTTAAGTTCAGTGCTGAGCGCATGGCCATTACAATGTGCAGTGGTTGTTTTGAGATCTCCAGTACCTGAGTATGGTCGACAGTCAGATGTCTGCTCATGCTTGAGTTTGTATCCATGATGGCCAACGAATGGTGCAGTTTTCTCAAGAAGCATTGGTGGTTTGTCAAGCTGGAGCTTGTGAGCTGTTCCAAAGGTGTGCTAATGCGGGAGAGGGGAAGTCTGCTTAGACAGCTCCAGGGTCCCCCATGTGGAAGATTCGATAGCACAGGTCTCTGAAAGTTGGCCTGGGAAGTCCACCTCGCATTCCCATTATAGCCAAGGAGCAGGGCAGGCTTGATCCGCTGTCTCTGGTTCCAAGTTCCAAGTGATCTGAGTTGACGGAAGTTCTCAGTCTAATGGGTCCCAATGCTGCTTTTTGTCCAGGGAGACCTTAGAAAGTGGCGGAGGCCCTGGGGCCATGCAGGATTCTCCTTTCCTAAGGGTTACACCCAGTTCCCAGGAGACAGGTTTCCTTCTTGGGATAGGTGGGGTTCTCTTGTATGGCTCACGGACCACAGGTTGAACCATATATTGGTTTTCCAGAACAGGCCACTGTGGACAGTGCCCTGAATACCTAAGCTAGGGTTCTGATGCGGTCCTAGGGGCGTGGCAGAGTCAATCTTCGGACTCAACACCATTAACTTGCATGTCTTCCTGGAGGTAGGTGCTGACTCTGTGTCAGACAGTGCATTTTGCCCAGGGCGGCCTATGAAATTGGAGTGAGCTCAGGGACATTGCAGGTTTCTCCTAATGTCAAGGGTTTGGGTAACTGAGACGGGCAGAGTTTCCTCTGGAAAGCAGGCCCAGTGAGGTGCTGTTGTTCTGGAGGCCCCATCCTGGAGGGCATATGGTTCAGGGCTCTAGGACCAAAATCTTCACACAAAAAATTGTGTAAGTGTTAGGGGTGAGGTGATGGCAGGCCCAATCTGCAGACCCTGAGGGCAGCTCCTCAGGATTTGAAATTGGGTGGCTGGGAGGCAGGAGCACAGGCTTTTCTGTCTGGATTGTGTCTAGGATGGAAATGGACAGGAGGGGTGTCCTCATGTTTACATGGGAGTTTCTTCCTATCTGGGGATTCTGCCCAGCACCCAAGAGTTTGGTGTCTTACTGGGGGAAGGGGAGACTGCATTTTACCATGTCACGGTTGCTGCCAAAACATGGATTCCAGAGTGAGTTCTGGGTCCTGGTGCCTGTACAACCACCATGGCTTAGGATTTGGGCCTAGGTGTGTGACAGGCCCGCTCTGTGGGGTCCTGGTCCAGCTCCCACGGGTGCTTGTTGGAAATGTGTTTCAGGGTGAGGGTCACAATGCCTGTTTGTGCCCAGCTGCCCATCCTGAGTGGGCACTCTGTCTTGTTCCATGCACCTGGATCCCAATCTGAGGGCTGGACAACCATCTCAAATTTCAGTTTTCCTTCCATGGGGAAGGAGGAGTACTCTTTTGTGCTTCAAGGTCACCCAAGAGCAGGAATTTGAGCTGTGTTCTGGAACAGGTACCTGAATATCCAGGTTGGTTCGAGATGAAAGACTCAGGTCAAGGCAGGTCACAACTGCAGGGTATGGGGCTCGCTATCTATGTTGCTACCAGGTGGTCGGGGCTCGGGCTATGTCAGGAAGAGCATTAGTGCACAGGATGGCCTATGATATTGGGGTGCCATAGAGGGCTGAACAGGTGGATCCTCATGTGGATTTTCTGCAGAGACCCATAGGGCACTTCTTTCTGGTGGTCAGGCAGAAGGCTACATTGTGACTCCCAAATTCTTAGTATGGAGGGCTTCCAGGCGAGGAGTGTGAGGATAGAAGTCTGAATAGACAAGCTACATTTAAGCTCAGTGCCTAGCACATGGCCATTCCAATGTACAGTGTTGTTTTCGAGATCTCCAGCACCTGAGTATGGGTGAGGTCAGATGTCTGCTCACACTGGAGTTTGTATCTATGATGGCCAACGAATGAGATATGCAGCACCTGAATAAGGGCGGATGAATGAAGTTTGCTCACACTGGAGGTTTTGTCTATGATGATCGACAAATGGAGAGGTGGCATCAAGAGGCTATGGAGGATTTCGCATGCTGATGATTGTGAGATGCTCCAAACAGTAAGTTGTTTTATCTAATGACTGGTGGAGTCTGGTTTGTTTCCTCCAGAGTCCCCCACGTGGAAAATATGGATAGCAGAGCTCTTCTGAATGGATGCCTGGAAAGCAAACCCCGAATGACCATTGCAGCTGAGGAACATGGCAGGTTCCTTCTGGTGGCTCTGGGGCGAAGTACCAAGGTCTTGAGTTGACATTGAATCTCTTGCAGATGGGTCACAATGCTGGTTTGTTACCAGGGAGATCTTATAATGTGCTGGTAGCTATGGTGCCATGCAGGATTCTCCTACCCTGAGGATTTAACACAGGTCAAAGAGCTGTGTCCCCTTCTGGGGAGAGGAGATGTAGTGTTTTGTGGCTCAGGGAACACATGTTGTATCATAAGTTCATATTCCAGAACAGGCCTCTGAGGACAGGTGCCTGAAAACCTAATCTAGGGTTCCAATGAGGTCCTAGGGACATGTCAGATTCAATCTTCAGACTCAGGAGAATTGACTTAGGTGTCTGCCTAGATGTATGTGATCAGGGTGTTTTAGACTGTGCATTTGTGTCCAGAGCAGCCTCCAATATTGGGGTGTGCTCAAGGCATTTGCAGGTTTCTCCTAATCTGGAGGGTTGGGAAAATTTGACAGGTACAGTTTCCTAGGGGGTGGCACGCCCAGTGCTATGGTGTGATTCCAGAGACTCGACCCTGGAGGGCATGTGAGCCATGGTTATGGAGAGAAGTCTGCAAACACAAACTTGGGTTAGAAATAGTGGCAATGTGATCGCAGTCCCAATGTGTAGAACTGGTGGGCAGCTCATCAGAAACTGTAATTAGGGTGACTCAAAGGCAGTAGAACAGGCTTTTATATCTGGATTCTGTATCCAGGATGGCCTTGGAATGCAGGTGTTGTCCCACGAGTCCATGGGAGATTTTTACTCTCTAAGGATCCTGGGGTATCCCAATAGTTTGGTGGATTTTTTGGGGAAGGTAAGAGTGCTGTTTTCCATCTTAGGGGTGCCCCAAAACAGGGATTCCAGAGACAGGCTCTGTGTTTGAATGCTTGGAATATCCCATCAAGGGTTAGGATATGGGCCTAGTGGTGTCCCTGGCCTACAAAGCTGGATCCTGGTTGTGCAACTGAGAGGGCTTGTTTGGAAGCATGCTCCAGTTGAACGTCACAATGCCTGTTTGGGCCCTAGGTGGCCCTCATGTGTTGGTGTGGTCTCATTGGCCTTGCAACTGGCTCCAACTCTGAGAGTTGGACACCCATCCCAACAGTTAGGATTCCTGCCATGGTAAAGGAGGAGTTCTCTGTTGTGCTTCAGGTTCCCCCTGAAGCACATTTGCAAGGATTCCAGCAAATGTCTGGGGATAGATGCCTGAATACCAAGGATGAGTAGAGATGATGAAGTAAGGCCATGTTCGGTCCCACATGCTAGATACAGGTCTGCTCTCTGGGTTGCTGACACTAGGTCGGGGCTCAGGCTCTGACAGACACCATACAAGAGGCCAGGGCAGCCCATAAATCGAGGTTCCCTAGAAGGCCTTGCAGACTGATCCTCATGTGGGTTTTCTGGGCATACTCACCAGGCACTTCTTTCTATGGGAAGGCAGAATACTGTGTTGTGACTCTAGAATTCCATATCCAGAGGGCTTGGGGACCATAGGGTGATAATGGAATTGTAAACACAAGCTACGGTTAAATTCAGTGCCAAGTGGAAGGCTGTTCCCATCTGCAGCGGCTTCTATGAGATATCCAGCACCTGAGTAAGGGAGGATGTCCGATGTTTGCTCACACTTGAGTATGTGTCTATGATGACTGACAAATGGAGAGGTGGCATCAAGAGGTCATGGAGGATTTCCAACGCTGGGACTTGTGAGATGATCCAAACAGCAAGGATTTCTTCTATTGGACAGGTGGAGTCTGG
Organism: Neogale vison; assembly: GCF_020171115.1. Lineage (NCBI taxonomy): Eukaryota > Metazoa > Chordata > Mammalia > Carnivora > Mustelidae > Neogale > Neogale vison. Next base: position 98,596,921 of record NC_058094.1, read on the forward strand.
TTTGTTTGCTCCAGGGTCCCCCATGTTATAAGTTAGGTAGTGGAGTTCACCCGGATGGATGTCTGGAAAGCACAACTCCATTGACCATTGCAGCTGAGGAACATGGCAGGATCCTTCTGGTGGCTCTGGGGAGAAGTAACAAGGCCTTGAGTAAACATGGAATTTCTTGCAGGTGGGTCACAATGCTGGTTTGTTACCAGGGAAATCTTACAATGTGCTGGTGGCTAAGGGGTTATGCGGGATTCTTGTAGCCTGAGGTTTTGACACAGGTTGAAGAGCACGGGTTCCTTCTGGGGACAGGAGAAGTTCTGTTGTGTGGCTCAGGGATACATGTTGTATCATGAGATGATTTTCCAGAACAGGCCTCTGAGGACAAGTGCCTGTGAACCTAATCTAAGGTTCCAATGAGGTCCTAGGGGCATGTCAGTTTCAATCTTCTGACTCAGGACCATTAACTTGGTGTTGGCCTGGATGTAGGTAATCAGTGTGTTTCAGACTTTGCATTTGCATCCAGAATGACTTGCAATACTGGTGTGGCCTCAGGGGCCTTGCAGCTTCCTCCTCATGTGGAGGGTTTGTCCAACTGTGACAGGCAAAATTTCCTTGGGTATGGCAAGTGCAATCCTGTGCTGTGGCCCCAGAGACCCAATCCTAGGGAAGATGTGAGCCATGTTTATGGAGAGAAGTCTGCAAACACAAACTCGGGTTAGGGTTAGTGGCGGGGTGATCCCAGGCCCAAAGCATACACGTGGAGGGGAGCTCATCAGGAACTGTAATTAGGGTGACTTGAAGACGGCTGCACAGGATTTTATATCTGGATTGTGTGTCCAGGATGGCCTCGAAATGCAGGTGTGGTCTCATGGATCCATGAGAGATTTTTCCTCTCTGAGGATACTGGGGTATCCCAAAAGTTTGGTGGCTTTTTTGGGGAAGGGAAGAGTGCTGTTTTCCATATGAGGGGTGCCCCAAAACAGGGATTACAGAGCTGATCTTCGCATCCGGGTGCATGGAAATCCATCCAAGTGTTAGGATTTGGGCCTAAGGGCGTACAAGGCTGTAATGTGCGATGCTGGTGGTGCACCTGATATTTCTTGTTTGAAAGCATGCTCAGTCTGAGGGGCACAATGCCTGTTTGTGCCCAGGGTGGCCTTCATGAGTGGGCGAGGTCTCATTGGCCATGCAGCTGGTTCCCACTCTCAGAGTTGGATACCCATCCGAACAATGAGGTTTCCTGCCCTGGAGAAGGAGGAGTTCTCTATTGTGCTTCAGGTTCCCCCATTGGCAGGGATTCCAGCAAAATTCTGGGGACAGATGCCTGAATATCAAGAATGGGTAGAGATGACAGAATTGGGCCATGACCGATCTCACATGTAGGATAGGGGACCCACTCCCTGGGCAGCTGACACTAGGATGAGACTCAGGCTCTGTCAGACACAGCACTAGTGGCCAGGACAGCCTATAAATTGGGGATCCATCAAGGGAAGAGCAGATGGATCCTCATGTGGCGTTTCTGGGCAGAATCACCAGGATCTTCTTCTTTCTATGGGGAAGGCAGAATGCTGCATTGTCGCTCCAGAATGCCCTATCAAGAGGGCTTGGGGACCAGTAGTGTGAGAATGGAATTGTAAACACAAGCTATGGATCAAATCAGTGCCAAGAGTAAGGGAGTTCCAATGAGAAGCGGCTTATTCAAGTTATCCAGCACCTGAGTAAGGGCGGATGTCAGATGTTTGCTCACACTGGAGTTTGTGTCTATGATGAATGACAAATGGAGCGGTGGCATCAAGAGGCCATGGAGTATTTCCCATGCTGGGGTTTGTGAGATGCTCCAAACTGGAAAGTTTCCTTCTCCTGGACAGGAGGAGTCTGGTTTGTTTGCTCCAGGGTCCCCCATGTGGAAAGTTGAGTAGCAAAGCTCATGTTGATGGATGCCTGGAAAGCACACCTCCATTGAACATTGCAGCTGAGGAACATAGCTAGTTCTTTCTGTTGGCTTTGGGGTGAAGTACCAAGGCCCTGAGTTGACATGGAATCTCTTGAAGATGGGTTACAATGCTGCTTTGTTACCAGGGAGATCTTAGATTGTGCTGGTGGCTTAAGTGCCACGAAGGATTCTCCTACCCTGAGAGTTTGGCACAGGTCAAAGAGTACGGTTTCCTTCTGGGGACACGAGATGTTCTGTTGTCTGACTCAGGGACCACAGGTTGAATCAGAAGTTGTTATTCCAGAACAAGCCCCTGACGAAAGATTTCTAAAAATGTAATCTAGGGTTCCAATGAGGTCCTCAGGAAATATCAGGTTCAATCTTCTGAATCCGGAGCATTGACTTGGCTGTCTTACTGGATCTAGGTGATCAAGGTGTTTCAAAATGTGCATTTGCCTCCAGAGCTGCCGCCAGTATTGGGGTGGGCTCAGGGGCTTTTCGGTTTTCTCCTAATCTGGAAGGTTTGGGCAAATGTGATGGGCACAGTTCCCTTGGGGATGGCAGGCACATTCCAGTGTGCTTCCAGAGACCCCATCCTGGAGGGCAAGTGAGCCATGGTTTTGGGAGAGAAGTCTGAACCATCTGGGTCCAGTGCCAAGCTGAAGGCAGTTCCAATGTGCAGCGGCTTGTTCGAGTTATCCAGCACCTGAGTAAGGGTGGATCTCAGGTGTTTGCTTACACTGGAGTTTGTGTATATGATGACCGACAAATGGAGGGAGATGGCATCAAGCAGCCATGGAGGATTCCCACGCTGAGGCATTTGTGATGCTCCAAAAGCAAGGCTTCCTTCTGCTAGAAAGCCTGAGTGTGCTTTGTTTGCTCCAGTGTCCCCTATGTGGAAAGTTTGGTAACAGAGCTCTCTGGCATGGATGCCTGGAATGCACACCTCCATTGACCATTGCAGGTGAGGAACATGGCTGGTTCTTTCTGCTGGCTCTGGGGCAAAGTACCAAGGCTTTGATTTGACATGGAATATCTTGAAGATGGGCCACAATACTGGTTTATTATCAGCGAGATCTTAGGATGTGCTGTTGGCTAAGGTGCCATGCAGATTTCTCCAACCCTGAGGGTTTGGAACAGGTTGAAAGCATGGTTTCATTCAGGGAAAAGGAGAAGTTCTGTTGTGTGGCTCAGGGACCAAAAGTTGTATTATAAGGTGGTATTCCACAACAGGACTCAGAGGACAGATGATGGAAAACCTATTCTAGGGTTCCAATGAGGTCTTAAGGGCATGTCTGGTATAATCTTCTGCCTCAGGCCCATTGACTTGGGCGTTTGCTTGCATTTAGGTGATCAGGGTTGTTCAGACTGCGCATTTGCTTCCAGAACGGCCTCCAATATTGGAGTTGACTCAGGATCCTTGCAGATTTCTCCTAATCTGGAGGGTTTGTGCAACTGCACCTGGCAAAGATTCCTTGAGGACGGCAGGCCCAGTCCTGTGGTGTGGCTCCAGAGACCCCATCCTGGAGAGCATGTGATCCACTGTTTTGGGAGAGAAGTCTGCAAACACAAACTCGGGTTTGGGTTGGTGGCGAGGTGATCCCAGGCCCAATGCTTAGACCTGGATGTCAGCTCGTCAGAACTGTAATTAGGCTGACTGGGAAAAGATAGCACATGCTTTTATATCTGGATTGTGTGTCCGGGACGGCCTCCAAATACAGGTGTGGTCTCATGGGTCCATGGAAGATTTTTCCTGTCTAAGGAACCTGCTGGCTCCTTATAGTTTGGTGGCTTTTTCGGGGAAGGGAAGAGTGCTGTTTTCCATCTTAGGGATGTATCAAAACAGGGATTCCAGAAATGGGCTCTGGGTCTGGGGCCTGGACAATCCCACCAAGGGTTAGGATTTGTGCTTAGGGGCGTACCAGGCCTGCATTGTGGGATCCTGGTGGTGCAACCGAGAGGGCTTGTTTGAAACCATGCTCAATCTGAGGGTCACAATGCCTGTTTGTGACCAGGGCGGCCCTCAAGAGTGGGCGTGGTCTTAATGACCATGCAGGAGGCTCCCACTCTGACGGTTGGACAACCATTCCAACAGCCAGGTTTCCTGCCATGTGGAAGGAGAAGTTCTCTATTGTGCTTCACGTTCTCCCATTGGCAGGGATCCCAGCAAAGGTCTGGAGACAGATTCCTGAGTACCAGTGATGTGTAAAGATGATGGAATTGGGCCGTGGCTGGTCTCACATACTGGATATGGGCCCTGCTCTTTATAAGGCTGACATGAGGTCTGGGCTCAGGCTCTGTCAGACACAGCTCTAGTGGCCAGGACAGCCTATAAATTGGTGTTCCCTCGAGGGAGGAGCAGATTGATCCTCACATTGGGTTGCTGGGAAGACTAACCTGCCAATTCTCCTTTCTTTGTGGAAGGCAGAATGCTGCGTTGTGGCTCCAGAATTCCCTGTCAAGATGTCTTGGGGAACAGAAGGTGAGGATGCAATTATAAACAACAGCTACGTTTAAATTCAGTGCCAGGCCGAAGGCAGTTCCAATGTGCTGCTTCTTATTCGAGATATCCAGCACGTGATTAGGGGTGGATGTCAGATGTTTGCTCACACTAGAATTTGTGTCTATGTTGACCAACAAATGGAGGGGTGGTGTCCAGAGGCTAAGGAGGATTTCCCACTCTGTGGCTTGTGAGATTTTCCAAACAGCAAGGTGTCATTCTACTGGACAGGTGCAGTCTGATCTGTTTACTTCAGGATCCCCCATGTGGAAAGTTTGGGTAACAGAGCTTCAACATGGATTGGAGGAAAGTACATCTCCATTGACCATTGCCGCTGAGGAACATGGCAGGTTCATTCTGGTGGCTCTGGGTCGAATTACCAAGGCCTTGAGTTGACATGGAATGTCTTGCACATGGATCACAATGCTGGTTTGTTACCAGGGAGATCTTAGACTGTGCTGATGGCAAAGGGGCCTTGCAGTATTCTCCTACCCTGAGCATTTGACACAGATCTAAGAGCACGGTTTCCTTCTGGAGAAAGGAATTGTTCTGTTGTGCAGCTCAGCGACTACATGTTGTATCATAAGTAGGTATTCCAGAACAGGTCTCTGAGGACAGAAGCCTAAAAAACTAATGAAGGTTTCCAAAGAGGCCCTAGGGACATGCCAGGTTCAATATTCTGACCTAGGACCTTTGACTTGGGTGTCTGTCTGAATGTAGGTGATCAGGGTGTTTCAGACTGCATATTTGTGTCCAATGCAGCCTTCAACTTTGGGGGAGGCTCGGTGGCCTTGCAAGTTTCTCCTAATTAGAGGGTTTGGGCAACTGTGACAGGCAAAGTTTCCTTGGGGATGGCAGGCACAGTCCTGTGGTGTGGTTCTAAAGACCAGATCCTGGGGGCATGTGAGCCATGGTTTGGGAGAGAAGTCTGCAAAGACAAACTTGAGTTAGGGTTTGTGGCAAGTCGATCACAGGCCCAATGCATAGACCTAGAGGGCAGCTCTTCAGAAACTGTAAATAGGGTGACTCGAAGGCATTAGCACAGGCTTTTATATCTGGATTGTGTTTCCTGATGGCCTCAGAATCAGATGTTGTCTTATGGGTACAAGGGAGATTTTTCCTCTCTTTAAGGATCCTAGCAGCACACAATAGTTTTGTGGCATTTTCGGGGAAGGAAAGAGTGCTGTTTTCCATCTTAGGGTAACCCCAACAAAGAGATTACAGAGATGGGCTCTGGGTCAGGGCACCTGGAATATCCCAACAAGGGTAAGTATTTGGGACAAGGGGCATTCCAGGCCTGCAATGCGGGATCAAGGTTGTGCAAGTGAGAGGGCTTGCTTGAAAGCATGCTCAGGCTTAGGGTCACAATGCCTGTTTGTGACCAGGGCGGCTCCCATGAGTGACCGTGGTCTCATGGGTCATGTAGCTGGTTCCCACTCTGATGGTTGGACACCCATCTCATAAGTCAGGTTTCCTGCCATCAGGAAGGAAAAGTACACCTGGGCTTCAGGTACCCCCATAGGCAGGGATTTGAGCTACAGTCTGGGGAAAGATGCCTGAATATTCAGGTTGAGTAGATGTGACGGCTTCGGGCCACAACAGGTCCCACCTGCAGGATATGAGGTCCATTGTCTGCATGGCTGACTAGAGGTCGTGGATCAGGCTGTGTCAGACAGAGCCTGAGTGCCCATGGCGGCCTATGATATTAGGGTGCCATTGAGGGCCATGCAGGTGGATCCTCATATGGGTTTTCTGTGTAGAATCACCAAGCACTTCTTTCTGTGGGCAGATAGAATGCTGCGTCGTGGCTCCAAAATTCCCTATAAGAGGCCTTGGGGACCAGGAGGGTGAGGATGGAATGGTAAAAACAAACTACAGTTAAATTCAGTGCCAAGCGGAAGGCCATTCCAGTGTGCAGAGGCTGATTCTAGCTATCCAGCACCTGAGTAAGGGTGGATGTCAGATGTTTGCACACACTGTAGTCTGTGTCTATGATGACCAACAAATGGAGAGATGTTGCAAGAGGTCACTACTATAGACGGTGAGTCTGTTTTTTGTTGTTGTTGTTTTGTTGTTTTTTTTTTTTTTTTTTTTTTTTGCTCCACCGTACCCCATATGGAAAGTTTGGGTAGCAGAGCTCTCCCATAGGATGCTTGAAAAGCACACCTCCATACTCCATTTCAGCTGAGTAACATGGCAGGTTCGATCTGGTGGCTCTGGGGATAAGTTCCAAGCAGCCTGAGTTGACATGGAGTTTCATGCTGTTGGATCACAATGCTGGTTGGTATCCATGGAGAAATTAGAATGTTGGTTGGTCAGAGGGTCATGCAGGATTCTCCTACAATGTATCTGGGACACAGCTACCAAGAGCAAGGTATCCTATTCAGTACAGGAGGGGCTCTTTAGTGTGGCTCAGGGACCACATGTTGGAATATAAGTTGGTATTGGGGAACAGACACCTCTGGACAGGCATCTGAAAACCTAAGCTCGAGTATCAATGAAGTCCTAGAGGAATGTCAGCTTTAATCTTCTGACTCAGTACCTTTGACTTGAACGTCTGCTTGGAGGCAGGGGCTCATTGTGTGTCATAATGCGCACTTGGGTCCAGAATGTTCTTCATAGTGGAGGTGGGCTCAGGGGCTTTGTACTTTGCTCCTAACCCTCAGGGTTTGGGCAACAGTGAAGGGCAGAGTTTCCTTTGGGAGGATAGTCGCAGTCGTCTGGTGTGGCTCCAGAGTCCCCTTCCTGAGGGCATGTGGGCCAGGGCTTTGGGGACAGAAATCTGCAAACATGAACTAGGGTAAGGGTGAGGGCTGAGGTAAACACAGGCCCGATCTGCAGTCCCTGAGTGCAGCTCATATTGTACTGAAATTAAGGTGTCATGGAAGCAGTAATGCAGGCCTTTCTGTCTGTATTGTGTGTCCAGGATGGTCGCAAAATGTAGGGGTGGATAATGGGGCCATGGGAGATTTTTCATCTCAGGAGATTCTGCTCGGATCTCAAGAGTTTGGTTTCCTTGGGGGAAGGGAAGACTGCTGTTTTCGGTCTCAGGGGACCCCAAAAAGAGGGATACCAGAGACAGGTTCTGGGTGGGAGCCTGGAAATAATGAAAGTCAGCGAGGATTTGGCCCTAGGAACCTAGAAGGTCCACTCTGTGGGCTCCTGGCCCAGCTACTGAGAGCGTTGTTTTTTGAATTCAGGCTCATGCTGAAGGTCACAAATCTTGTTTGTGCCCAGGGTGGCTCCCATGAGTGTCCATGGTCTTATGGCCCATGCATCTGACTCCACTCTGAGGGTTGGACACCCATCTCATCAGCTAGGTTTCTTGCCATTGGGAAGGAGGAGTACACCTGGGCTTCAGGTTCCCCCAGAGGCAGGGATTTGAGCTATGGTATGGGGAGAGATGCCTGAATATCCAGGTTGACTAGATGTGACGGCTTCATTCCATGGCAGGTCCCTCCTGCAGTATATGGGGTCCACTTTCTAAGTGGCTATTTTGACGTCATGGCCCAGATTGTGTCAGACAGATCCTCAGTGCCCATGGCAGCCTATGATATAAGGGTGCCGTCGAGGGACATGCAGTTGGATCCTTATGTGGGTTTTCTGTGCAGACTCACCAGGCACCTCTTCTTCTGTGAGGCAGGCAGAATGCTATGTTGTGGTTCAATAATTCTCTATTAAGAGTGTGTGTGCAAAAGGAGGGTGAGGATGGAATTGTAAACACAAGCTATGGTTAAATGCAGTGACAAGCGGAAGGCAGTTCCAGTGTGTAGCAGCTGATAAGAGATATCCAGAACTGGAGTAAGCATGAATATCAGATGTTTGCTTACACTGGAGTTTGTCTATGATGACTGACAAATGGAAGGGTGGCATCATGAGGCCATGGAGGATTTCCCACTCTGTGACTTGTGAGATGCTCCAAATAGCAATGTTCACTTCTACTGGATAGTGGAGTCTGGTTTGTTTTCTCCACGGTCCCCAATATGGAAAGTTTGTGCAGCAGTGCTCTCCCTCATGGATGCCTGAAAGCACAATTCCATTGACCATTGCAGCTGAGGAACATGGCAGATTCGATCTGGTGCCTCTGATGTGAAGTTTCAAGAGGCCTGAGTTGACATGGAATTATATGCTGTTGGCTCACAATGCTGGTTGTTATCCAGGGAGATGTTAGAATGTTTGGGTGGTCATGGGGCCATGCAGAATTCTCCTGCACTGAATCTTGGACAGAGCTACCAAGAGCAAGGTGTCCTTCTGGGGAAAAGAGGGGTTCTGATGTGTGGCTCAGGGACCACATGTTGGAATATAAGTTGGTACTTGGTAAAAGGCCTCTGGGTACAGCAGTCTAAAAACATAAGCTAGGGTATCGATAAAGTCCTAGAGGCATGTCAGGTTCAGTCTTCTGACTCAGGGTCTTTTACTTGGATATCTGTCTGGAGGCAGGTGCTCATTGTGTGTAAGAATATGCACTTGGGTCAAGAACATTCTTCAAAATTGAGCTGGGCTCAGGGGCTTTGTACTTTGCTCTTAATATTCATGGTTTTGGCAACTGTGAAGGGCAGAGTTTTCTTCAGGAGGGTAGGCACACTCGTCCGGTGTGGCACCAGAGTCCCCATCCTGTAAGGCATATGGGCCAGGGCTTTGGGGACAGAAATCTGCAAACACAAGCTATAGTTATAGTGAGGGCCAGTGTGATCACAGGCCTAATCTTCAGGGCGTGAGTGCACCTTATAGTTTGATGAAATTAAGGTGTCATGGAGGCAGTAGCATAGGCTTTTCTGTCTGGATTGTGTGTCTAGGACAGTCGCCAATGTAGGGGAGTCTTCATGGCTCCATGTGAGATTCTTCGTCTCAGGGGATTCTGCCCAGCTCCCTAGAGTTTGTTGTCTCTGGGGGAAGGGAAGACTGCTGTTTTCAATCTCAGGGCACACCCAAAAGAGGGATTCCAAAGACAGTTTATGGGTCTGGGTGCCTGGAAAACACAAACAAGGGTGAGGATTTGGCCTTAGGGAATTGGCAGGCCTGCCCTGTGTGCTCCTGGTCCAGCTACCAAGATGGTTTGTTTGAAAGCAGGCTCACACTGAGGGCCACAATGCCTGTTTGTGCCCAGGGCGGCTCCCATAAGTGCCCGTGGTCTCATGGGCCATGCAGCCTATTCCCACTGTGAGTGTTGGGCACCCATCTAAACAGCCAGGATCCCTGCCATCAGTTAGGAGTACTCCTGTGCTTCAGGTTCCCCCATAGGCAGGGATTTGAGCTACGGTCTGAGGAGAGAGTAGATGTGATGGCTTCGAGTCACAGCAGGTCCCACCTGCAGGACATGGGGTGAACTGTCTGTGTTCCTGACTAGAGGTTGAGGCTCAGGCTGTGTCAGACAGAGCCTGAGTGCCCATGGCGGCCTATGATATTACGGTGCCATTGAGGGCCATGCAGGTGGATCCTCATGTGGGGTCTTCTGTTGTGGGGTAGGCAGAATGCTGCATTTTGGCTCCAGAATTCCCTGTCAAGAGGGCTTGGTGAACAGGAGGGTGAGGATAAAATTCTAAACACAAGCTATAGTTAAATTCAGTGCCAAGTGGAAGGCAGTTCGAGTGTGCAGCGGCTGATTCGAGATACCAGCACCTGAGTAAGGGCTGATGTCAGATGCTTACTCACACTGGACTTTGTGTCTATGATGACCACCAAATGGAGGGGTGGCGTGATGAGGCCATGGAAGATTTCCCATGCTGGGGCTTGTGGGATGCTCCAAAGAGCAATATTTTCTTGTACTGGACAGGGTAAGTCTGGTTTTCTTGCTCCAGGGTCCCCATATGGAAAGTTTGGGTAACAGAACTCTCTAAAATTGATGCCTAAAAAATACACCTCCATTGACCATTGCAGCCAAGGAGCATGGCAGGTCCGATCTGATGGCTCTGGGGAAAAGTTCCTTCTGGCATGAATTGACATGGAGTTTCATGCTGTTGGATCAGAAAGCTGATTTTTATCTAGGCAGATGTTAGAATGTCGGGGTGCTCAGGGGCTATGCAAGATTCTCCTACACTGAGTCTTAGACAAAGCTATCAAGAGCAAGGTATCCTTCTGGGGACAGGAGGGGTTCTGTAGTGTGGCTCAGGGACCACATGTTGGAATATAAATTGGTATTGGAGAACAAGACTTTGGGGACTGGCACCTGAAAATCTAAGATAGGGTATTGATGAAGTCCTAGGGGCATGTCAGGTTCAATCTTCTGACTCAGGACCTTTGACTTGGATTTCTGTTTGGAGGCAGGTTCTGCCAGAATATGAATTTCGGTCCAGACGGTACTTCAAAATTGCGGTGGACTCAGGGGCTTTTACTTTGCTCTTAATCTTCAGGGTTTGAGCAACAGTGAAGTATAGAGACTTCTTCAGGAGGGTTGGTACAATCATCTGGTGTTGCACCAGAGGCCCCATCCTGGAAGGTATGTGGGCCAGGGCTTTGGGGACAGAAATCTGCAATTGCAAACTAGGGTTAGGGTGAGGGCAGAGGTGATCATAGGCCCGATCTGCAGACCCTGAAGGCAGCTCATATTGTACTGAAATTAAGGTGTCATGGAGGCGGTATTGTAGGCTATTTTGTCTGGATTCTGTGTCCAGGACGGTCACAAAATATAGGGGTGGCATTATGGGGCCATGGGAGATTCTTCGTTTCTGGGTATTCTGCCCAGCCCCAAAGAGTTTGGTGTCTCTGGGGGAAGAGAAGTCTGCTTTTTTCTGTCTCAGTGGAACCTGAAAAAGAGATTCCGTAGACAGTTTCTGGGACTGGGTGCCTCGAAAACACCAACGAGGGAGAGGATTTGGCCATAGCAACCTTGTAGGCCCGCTCTGCGGACTACTGGTGCAGCTACTGAAGGGTTTTGTTTAAAAGCCAGCTCTCGCTGAGGGTCACAATGTGTTTCTGTGCCCAGAGTGTCTCCCATGAGTGACGGTGGTCTCAAGAGCCATGCAGCTGGTTCCCACTCTGAGGGTTGGACACCCATTTCACAGGCCAGATTTCCTACCATTGGGAAGGAGGAGTACTCTTGTGCTTCAGGCTCCCCCATTAGCAGGGATTTGAGTTAAGTTCTGGGGACAGATGCCTGAATAACCAGGTTGAGTACAGATGACAGTTTCGGGCCATGCCAAGTCCCACTTGCAGGATATGGGGCCCAATGTATAGGTGGCTGCCTAGAGGTTGTGGATCAGCCTATGTCAGACAGAGCTTTAGTGCCCATGGTGGCCTATCATATTAGGGTGTTGTTGAGGGCCATGCAGGTGGATCCTAATGTGGGGGATCTGGGCAGACTCACCAGGCACTTCTTCTTTCTATTGGGCAGGCAAAATGCTGCGTTGTGGCTCCAGAATGCCCTATCAAGAGGGCTTGGGGACAATTAGGGTGATGATGGAATTGTAAACACAACTACGGTTAAATTCAGTGCCAAGTGGAAGACAGTTCCAATATGCAGGGGCTTATTCGAGACATACAGCACCTGAGTAAGGGCGGGTGTCCCATGTTTGCTCATGTTTGCTCACACTGGAGTTTGTGTCTATGATGACCTACAAATGGAGGGGTGGCGTCAATCGCCATGGAGGATTTTCCACGCGGAGACTTGTGACATGCTCCAAAGAGCAAGGTTTCCTTCTACTGGACAGGTGAAATCTGGTTTGTTTGCTCCAGGTTCCCCCATATCGAAATTCTGGATAGCAGAGCTCTCCGACATGGATGCCTGGAGAGCACACCTCCATTGACCATTGCAGCGAGGAATATGGCAGGTTGTTCTGGTGGCTCTGGGGCAAAGTACCAAGGGTGATTAGTTAACATGGAATGTCCTTCAGATGGGTCGCAATGCTTGTTTGTTACCAGGGAGATCTTAGAATGTGCTGGTGACTAAGGTGCCATGTAGGATTCTCTTATCCTCAGGGTTTGACACAGGTCAAAGAGTAAGGTATCCTTCTGGGGACAGGAGATGTTCTGTTGTGTGGTTCAGGGACCACATGTTGTATCATAAGTTGGTATTCCAGAATAGGCCCCTGAGGACAGATGCCTGACAACCTAAGCAAGGGTTCCAATAAGGTCCAAAAGCATATCAGGTTCAATCTTCTGACTCAGGACAATTGACGTGGCTATCTGCCTAGATGGAGAGGATCAGGTTGTTTCAGACTGCGCATTTGCATCCAGAGCGGCGGCCAATATTGGGTTGGGCTTATGGGCCTTGCAGGTTTCTCTTAATCTTTAAGGTTTGGGCAACTGTGATGGGCATGGCTTCTTTGGAGATAGCAGCCACAGTCCTTTGGTGCACCTCGAGTGACCCTATCCTGGAGGGCATGTGAACCATGGTTTGAGAGTGAGAGAAGTCTGAAAACACAAATTCTGGTTCAGGTTAGTCGAGAGGTGATCACAGGCCCAATGCAGACCTGGGGGGCAGCTCGACAGGAACTGTAATTAGGGTGACTGGAAGATGGAAGCACAGAATTTTCTATCTGGATTGTGTGTCCAGAATGACCTCAGAATGCAGGTGATGTCTTACGGGTCCATGGGAGAGTTTTCTTCTCTAAGGATTCTGGTGGCTCAAGATAGTTTGGTGGCTTTTTCGGGGAAGATAAGAGTGCTGTTTTCCATCTTATAGGTGCCCCAAAACAGGGATTCCAGAGACGGGCTCTGGATCTGGGCACCTGGAAAATCCCACCAAGGGTAGGATTTGGGCCTAGGGGCGTACCAGTTCTGCAATGTGGGAACCTTGTGGTGGAACGGAGAGTGTTTGTTTGAAAGCATACTCAGGTGAGGGTCACAATGCGTGTTTGTGCTCAGGGAAGCCCTCAGAAGTTGGTTTGGTCACATTGGCAATGCACCTGGCTCCCACTATGAGGGCTGGACACCCATCCCAACAGGAAGATTTCCTTCCATGAGGAAGGAGTAGTATTAAATTATTCTTCAGTTTCCCCCATTGGAAGAATTCCAGCAAAGTCTGGGGAAAGGTGCCAGAATACCAGAATGGGTAGAGATGATGGACTTGGGCCATGGCCAGTCCCACATGCTAGATATGGGGCCCACTCTCTGACACTAGGTCGGGGCTTAGTCTCTGTCAGACACAACACTAGTGGCCAGGGCAGTCCATAAATCAGGGTTCCCTCGAGAGCCAAGAATATTGATCCTCATGTGGGGATTCTGGACAGACTCAGCAGGCACTTCTTCTTTCTATGGAGGAGGCAGAATGCTGCACTGCGGCTCCAGAATTCAATATCAAGAGGCCTTGGGGAGCAGTAGGGTGAGGATGGAATTGTAAACACAAGCTACTGTACAATTCAGTGCCAGCGGAACACAGTTTCAATATGAAGCATCTTTTTCGAGAAATCCAGCATCTGAGTAAGGGCAGATGTCAGATGTTTGCTCACACTAAAGTTTGTGTCTATTATGACCAACAAATGGAGGGGTGGCATCAAAAGCCCATGGAGGTTTCCCCTGCTGAGGCTTGTGAGATTCTCCAAACAGCAAGGCTTCCTTCTACTGGACAGATGTAGTCTGGTTTGTTTGCTCCAGGGTCCTCCATGTGGAAAGTTTGGGTAGCAGAGCTCTTCGGCATTGATGTCTTCAAAGCACACCTCCATTCTCCATTGCAGCTGAGGAACATGGCAGGTTCATTCTGGTCGCTCTGGGGCGAAGGACCAAGGCTTTGAGTTGACATGGAATCTCTTGCAGATGGGACACAATGCAGGTTTGTTACCAAGGAGATCTTAGGATGTGCTGGTGGCTAAGGTGTCTTGCAGGATTCTCCTACACTGAGGGTTTGGCACAGGATGAAGAGTGCGGTTTCCTTCAGGGGACGGGAGATGTTCTTTTGTGAGGCTCAGGGACCACCTGTTGTATCATAAGTTTTTATTCCAGAACATGCCCTGGAGGACAGATGACTGAAAACCTAATCTAGGGTTCCAATGAAGTCTTATGGGCATGACAGTTTCAATCTTCTGACTCAGCAACGTTGACTTGGCTGTCTGCCTAGATGTAGGTGATCATGGTTTTTCAGATGCACATTTGTATCCAGAGCAGCTCCCTATATTGGGGTGGGCTCAGGGGCCTTGCAGGTTTCTCCTAATCTGGAAGGTTTGGGCAACTGTGACGGGCACAGTTTCCTTGGGGATGGCAGGCACAGTCCTGTGGTTTGGCCCCAGAGACCCCATCCTGGGGACATGTGATGCATGTTTTTGGGAGAGAAATCTGCAAACACAAATTCGGGTTAGGTTTAGTGGCGAGGTGATCGCAGGGCCAATGTGTAGACCTGGATGGCAGCTCGTCAGGAAATGTAAAGGTGACTGGAAGGCGGTAGCACTGGCCTTTTTATCTGGATTGTGTGTCCTGGATGGCCTCGGAATGCAGGTGTGGTCTCTTGCGTCAATGGGAGATTTTTCTTCTCTAAGGATCCTGGTAACTCCCCATAGTTTGGTGGCTTTTTTGGGGGAAGGGAAAAGTGCTGTTTTTCATCTTAGGGGTGCCCCAAAACAGGGATTCCAGAGACGGGCTCTGGGTCTCAGCGCCTGGACAATTCCACCAAGGTTTGGGATTTAGGCCTAGGAGAGTACCAGGCCTACAATGCGGGATCGTGGTGGTGCAGCTGATAGTGTTTGCTTGAAAACATGCTCAGGCTGAAGGTTACAATGCCTGTTTGAGCCCAGGGCAGACAGAATTTGTGGGCGTGGTCACTTTGGCCATGAACCTGGCTCCCACTCTGAGGGTTGGACACCCATCCCAACAGTCAGGTTTCCTTCCATGGGGAAGGAGTAGTTCTCAACTGTGCTTCAGGTTCTCCCTTTGGGAGGGTTCCAGCAAAGTCTGGGGAAACGTGCCAGAATACAAAGGATGGGTAGAGAGGACAGACTTGGGCCATGGCCGATCTCACATGCTGGATTAGGGGCCCACTCTCTGGGTGGCCGACACTGGTTCGGGGCTCAAGCTCTGTCAGACATAACGCTAGTGGCAAGAGCAGCCTATCAATCGGGATTCCCTCCAGGGCTGAGCAGATTGATCCTCATGTGGGGATTCTGGACAGACTCAGCAGGCACTTCTTTCTATGGACAAGGCAGATTGCTGCGTTGCGGCTCCAGAATTCAATATCAAGAGGCCTTGGGGAGCAGGAGGGTGAGGATGGAATTGTAAACACAAGCTATGGTTCAATTCAGTGCAAAGTGGAACACAGTTCCAATGTGAAGCGTCTTTTCCAAGATATCCAGCACCTGAGTAAGGCGGTTGTCAGATGTTTGCTCACAATAGAGTTTCTATTTTGATGACCCACAAATGGAGGGGTGGCATAAAGAGGCCACGGAGGATTTCCCCCGATGAGGCTTGTGAGATGCTCCAAACAGTAAGGTGTCCTTCTACTGGACAGGTGGAGTCTGGTTTGTTTGCTCTCGCGTCCCCCATGTGGAACGTCTGGATAGCAGATCTCTTCGGCATGGCTGACTGGAAACAACACCTGCATTGACCTCCATTGCAATGACCTCATTGCAGCTGAGGAACATGGCAGATTCATTCTGGTGGCTCTGGGGTGAAGGACCAAGGCCTTGAGTTGAAATGGAGTCTCTTGCAGATGGGCCACAATGCTGCATTGTTACAAGGGAGATCTTAGAATGTGTTGGTGGGTAAGTTTCCTTGCAGGATTCTCCTACCTTGAGGGTTTGACACAGGACGAAGAGCATGGTTTTCTTCTGGGCACAGGAGATGTTCTGTTGAGTGGCTCAGGGACCACATGTTTTATCATAAGTTGGTATTCCAGAACAGAACCCTGGGGACAGATGCCTGAAACCCAATCTAGATTTCCAACGAGGTCCAAGGGCATGTCAGGTTTAATCTTCTGTCTTAGGACCATTGAATTGGCTGTATGCCTGGATGTAGATGATCAGGGAGTTTCAGACTGTATTTGTGTACAGAGTGGACACCAATGTTAGGGTGGGCTCAGGGGTCTTACACGTTTATCCTAATCTGGAAGGTTTGGGCCACTGTGAAGGGCACAGTTTCCTTGGGGATGGCAGGCACAGTCCTGTGGTGTGGATCCGGAGACCCCATCCTTGATGGCATATGAGCCATGGTTTTGGGAGAGAAGTCTGCAAACACAAATTCGGGTTAGGGTTAGTGGCGTTGCGATTGCCTTCCCAACGTGTAGACCTAGAGGGCAGCTCGTCAGGAACTGTAATTAGCGTGACGGGAAGGCAGTATCACTGGCTTTTCTATCTGGATGTGTGTCCTGGATGGCCTTGGAATGCTGCTGTGGTCTCCTGTGTCTTTGAGGATTTTTCTTCTCTAAGGATCCTGGTGGTTCCCCATAGTTTGGTGGCTGTTTCGGGGAAGGGAAGAGAGCTGTTTTCAATCTTTGGGGTGCCCCACAAGAGAGATTCCAGAGACAGGTTCTGGATCTGGGCGCCTGGAGAGGCCATGGAGGATTTCCCACGCTGAGGCTTGTGAGATACTTCAAACAGCAAGGTTTCCTTCTACTGGACAGGTGGAGTCTGGTTTGTTTCCTCCAGGGTCCCCCATGTGGAAAGTTTCCCTAGTCTGGAAGAGCAAACATAAGACAGAACATCAAGAGATACAGCATTATAGTCTTTCAGTTCACCTAGTCCCATGTTAATAATTCTGGTTTAGTCCGAATGCAGCTTTTACTTCTGTAAATTCCTACCCATTTCAGTTCCAGAATTTCAACATATCAAAGACCTGTATTTGTCCTGAAAGTCTCCCATATGAATTTTCTTTGAGACAGAATTTATCTTACAAGAGAATTAAAACAATTACAAATGAAAAAAAAAAACGCATAACAGATATGGTAAAGAGATGGTGAGACGAGAATTTACAATGTAACTCACAAGAAAATCAGGTTACTCCTGTGACACGTAACATTTATAATCACAATACCAAGTGGTGATCTATCAACGTATTAAAACTTTAGGAAATGCATGGCATTTTCCGAAAGGTAACCCAAGGTTTATCATTGGTTGAAATCCTGTCAACAATTACTAAAACCTTAGAAAGTTTTAAAACACTTGCCTAAATATAATTAGGGATGTTAAACACCTGATAAAACAAAACATAGAAACTGAATTTTCTGGGCAGGCAAAGAGAAAACCATAACAGATCAATTAACTTAAGAAAACTTTGTCTTTTTAAACAGAGAGAAAAACAGCTTTTCTATACCAGTGTTTTTTTTTTTTTAAAGTAAGCAGATAATGAGTTTACTAGGTTTCCCTCCCATTGTGAATGATGTTGCAGACAAAGGGAGGGGGATCTTTCAGATGCTTTCCTGCTCGCGTCCCTCGCGGGAACTTAGGAGCGTCTTAGCTAAGGTCTGTCCGTATAAACTCCGGACCAGGACACTCCGTGGAGTAGATGACCGTTACGCCATATGAGACCTTGCGAGACTCAGGGTGCAGCCCACTCAGACTCTGTAGAGGAAGTGGAACCATACAGACACATTCACACAGTCAGGCACTCTTCACATTCAAACTTTTACACATCTCCTACTTTTAACATATAGAGTTGCTTTTCTCATTTCCATCAGTCTTAATTACACTTAACAGAATTTTGTACTCTTAGAAATACATAAACCTCTACTGAAGAATAAATATAAACCAATTGTGAGTTAGTACAACATAATTCTTTAGATGGCAAATTTATCAATCAGTTAAGCACAGAACATGTTCACCAGCAGATTTCAAAAGCACAAACCCAGTTCCAGCAGCCAACGCTCTAGCATTTTATCCCATTTGGTTAAGACCTACATGTCCAACAAATGTAATTCCATTTGTCATTCAAGCAACCCTTCAGATTTTCCGGTTACCAAAGACTTCGGAAGCCACTTTAACAATTACCCATTAAAACATTGTGACAGACAAAAAACCGTCTCCACGTCAGATGCCATGCTCTCATGCTAGCAAGTGGGAGGGGCTATGCAGTCCACGTTGGGCTAGAAAAGGCAAGGAATTCCCCAAAGCAAAGGGAGTTTCAGCAGCTGCTTGGGAATATTCCTTAAAGTCTCTGTCTCGAGGTCGGTTCATCCAGCAGTTCCAGTTCTGCTTACCAAAAGTGGCCCATTAGGCACTATATTCCACACCCGGCTCCAATGAGCCAGCATTGGGCACCTTAACCCAGCATTCGACTAACCCAGTTGACTCCAGTCTTAGCCCTTAACACACAAAATAAGTGAGCGAGAAGCCTTACAACTATTATGAAGAACGGAGAGATGAATTCAGAGTCCCCTTTTTCTCTGTTTGCCCCATTCCTTCAATCATAACAAACAACACAACAGACAACAAAAGGACCAGGCAAAGACAACCACAGGCCCAAGGATTCTTACCCATAACCTGCCACTGGTGGGGGCTTCATACCCCGATCACCTAGGGGGACTCGAACCACTCAGCAGCCCAGGGGGATGTGAAAACCTCAATCGCCCAGGGGGACTCGAACCCCCAAACGCCCAGGGATACTGGAACCCCCAACCGTCTAGGGGGATTGGAACCCCTTGACTGTCTAGGTGGATTAGAAACCCCCGACAGTATAGGGGGACTCAAACCCCCTCATTGCCCATGGGAACTCGAACCCCTTGACAGTCTAGGGGGACATGAACCCCCTGGCCATCTAGAGGGACTCAAACCCCCCAACCGCCTAGGAGGGCTCAAACCATCCGGTAGGCCCCTGACTGACCAGGGGACTCGAATGCCCCGGTGACAGCCTAGAGGGACTTGAAACCCCTGACCGCCTGGGGGACTCGAACCCCCATTAATCTACCAGCAGAGGGATGGGGCATCCCCGCATCGACTCCAGCCCTGGGGGGCATGGATTCTTCCATCTTCTCCCTGGTGGGCCATACGCTGGAGCTCTAACCAGACAGACAGATAGGATCTCATGATCTTACTTCTGGAGGCTTTTTTCCAAAATTCCGATGCTGACTCAGTTCTCGTCATTTGAGTCCGTGTGCCCCCTCCAATGTTAGGGTCCATAATCAAAGAAGTGAAACTGATACAAAATGAAGGTCAAGCAAAGCTTTATTTTGCGCCAGCATTGAGAATCAAACTGACTGGTCAGGGCCATCTATTGCAAAGAGGCAACCCCTCCCAGCCTCACAGACTAACTTTTATAGAGGTATTTAGCCGGGCTATACACATGTGGCCAATGAGTTTGCAATACACAGAGAACAATGCACAGTCATGCTAAATCACAAGACACAGAAAAAAATGCTAGGTAACACACGGGTGCCCAATTTTATTTCAATTTACCCTAGTAGATATATGCGTGTCCCACTGATTGGATGTCTTCACCTGGCATGAACCACACTTGTATCTAGGTTTTGCAAGTAAGTTCCTCTGGGAAGAGCAGGGTCAATCTAAGTTTACTGCATAGGGTCAATATGAGTTCACTACATAAACACAAAATGACTCCCTCTGGCCAACCAGATCCTTACAGGGGAGCCTTAAGCACCATAGAGAACCCCTTCTTCCAGATGGCAGAAATCTGTCTGTTGAGATTGGTGTCCAACACTCAGAGTGGGAGCCAGCTACATGGCCAATGAGACCACACACAATCCTGAGGGCAGCCCTGGGCACAAACAGACATTGTAACCCTCAGCCTGAGCATGCTTTCAAACAAGCCCTTTTCGTTGCACTGCCAGGATCCCACATTGCAAGCCTGGTATGCCCCTAGGCCCAAATCATAACACTTCCGTGGGACTTTCCAGGCGCCCAGACCCAGAGCCTGGCTCTGGAATGAATGTTTTGGGGCATGCCTAAGATGGAAAACAGCACTCTTCCCTTCCCTGAAAAAGCCACCAAACTATGGGGATCCACCAGGATCCTTAGAGAGGAAAAAATCTCCCATGGACCCATGAGACCGCACATGCATTCCGAGGCCATCCTAGACACACAATGCAGAGAGAAAAGTTTGTGCTTCCGCCGTCAAGTCATCATAATTACATTTCCTGATGAGCTGCCGTTCAGGTTTACCCATTGGGCCGGCAGTCACCTCATCACTAACCATAACCCGATTTGGGTTTGCAGACTTCTCTTCCAAAACCATGGCTCACATGTTCTCCAGAATGGGGTCTCTGGAGCCACAGAGACTGTGCCTGTCACAGTTTTCCAAACCTTCCAGATTAGGAGAAACCTTAATGCCCCTAAGTCCACCCCAACAATGGCGGCCGATCTGGACGCAAATGCACAGTATCAAACACCCTGATTACCTACATCTAAGCAGACAGCCAAGTCAATAGTCCTGAGTCAGATGATTGAACCTGACATGCTCCTTGGACCTCACTGGAAACCTACATTAGGTTTTCAGGCATCTCTCCTCAGGGGCCTGTTTTGGAATACCAACTTATGATACAACATGTGGTCCCTGAACCACACAGCAAAACAACTCCTGTCACCAGAAGAACACTCTGCTCTTTGACCTATGCCAAAACCTCAGGGTAGGAGAATCCTGCATGGCACCATAGCCACCCGCACATTCTAAGATCTCCATGGTAACAAACCAGCCCTGTAGCCCATCTGTAATAGATTACCTGTCAACATAAAACCTTGGTACTTCGACCAGAACCATCAGAATGAACCTGCCATGTTCCTCAGCTTCAGTGGTCAATGGAGGTGTGCTTTCCGGGCATACATGTGGGAGAGTTTTGCTACCCAAACTTTCCACATGAGGGACACTGGAGCAAACAAACCAGACTCTGCATATCTGGTAGAAGGAAACCTTGCTATTTGGAGCATCTCACAAGTCTCAGCATAGGAAATCCTCCAAGGCTTCTTGACGCAACCCCTCCACTTGTCGGTCATTATAGACACAAACTCAAGTGTGAGCAAACATCTGACATCCACCCTTACTCAGGTGCTGGATATCTTGAATCTGACACTGCACATTGGAACTGCCTTTTGCTTGGCACTGAATTGAACCATTGCTTGTGTTTACAATTCCATCCTCACCCTACTGGCTCCCAAGGACTCTTGATAGGGAATTCTGGAGCCACAACGTAGCATTCTGGCTTCCTCAGAGAAAGAAGAAATGCCTGGTGAGTCTGCCCAGCAACCCCACATGAGGATCAATCTGCTCGGCCCTCGAGGGAACCTGATGTATAGGCTGCCTTGGATACTATTGCTGTGTCTGACAGAGCCTGAGACCAGACTTAGTTTCAACCCCCCAAAAAGTGGGCCCTATATCCAGCATGTGAGACCGGCCATGGCCCAAGACTGTCATCTCTACCCATCCTTGGTATTCAGGCACCTGTCCCCAGACATTTGCTGGAATTCCTGAGAATGAGGGAACCTGAAGCACAAAAGAGAACTTCCCCTTCCCATGGCAGGAAACGTGGCTGTTAGGATGGGTGTCCAGCCCTCAAAGAGGGAGCCAGCTGTATGGCCAGTGTGAGCACGCCCACTCCTGAGATCCGCCCTGGGCACAAACAGGCATTGTGACCCTCAGCCTGAGCATGCTTTCAAACAGACCCTATCAGTGGCACCACCAGGATCCTGTATGCAGTCTTGGCATGCCCCTAGGCCCAAATCCCAACCTTTGGTGGGATTTTCCAGGTGCCCAGACCCAGAGCCCATATCTGGAATCCCTGTATTGGGGCACGCCTAAGATGTAAAACAACACTCTCTTTTTTTTTTTTCCCTGAAAAAGGCACCAAACTATGGAGAGCCACCAGGATCCTTAGAGAGGAAAATTTTCCCATGGACACATGAGACCACAACTGCATTCCGAGGCCATCTTGGACACACAATCCAGAGAGAAAAGTCTTTGCTACTGCCTTCCATTCACCATATTTACAGTTCCTGATGTGCTGATCTCTAGGTCTATGCATTGGGACTATTTGCCTCCCCACTAACCCTAACCTGAATTTCAGTTTTCAGAATTCTCTCCCAAAACCATGGTTCTCATGCCACCAAGGATGGGGCCTTTGAAGCTAAAACACAGGGCTGTGCCTTCCATCCCCAAGGAAACTGTGCCCGTCACAGTTGCCCAAACTGCTTCAAGATTAGGAGAAACCTGCAAATCCCCTGAGTCCACCCCTATATTGGCGTCGCTCTGGTGGAAACTTGCAGTCTGAAACACCCTGATCACCTACATCCAGTCAGACAGCAATGTCAAAGGTCCTGAGTCAGAAGATTGAAACTGTCATGCCCGTACGACCTCATTGGAACCCTAGATTAGGTGTTCAGGCACCTGTCCTCAGGGGTGTGTTTTGGAATACCAACATATGACACATGTGGTCCCTAAGCCTCACAAGAGAACATCTCCTGTCCTGAGAAGGAAACCGTGCTCTTCAACATGTGCCAAATCCTCAGGGTTGGATAATCCTGCATGGCACCATAGCCACCAGCACATTCTAATGTCTGACTGGTAACAAACCAGCATTTTGGCTCATCTGCAAGATATTCCATGTCAACTCAAGTCCTTGGTCCTTCGCCACAGAGGCACCAGAATGAACCTGCCTTGTTCCTCAGCTGCAATGCTCAATGGAGGTTTGCTTTCCAGGAATCCATATGGGAGAGCTCTACTACCCAAATTCCCACATGGAGGACCCTGGAGCTAACAATCCAGACTCCACCATTCCAGTAGAAGGAACCCTTGCTATTTGGAGCATCTCACAAGACTCAATGTGGGAAATCCCCCATGCCATCTTGACACCACCCCTCCATTTGTCGATCATCAAGACACAAACTCTAGTGTGAGCAAACATTGACATCCACCCTTACTCAGGTGTTGGATATCTCGAAAAAGATGCTTCACATTTGAACTGCCTTCTACTTGGCACTGAATTAAACTGTAGCTTGTGTTTACAACTCCATCCTCACCCGACTAGTCCCCAAGGCCTCTTGATATTGAAATCCGGAGCCACAATGCAGCATTCTACCTTCCCCATAGAAAGAAGAAGTGCCTGCTGAGTCTTCCCAGAATCCCCACAAGAGGATCAATCAGCTCAGCTCTCGAGAGAACCCCGATTTGTAGGCTGCCATGGTCACTAGTGCTGTGTCTGACAGACCCTGAGCCCAGACCTAGTGTCAGCCACCCAGAGAGTGGGCCCCATATCTAGCATGTGGGACTGGCCATGGCCCAAGTCCATCATCTCTACCCATCCTTGGTATTCTGGCTTCATTCCCCAGACTTTGCTGGAATCCTTCCAATGGGGGAAGCTGAAGCACAATAGAATACGACTCCTTCCCCCAGGCAGGAAACCTGGCTGTTGGGATAAGTGTCCAATCCTCAAAGTGGGAGCCACGTGCATGGCCAATGTGACCACACCCACTCCTGAGAGCTACCCTGGGCACAAGCAGGCATTAAGACTCACAGCCTGAGTATGCTTTCAAACAAATCCTCTCAGTTTCACCACAAGGTTCCCACATTGCAGGCCTCGTACGGCCCTACGCCTAAATTCTAAACCTTGGTTGGATTTTACAGGCGCCCAGACCCAGAGCCAGTCTCTGGAATCCCTGTTTTGGGGCACCTCTAAAATGGAAAACAGCAATCTTACCTTCCCCACAAAAGGTACCAAACTATGGGGGGCCGCCAGAATCCTTAGAGAGGGAAAGTCTCCCATGGGCCCATGAGACTACACCTACAATCCGATGCCATTTTATACACACAATCCAAATAGAAAAGCTGCTGCTACCACTTTACAGTCACCCTAATTACAGTTCCTGATGTGTTGCCTTCCAGGTCTATGCATTGGGCTTGTGATCGCCTTGCGACTAACCTGAACCCGAATTTGTGTTTGCAGACTTCTCTCCCAAAACCATGGCTCACATGCCCTCCAGGATGGGGTCTTTCTAGGCACACCACAGGACTGTGCCTGTCATCTCCAAGGAAAATGTACCCATCACAGTTTCCCAAACCTTACAGATTAGGAGAAAACTGAAAGGTACCTGAGACACCCCAATATTGGCAGCCACTCTGTATGCAAATGCTCAGTCTCAAACAACCTGTACAGCTTCATCCAGGAAGAGATCCAAGTCAATGGTCCTGAGTCAGAAGATTGAACCTGACATGCCCCTAGGAGCTCATTGGAATCCGAGATTTGGTTTTCAGGCAACTGCCCTCAGGGACCTGTTCTGAATACCTACTTATGATGCAACATGTGGTCCCTGAGCCACAAAACAGAAAATCTCCTGTCCCCAGAAGGAAACTGTGCTCTTTGACCTATGCCAAACCCTCAGTTTAGGAGAATCTTGCACGTAACATTAGGCACCAGCACATTCTAAGATACCCCTGGTAACAAACGTGCATTGTGGCCCATCTGCAAGACATTCCATGTCAAATCAAGGCCTTTGTACTTTGCCCCAGAGCCACCAGAAAGAACCTGCCATGTTCCTCAGCTGCAATAATCAATGGAGGTGTGCTTTTCAGGCATCCATGTGGGAGAGCTCTGCTTCCTAAACTTTCCACATGGGGAACCATTGAGCAAACAAACTGGACTCCACCTGTCCAGTGGTAGGAAACCTTGCTGTTCGGAGCATCTCACTAGCCTCAGCGTGGGAAATCCTCTATAGCCTCTTGATTCCATCCCTCCATTTGTCAGTCATAATAGACACAAACACCAGTGTGAGCAAATATCAGATATCCACCCTTCCTCAGGTGCTGGATATTCGAATCAGATGCAGTACACTGGAACTGCCTTTCACTTGGCACTGAATTGGACCATAGCTAGTGTTTACAATTCCATCCTCACCCTACTGGTCCCCAAGGTCTCTTGATAAGGAATTCTAGAGCCTAAATGCAGCATTCTTCCTTCCCCATTGAAATATGAAGTGCCTGTTAAGTCTGCCCAGAAAACCTACATGAGGATCAATTAGCTAGGCCCTTGAGGGAACCCCAATTTACAGGCTGTCCTGGCCACTAGTGCTGTGTCTGACAGAGGCTGAGCCCCCACCTACTGTCAGCCACCCAGAGAGCGGGAACTATATCTAGCAGGTGGGGCCGACCATGGCCCTACTCCATCATCTCCACAAATCCTTGGTATTCAGGCACCTGTCCCCAGACCTTTGCTGGAACCCCTGCCATTGGGGGAACCTGAAGCACAATAGAGAACTCCCCCTTCCCATGGCAGAAAACTGGGCTGTTGGGATGGGTGTCCAATCCTCAACGTGGGAGCCAGCTCCACGGCCAATGAGCCAACGCCCTCTCCTAGGGGCCCCCCTGGGCACAAACAGGCATTGTGACCTCAGCCTGAGAATGCTTTAAAACAAGCCCTCTCAGTGGCACCACCAGGATCCCGCATTGCAGGCCTGGTATACCTCTAGGCCCAAATCCTACCACTTGGTGGGATTTTCTAGGCACCTAGACTCAGAGCCCATCCCTGGAATCCTAGTTTTGGGCACCCCTATTATGGAAAGCAGCACTCTTCTGTTCCCTGAAAAAGTCAAAAACTATGGGGAGACGCCAGGATCCTTAGAGAGGAAAAGTCTCCCATGGACCAAAAGACCACACCTATATGCCAAGCCCATCCTGGACACACAGTCAGATAGAAAAGTCTGTGCTACCGACTTCCAATCACCCTAATTACAATTCCTGACGAGCTGCCCTCAACGTCTACAGATTGGGCCTGCGACCACCTTGCAAGTAACACTAACCCGAATTTTGGTTTGCAGAATTCTCTCCCAAAACCATTAACTCACATGCCCTCCAGGATGGGGTCTCTGGAGCCACACCACAGGACTGTGCCTGCAATCCCCAAGGAAACTTTACCCATCACATTTCCCCAAAACCTCCTGATTAGGAGAAACCTCCAAGGCCCCTATCCCTCCCCAATACTGGAAGCCACTCTGGACAAAAATGAACAGTCTGAAACACCTGATCATGTACATCCAGGCAGACAGCCAATTCAATGGTCCTGAGTCAGAAAATTGAACCTGACGTGAACCTAAGACATCATAGGAACTTTAGATTACGTTTCCGGCATCTGACCTCAGAGGCCTCTTCTGGAATACCAAGTTAGGCTACAACATGTGGACCCTGAGCCACACAACAGAACATCTCCTGTCCCAAGAAGGAAACTGTGCACTTCGACCTGTGTCAAACCCATAGGGTAGGAGAATCCCTCATGGCCCCTTAGCCACCAGCACATTCTAAGTCCTACCAGGTAACAAACCAGTATTGGGACCCATCTGTAAGAAATTCCATGTCAAGTCAAAGCCTTGGAACTTGGCCCAAGAGCCACCAGTACGAACCTGTCATGTTCGTCAGCTGCAATGGTCATTGCACTTGTGCATTCCAGGCATCCATGCGGAAGGGCTCTGCTACCAAACATTTCCACATGAGGGACCCCAGAGCAAACAAACCAGACACCACCTGTCCAGTAGAAGGAAACCTTGCTATTGGAGCATCTTACAAGCCTCAGCATGGGAAATCCTCCATGGCCACTTGACACCACCTCTCCATATTTCGGTCATCATAGACACAAACTCGAGTGTGAGCAAACATCTTTCATTTGCCCGTACTCAGGTGCTGGATGTCTCAAATGAGTCACTGCACATTTGAACTGCCTTCTGCGTTGAATTGAATTTAACCCTAGCTTGTGTTTACAATTCAATCCTCACCCTACTGGTCCTGAAGTCCTCTTTATAGGGAATTCTGGAGCCACAATGCAGCATTCTGCCTTCCCCATAGAAAGAAGAAGTTCCTGGTAAGACTGCCCCAAAAACCCACATGAGTATCATCTGCCTGGCCCTCGCAGATCCCCGAATTTTAGGCTGCCCTGGACACTAGTGCTGTGTCTGACAGACCCTGAATCCGACCTCATGTCAGCCGCCCAGAGAGCACGGCCCATATCCAGCATGTGAGACCGCCATGGCCCAGTCTGCCCTCAGTACCCATCCTCGGTATTTGGGCATCTCTCTACAGACATTTGCTGGAATTCCTGCCAATGCGGGAACCTGAATTCCAATAGAGAACTTCTCCTTCCCCAAGGCAGGAAACCTAGCTGTTGGGATGGCTCACAGAGGGAGCCAGCTGCATAGACAATGAGACCATGCCCACTCCTGAGGGGCGCCCTAAGAACAAACAGGCATTGTGTCCCTCAGCCTGAGAATGTGTTCAAACAATCCCTCTCAGTTGCACCACCAGGATCCTACATTGTAGGCCCGGTATGCCCCTAGGTTCAAATCCTAACACTCGGTGGGAATTTCTTGGTGCCCAAACCCAGATCCCATCTCTGGAATCCCTGTTTTGTGGGACCTCAAGGTGGAAAACAGCACTCTTCCCTTCCCCGAAAAAGGCATCAAACAATTGGGAGCTACCAGGATCCATAGAGAGGAAAAATCTCCCATGGACCCATGAGACCACACATCCATTCCGATGTCATGCTGGACACACAATGCCGATAGAAAAGGCTGTGCTACCGTCATCAAGTCACCCTAGTTACAGTTCCAGATGAGCTGCCCTCCAGGTCGGCACATTGGGCTGCGATCACCATGCCACAAAGACTAACCCGAGTTTTTGTTTGAAGAGTTCTCTCCCAAAACCATGGCTCATATGCCCTCCAGGATGGGGTCTCTGGAGCCACACCACAGGACTGTGACTGCCATCCCCAAGGAAACTTTGCCGATCACAGTTGCCCAAACCCTCCAGATTAGGAGAAACCTCCAAGGCCCCTGATCCCACAGCAATATTGGAAGTGGCTCTGGATGCAAATGCACAGTGTGAAACAGCCTGATCAACTACACCCAGGCAGACCCCCAAGTCAATGATCCTGAGTCAGAAAATTGAACCCGACATGCCCCTATGACATCATGGAACCCAAGAATATGATTTAGAGATCTATCCTCAGATGGTTGTTCTCTAAAATCAACTTATTATACAACATCTGTTCCCTGAGTCACACAACAGAACATCTCCTGTCCCTAGAAGGAAATTCTCCCATTCCAATGTCTCAATGGACACAAACCCACATTAGGACCCATCCACAGAAGATTCCATTTCAACTCAGCCCCCTCTGTTGCTCCCCCCTAAGCCAGAAGATCGAACCAGTCTTGTCACTGGAGACAATAGGAATGCAAGGCGGGCTGCCCAGGCATCCATCCTCAGAACCCTGCTCTGGAGTCGTTCCGTATGGGACGTCTTGGAGCATTACAACAGGTCTTAATTTTCATGCAGAAAGAATCCTTGCGGTTTGGAGCATCTCACAACTCCCATCGGGGGAAAACCTCCATGGCCTCGTGATGCCCTCCCTCCATGAAGGGGCCATCATGACCAGAAACTTCAACCTGAGCCAACGTCTGATCCTCGCCCTGATCTCAGATGCACAAGATCTCGATTCAGTTCTGCAGAGTGTGCCTTCTGTGCCCTCGCTCCAAAACCTATGTTTAACTTGTGTTCTCAGACTATTGTCCTCACACGCTTGGCCCACAGGCCCTCCAGTTTGGGAATTCCAGAGCCACAATGTAGCACTCTGCCTGCCCTCAAAAGAAAAAAAAAGTTGCCCTCTGTGGCTACCCAAAAACCCCAAATGAGGATCAACCTGAACGCCACTTGACTGTACCCCAATTATACAGTCTACACTGGGCACTAATGCTCTGTCTGCCACAGCCTGAGCCTGGACCTCCTGACCCACACCCAGACAGCTGGCAACACACTGAGCACATTCATACCTGCCATGCACTAGGTCCTCATCTCTTCCCAATCTCGGTTTTTAGGCTTCAGAACCTAGACCTTATCTCCAATCACTACCCAGGGGTGAACATGAAGCAGAAATCAGAACTCCTCCTTCCCCATGGCAAGACACCTTGTGGTTGGCATTTTGTCCAATGTTCAGTGTAGAAGAAACCAGTGTGGCCCATGAGACCTCGCCCATGCTTGAGGGCTGCGTTGTACACAAATAGGCATTGTGACCCTCAGCGTGAGCCCTTTCCTCAAGTAAGGCCTCTCAGTGGCTGGACCAAGAGCCGGCATATGGGACTTGCGATGCCACTAGTTCCCCAATCTTAACCAGAGTTCAGGTTGTCCCGTTGCCCCTTCCCAGGGCTCTGCTCTGGAATCCCTCCTTTGGTGGCACACCTGAGGTATAAAAACAGAAAGGTCTCCTTCCATTCTACAGAATGACCCCAAACTCTTGGGATCGGGCTAAAACGCAAGAGAGGAAGACTCGTCCATGGCTCTTGAGGCCACCCCGACATTCGACGGCCATCGGTGACACAAAATCCAGAGACAAAAGCCTGAGCATGCGCCTCACACTCTCCCTTTGTTCATATCCCGAAGAGTTTACCCTGAAGAGATTTACATGATCTGTAGATCGTGCCTGCCATACCTACGTCCCCAACCTAAGCCGAGTTTGTTTTCAGACTTCTGTCCCCTCAGCCCTGACCAAACACCCTACAGACTGGGGCCCCTAGAGCCACACCTCACGACTGTGCATGCCCTCTCAAAATTACTGGGGAGAGACGCCTAAATAACAAAGATGGGTAGAGAAGATGGACTTGAGCCATGACTGGTCTCACATGCTGGGTATGGGCCCTGCTCTCTTGGAGGAGGGCACTAGGTATGGGCTCAGGCTCTGTCAGACAAAGAACTAGTGGCCAAAGCAGCCTATACATTGGGGTTCCCTCGAGGGCCAAGCAGATTGATCCTCAAGTGGGGTTTCAGGACAGACTCACCAGGCACTTCTTCTTTCTATGGGAATGTCAGAATGCTGTGATGTGCCTGGAGAATTCACTTGACTTCACATGGAATTTCTTGCTGATGGGTCTCAATGCTAGTTTGTTACCAGGGAGATCTTAGAATGTGCTGGTGGCTTAGTGGTCATGCAGGATTCTCACACCTTGAGGGACTGACACAGGTTGAAGGGCACAGTTTCCTTCTAGGGACAGGAGATGTTCTGTTGTGTGGCTCAGGGAACACATGTTGTATTCTAAGTTGTTATTCCAGAACAGGCCTCTGAGGATACATTCCTGAAAACCTAATCTAGGCTTTCAATGAGGTCCTAGGGGCATGTCAGGTTCAATCTTGTGAGTCAGGACCATTGACTTGGCTGTCTGCCTCGATGGAGGTGATCAGGGTGTTTCAGACACAAATTTGCGTCCAGACCGGCCTCCAATATTGGAGTGGGCTCCGGGGCCTTGCAGGTTTCTCCTAAACTGGAGGGTTTGGGCATATGTGACGCCCACAGTTTCCTTGGGGATGGCCGACACAGCCCTCTGGTGTGACTACAGAGACACTGTCTTGGAGGGCGTGTGAGCCATGGTTTTGGGAGAGAAGTCTGCAAATACGAACTCAGGTTAGGGTTAGTGGCGAGGCGATTGCAGGCCCAATGCATAGAACTGGAGGACAGCTGATAAGGAACTGTAATTAGGGTGACTTGAAAGTGGTAGTACAGGCTTTAATATCTGGATTGTGTGTCCAGGATGGCCTCGGAATGCAGGTGTGGTCTCAAGGGTCCATGAGAGATTTTTCCTCTCTAAGGATCCAAGTGGCTCCCAATACTTTGTTGGCTTTTTCGTCGTAGGGAAGATTGATGGTTTCCAATATAGGGGTGCCCCAAAATAGAGATTCCAGTAATGGGCTCTGTGTGTGGGCGCTTGGAAAATCCCACTAAGGGTTAGTATTTGTTCCTAGGGGCATACCAGGCCTTTAATGCCCGATCCTGGTGGTGCAAATGAGAGGGCTGGCTTGAAAGCATGCTCAAGCTGAGTGTCACAATGCCTGTTTGTGCGCATGGCGGCCGTCAGGAGTGTGCGTGGTCTCATTGGTCATGCAGCTGGCTCCCCCTCTGCCATCGGGAAGGAAGAGTACTCCAGTGCTACAATTTCCCCCATAGGCAGGAATTTGAGCTATGCTCTGGGGAGGGACTGAATAACCAAGTTGAGTAAATGTGACAGCTTCAGGCCACGGCAGGTCCCACCTGCAGTATATGAGGTTCACTGTCTTTGTGGCTGACTAAAGGTCGGAGCTCAGGCTGGGTCAGACAGAGCCTGAGTGCCCATGGTGGCCTAAGATATTGTTAGGGTCCGTGATCAAAGGAACGAGACTGATACAAAGCGAAGGTCAAGCAAAACTTTATTTCGCGCCAAGCATCAGGAATCAAACAACCAGTCAGAGCTACCTCTTACGAAAAGGCGGTGACAATGAACCCAACAAGGTCACTTCCAAGAAGGTCACTCTGGACGAGACCGCTCTAGATGATGCTGCTGCTCCGCAGATGAGGCCGCTCCATGATTGGAGCCGTTCCCAAGAAGAGGCCGCTCCCAAGACAAGGCCACTGCTCAATGAAGTTGCTCCCCGGACAAGGCCGCTCCCAAGAAGAGGCTGTTCTGGACAAGACCATTTCCTGGATGAGGCCACTCCCAATGACGAAGAAGCAACAATGACAAGGAGGACAACCCAGATGACACAGACTCTGCTCCCCACGATGCTACTCTGACCAGGCTTCCACCCGGAGGAAGCCACCACTGCGGAGAAGGCCACTTGTGGTTCGGGGTGGCAAGGCATTTTGCAGCGAGGCTGCTGGTGTCTAGGGGCCGTTGGCATCTCAGGGCTGCTCACGCCTCCAGACCGCTGGCATCTAGGGGCTGCAGGTGTCAGGACCGACTGCTGGCATCTAGGGTCTGTAGGCATCAGGACCGCAGGCGTCGAGGGACCGCTGACAACTGGACCGCAGATGTCTCAGGACCGCAGGCGTTGAGGGACCGCTGACAACTGGACTGCTGGGCCGCCGCTGGAGGCTGGAGGCTGGAGGCTGGAGGCTGGAGGCGGCAGGTGGTGGCGTTCGGGGCCGCCGCCGGAGGCTAGACCGCCGGAAGCTGGAGGCTGGAGGCGGCGGCGCTCGGGGCCGCCGCCGGAGGCTGGAGGCTGGAGGCTGGAGGCGGCGGCGCTCGGGGCCACCGCCGGAGGCTGGAGGGTGCAGGCAGCGGCGCTCGGGGCCGCCGCCGGAGGCTGCAGGCTGCAGGCGGCGGCGCTCGGGGCCGCCGCCAAAGGCTAGACCGCCGGAAGCTGGAAGCTGCAGGCGGCGGCGCTCGGGGCCACCGCCGCAGGCTGCAGGCGGCGGTGCTCGGGGCCGCCGCCGGAGGCTGCAGGCGGCGGCTTGGGGCCGGCGGGAGGCTGGAGACTGCAAACGCGGTTGTAGCTCTTACAAGAGCTGTTACAGCTCTTCTATTCACCGTTGACTCCCCTGCTCTCCGCCAACTTCCACCGCTCTCCGCAGCGCTTCACCGCTCTCCGCCGACTTCCACCGCTCTCCGCAGACTTCCACCGCTCTCCGCCGACTTCACCACTCTCCGCGGACTTCACCGCTCTCCGCCGACTCCATCCCTCCTGTAGCAGCCGCTGCTCTCCTGCAGCAGCCCCCCCCCTTTGACAGCCTGGCAGAGTAACCTTTATGGGGGTGGTTAAGCCCCGCCCCTACACAGGTGGCCAATTGAATTCCAATTTTCCCAGTGGATATACATACGGCTTACTGATTGGATGTCTCCACTCAGTCTGCCCCACCCTTACATTCAGGGTCCACAAGCAAGTTCCTCTGGGAGGGGCAGACCCTTACAATATTAGGGTCCCATCAAGGGCCATGCTGGTGGATCCTCATGTGGGGTTTCTGGGAAGCCTCATGAGGCACTTCTTCTTTCCGTGTGGCAGGCAGAATGCTGTGTTGTGGCCCAAGAATTCTCTATCAGGAGGGCATGGGCAAAAGGAGGGTGAGGATGGAATTGTGAATAAAAGCTAAGGTTAAATGCAGTGACAAGCAAAAGGCAGTTCCAGTGTGCAGTGGCTTATACGAGATATCCAGCACCTGAGTAAGGGTGGATATCAAATGTTTGCTCACACTGGAGTTTGTTTCTATGATGACAGCCAAATGGAAGGGTGGCATCACGAGGCCAAGGAGGATATCCCACGCTGTGACTTGTGAGATGCTCCAAACAGCAATGTCACCTTATATTGGAAAGGTGGTATCTGGTTTGTTTGCTACAGGGTCCACGTTATGGAAAGCTTGTGTAGTAGAGTTATCCCTCATGGATGCCTGAGAGCAAAACTCCATTGACCATTGCAGCTGAGGAACATGGCAGGTTTGATCTGGTGCCTCTGATGTGAAGTTCCAAGAGGAAGTTACATGCTTCCTATATATAACTCAGCATATAACTTCCATATATGCATATGGAGCTATATGCTGTTGGATCACAATGCTGGTTGTTATCCAGGGAGATGTTAGAATGTTGGGGTTGTCACGGGGTCATGCAGGATTCTCCTGCACTGAGTCTTGGACACAGCTACCGAGAGCAAAATATCCTTCTGGGGACAAGAGGGGTTCTGTGTGTGGCTGAGGGACACATGTTGAAATATAAGTTGGTATAGGAGAACAGGCCTCTGGGTACAAGAGCCTGAAAACCTAAGCTAGGATACCAATCATGTCCTAGAGGCATGTCAGGTTCAATCTTTTGACTCAGGGCCTTTTACTTGGATGTCTGTCTGGATGCAGGTGCTCATTGTGTATCAGAATATGCACTTGGGTCCAGAGCGTTCTTTGAAATTGAGCTGGGCTCAGGTACTTTGTACTTTGCTCCTAAGATTTATGGTTTTGGCAAACGTGAAGGGCGGAGTTTTCTTCAAGAGTGTAAGCACACTTGTCCAGTGTGGCACCAGAGGCCCCATCCTGGAGGGCATGTGGGCCAGGGCTTTGGGGACAGAATTCTGCACAAGCAAAGTATGGTTATGGTGAGGGCTGGTGTGATCACAGGCCAAATCTGCAGTGCATGAGTGCACCTCATAATGTACTGAAATTAAGGTGTCATGGAGGCCGTAGTGCTGGCTTTTCTGTCTGGACTGTGTGTCTAGGACTGTCACAAGATGTGGGGCATTCTTCATGGGGCCATGGGAGATTCTTCAACTCTGGGGATTCTGCCCAGCCCCCTAGAGTTTGGTGTGTCTGGGGGAAGGGAAGACTTCTGTTTTCAGTCTCAGGGGACCCCCAAAAGAGGGATTCCAGAAACAGGTTCTGGAACTGGGCGTCCGGAAAACATCAAGAGTTAGGATTTGGCCCTAGGGACTTGTCAGGCCTGCCCTGTGTGCTCCTGATCTAGCTACGAAGGCAGTTTGTTTGAAAGCAGGCTCACGCTGAGGGTCACAATGCCTGTTTGTGCCCAGGGCGACTCCCATGATTGGCCGTGGTCTCTTGGGCCATGCAGCTGGTTCCCTTTCTGAGGGTTGGACACCCATCTAAACAGCCTGGACTCCTGCCATTGGGTAGGAGGAGTACTCCTGTGCTTCAGATTCCCCCATAAACAGGGATTTGAGCTATAGTCTGGGGACAGATGCCTGAATATCCAGGTTGAGTAGATGTGATGGCTTCGAGCCACGACAGGTACCACCTGCAGAATATGGATCAAACTGTCTGTGTGGCTGACTAGAGGTCGTGGCTCAGGCTGTTTCATACTGAGCCTGAGTGCCCATGGAGGCCTATGATATTAGGGCGCTGTTGAGGGCCATTCAGGTGGATCCACATGTGAGGTTTTGGGGCAGACTCACCAGGCACTTCTTCTGTCTGTGGCATGGGCAGGATGCTGCATTTTGGCTCTATAATTCCCTGCCAAGAAGGCTTGGTGTCGAGGAGGGTGAGGATAAAATTGTAAACACAAGCTATGGTTAAATTCAGTGCCAAGCAGAAGGCAGTTCGAGTGTGCAGCAGCTGATTCGAGACACCAGCATCTGAATAAGGGCTGATGTATGATGTTTGCTTGCACTGGATATTGTGTCTATGTTGGCCACCAAATGGAGGGGTGGCATCATGAGGCCATGGAGAATTTACCACACTGGGGCTTGTGAGATTCTCCAAACAGCAAGTATTCCTTGTACTGGACAGGGCGAGTCTGGTTTGTTTGCTCCGCCGTTCCCCATATGGAAAGTTTGGGTAGCAGAGCTCTCCAAAATGGATGCCTGGAAAGCACACCTCCATTGACCATTGCAGCTGAGGAACATGGCAGGTTCCAGCTGGTGACTCTGGGGTGAAGTTCCAAGGGGCCTGAGTTGACATGGAGTTTCATGCTCTTGGATCATAATGATGGTTTGTATCCAGGGAGATGTTAGAATGTTGGGGTGGTCAGGGGCCATGCAGGATTCTCCTAAACTGAATCTTGGGCATAGCTACCAAGAGCAAGCTATCTTACTGGAGACAGGAGGGATTCTGTTGTGTGGCTCACGGACCACATGTTGGAATTTAAGTTGTTATTGGAGAAAAGGCTCCTGGGGACAGGCCCCTGAAAATCTAATCTATGGTATCGAGGAAGTGCTAGGGGCATGTCAGGATCAATCTTCTGACTCAGGGCCTTTGACATTGATGTCTTCCTGGAGGCAGGTGCTTATTGGTGTGCCAGAATGCACATTTCGGTCCAGAGTTTTCCTCGTAATTGAAGTGAGCTCAGTTATTATGTATATTGCTCCTAATCTTCAGGATTTGGGTAACAATGAAGGGTAGACTTTCTTTCAGTAGGTTAGGCACAGTCGTCCCGTGTGGCTCCAGAGGCCCCATCCTGGAGGGCATGTGGGCCAGGGATTTGGGGACAGAAATCTGCAAACACGAACTAGGGCTAGGGTGAAAGCCGCGGTGATCACAAGCCCGATATGCAGGCCCTGAGGGCAGTGCATAGTACACTGAAATTAAGGTGTCTTGCAGGCATTAGCACAGGCTTTTCTGTAGGGATTGTGTGTCCAAGACAGTTGCAAATTGTAGGGGTGACTTCATGAAGCCATGGGAGATTCTTCGTCTCTGGGGATTCTGCCCACCTCCTAAGAGTTTGGTCTCTCTGGGGGAAGGGAAGACTGCTGTTTTCCGTCTCAAGGAACTCCCAAATGTGGGATTCCAGAGACAGGTTCTGTGTCTGGGTGCAATGAAACACGAACTAGGGTAAGAATTTGGTACTAGGGACCTGGCAGGCACGCTCGGAGGGCTCCTGGTCTAGTTACCAAGGGCGTTTATTTCAAAGCAGGCTCACACTGGGGGTCACAATGCCTGTTTGTGCTCAGGGTGGCTACCAAGAGTGGCCATGGTCTCATGGGTCTTGCAGCTATTTCCCACTTTGAAGGTTGGACACCCATCTCAACAGCCAGGTTTCCTGCCATCTGGAATGAGGAGTACTCTTGTGCATCAGGTTCCCCCATAGTCAGGGATTTAAGGTACAGTCTGGGGAGAGATGCCTGAATATGCAGGTTGAGCAGATGTGAAGGCTTTGGGCCAAGGCAGGTCCCACCAGCAGTTTAGGGGGCCCACTGTCCACGTGCCAGACTAGAGGTCATGGCTCAGGCTGAGTCAGACAGAGCCTGAGTGCTCTTGGTGGCCTATGATATTAGGGTGCCGTCAAGGGCCAGGCAGGTGGATCCTCATGTGGGGTTTCTGGAAAGTCTCAGCACGGACTTCTTCTTTCTGTGGGGCATGAAGAATGCTGCATTGTGGTTCCAGAATTCCCTATAAAGAGGGCTTGGGGCCCAGGAGGGTGATGATGGAATTGAAAACACAAGGTACAGTTAAATTCAGTGCCAAACAGAAGGCAGTTTCAGTGTGTAGTGGCTGATTCGAGATATCCATCACCTGAGTAAGGCAGATGTCAGATGTTTGCTCATATTGGAGTATGTGTTTATGATGACCACCAAATGGAATGGTGGTGTCACGAGGCTATGGAGGATTTCCCACCCTGGGGCTTATGAAATGCTCCAAACAGCAAGGATTCCTTGTACTGGACAGGGTGAGTCTGGTTTGTTTTCTCCACCGTACCACATAAGGAACGTTTAGGTAACAGAGCTCTCCCGCATGGATGCCTGGAAAGCACACCTCCATTGACCACTACAGATGAGGAACATGGCAGGTTCGATCTGGTGGCTCTGGGGAAAAGTTCCTTCTGGCCTGAGTTGACATGGAGTTTCATGCTGTTGGATAAAAATGCTGGTTTGTATCCAAGGAGATGTTAGAATGTTGGGGTGGTCAGGGGCTATGCAGGATTCTCCTACATGTGTCTTGGACAAAGCTACCAAGAGCAAGGTATCCTTCTGGGGACAAGAGGGGTTCTGTAGTGTAGCTCAAGGACCACATGTTGGTATATAAGGTGGTATTGGAGAACAGACCTCTGGGGCTGGCACCTGAAAATATAATTTAGGGAATCGATGAATTCCTAGGGGCATGTCAGGTCAAATTTTCAGACTCAGGACTTTTGACTTGGATGTCTGCCTGGAGGCAGGTGCTCATTGTGTGTCAGAATGTGCATTTCGGTCCAGCGAGTCCTTCAAAATTGACATGGGCTCAGGGGCATTTACTTTGATCTTAATTTTCAAGGTTAGGTCAACAGTGAAGTGTAGAGTCATCTTCGGGAGGGTTGGCACAATTATCTGGTGTTGCACCAGAGTCACCATCCTGGAGCGCATGTGGGCCAGGGCTTTGGGGACAGATCTGCAAATGCGAACTAGGGTTAGGTGAGGCCCGAGGTGATCACAGACCCTATCTTCAGGCCCTGAGGGCAGCCCATAGTGTACTAAAATTAAGGTGTCATGGAGGCGGTAGTGCACGCTATTTTGTCTGGATCCTGTGTCCAGGACGGTCGCAAAATATAGGGGTGGCTTCATGGGGCCATGGGAGATTCTTCTTCTCTGGGTATTCTGCCCAGCTCCCAAGAATTTGGTATCTCTGGGGGAAGGTAAGACTGCTGTTTTCAGTCTCAGGGGAACCAGAAAAGAGAGATTCTGGAGACAGTTTCTGGGTCTGGGCACCTGGAAAACACCAACGAAGGAGAGGATTTTGCCATAGCAACCGGGTAGGCCTGCTCTGCAGACTCCTGGTGCAGCTACTGAGGGGGTTTGTTTGAAATCAGGATCAAGCTGAGGGTCACAATTCCTATTTGTGCCCAGGGTGTCTCCCATGAGTGACCATGGTCTCAAGGCCCATGCAGCTGGTTCAGTCTGAGGGGTGGACACCCATATCACAGGCAAGATTTCCTGCCATCAGGAAGGAGGAGAACACTTGTGACTTAAGTTCCCCCATAGGAAGGGATTTGAGCTAAGTTCTGTGGACAGATGCCTGAATAACCAGCTTGAGCAGAGATGACGGCTTCGGCCCATGGCAGGTCCCACCTGCAGGATATGGGGCCCAATGTCTAGCTGGCTGACTGGAGGTCGTGGATCAGGCTATGTCAGACAGAGCATTAGTGCCCTTGGTGGCCTATGATATTAGGATGTTGTCGAGGGCTATGCAGGTGGATCCTCATGTGGACGATCTGGGCAGACTCACCAGGCACCTTTTTTTTTTTTTTTCCTATGGGGCAAGCAAAATGCTACATTGTGCCCCCAGAATTCCCTATTAAGAGGGCTTGGGGACAAGTAGGATGAGGTTGGAACTGTAAACAGAATCTATGGTTAAATTCAGTGCCAAGCTGAAGGCAGTTCCAATGTGCAGTGGCTGATTCGAGAGATCCAGCACCTGAGTCAGGGCGGTTGTCCAATGTTTGCTCACACTGGAGTTTGTGTCTATGATGACCGACAAATGGAGGGAGGGCGTCAAGAGGCCACAGAGGATTTCCCACCCTGAGGCTTGTTAGATTCTCCAAACAGCAAGGTTTCCTTCTACTGGACAGGTGG
The DNA here is from genome assembly GCF_020171115.1 of Neogale vison. Lineage (NCBI taxonomy): Eukaryota > Metazoa > Chordata > Mammalia > Carnivora > Mustelidae > Neogale > Neogale vison. The sequence goes on from NC_058094.1 coordinate 98,635,896, forward strand.
AATCTGATTTGTTTGCTCCAGGTTCCCTCATGTGGAAATTATGGGTAGCAAAGTTCTCTGACATGGATGCCTGGAAAGCACACCTCCATTCTCCATTGCAGCTGAGGAACATGGCAGGTTCATTTTGGTGGCTCTGGTGTGAAGTACCAAGGGCGATGAGCTAACATGGAATCTCTTTCACATGGGTCACACTGCTGGTTTGTTACCAGGGAGATCTTAGAATGTGCTGGTGGCTAAGGTGTGGTGCAAGATTCTCCTCTTCTGAGGGTTTGGCACAGTTCGAAGAACACTTTTTCCTTCTAGGGACAGGAAATGTTCTGTTGTGTGGCTCAGGGACCACATGTTGTATCATAAGTTGGTATTCCAGAATAGGCCCCTGAGGACAGATGCCTGAAAACCTAATCTAGGGTTCCAATGAAGTACTGGGGCATGTCAGGTTTAATATTCTGAGTCAGGACCATTGACGTGGCTGTCTACCTGAAATATAGCTGATCAGGGTGTCAGACTATGTATTTGCATCCAGAGCGGCCGCCAAAATTGGAATGGGCTCAGGGGCCTTGCAGATTTCTCTTAATCTGTAAGGTTTGGACAACTGTGATAGGCACAGTTTTCTTGGGGAATGCAGCCACAGTCCTATGGTACACCTGGAGTGACCACATCTTGGAGGGCATGTGAACCATGGTTTTGGGAGAGAGGTCTGCAACACAAATTCGGGTTCTGGTTGGTCACGAGGTGATCACAGGTCAAATGCATAGACCTGGGGGACAGCTCATCAGGAACTGTAATTAGGGTTACTAGAAGACGGTAGCACAGACTTTTCTATCTGGATTGTGTGTCCAGAATGACCTTGGAATGTAGGTGAGGTCTCATGGGTCCATGGGATACTTTTCCTAAGGATCCTGGGGGCTCCCTAGTTTGGTGGCTTTTTTGGGGAAGATAAGAGTGCTGTTTTCCATCTTAGAGGTGCCCCCAAACAGGGATTTCAGAGATGGGTTCTGGGTCTGGGCCCCTGGAACATCCCACCAAGGGTTAGGATTTGGGCCTAGGGGTGTACCAGGCCTGCAATGCGGGAACCTTGTGGTGGAACTGAGAGGGTTTGTTTGAAAGCATACTCGGGTGAGGGTCAAAATGCCTGTTTGTGCCCCAGGGAGCCCTCAGGAGTGGGCGTGGTCACATTGGCCATGTACCTTGCTCCCACTTTGAGGGCTGGATACCCATCCCAACAGCCAGGTTTCCTTCCATGGCGAAGGAGTCGTACTCTATAGTGCTTCATGTTCCCCCATTGGAAGGATTCCAGCAAAGTCTGGGAAAAGGTGCCAGAATACCAAGTATGGGTAGAGATGACGGACTTGGGCCATGGCCAGTCCCACATGCTAGATATGGGGCCCGCTCTCTGGGTGACTGACACTAGGTCGGGTCTCAGGCTCTGTCAGACACAACATTACTGGCCAGGGAAGTCTATAAATCGGGGTTCCGTCCAAGACCAAGCCGACTGATCCTCATATGGGGATTCTGGGCAGACAAAACAGGCACTTATTTTTTCTATGGGGGAGGCAGAATGCTGCATTTCCGCTCCAGAATTCAATATCAAGAGGCCTTGGGGAGCAGTAGGGTGAGGATAGAATTGTAAACACAAGCTACTGTACAATACAAGGCCAAGCGTAATACAGTTCCAATGTGAAGCGTCTTTTTCGATATATCTAGCACGTGAGTAAGGGCGGATGTCAGATGCTTTCTTACACTAGAGTTTGTGTCTATGATGACCAACAAATGGAGAGGTGGCATCAAAAGCCCATGGAGGATTTCCCACGCTGAGGCTTGTGAGATGCTCCAAACAGCAATGTTTCCTTATACTGGACAGGTGGAGTCTGGTTTGTTTGCTCCATGGTACCCCATGTGGAATGTTTGGGTAGCAGAGCTCTTCGACATGGATGCCTAGAAAGCACACCTCCATTGAGCATTGCAGCTGAGGAACATGGCAGGTTTGTTCTGGTGACTCTGGGGCAAAGTACCAAGGCCTTGAGTTGACATGAAATGTCTTGCACATGAGTCACAATGCTGATTTGTTGCCAGGGAGATCTTAGAATGTGCTGTTGGCAAAGGGACCTTGCAGGATTCTCCTACCCTGAACGTTGGACAAAGGTCCAAGAGCACGGTTTCTTTCTGGGGACAGGAGTTTTTCTGTTGTGTGGCTCAGGACCACATGTTGTATCATAAGTTGTTATTCAAGAATAGGTATCTGAGGACAGATGCCTGAAAAACCAATGGAGGGTTCCAATGAGGTCCTAGGGGCATGTCTGATTCAATATTCTGACTCAGGACCATTGACTTGGGTGTCTGCCTGGACGTAGGGAATCAGGGTGTTTCAGAATGCACATTTGCATGCAGAGTATCCTCCAATATTGGGGTGGGATCAGGGACCTTGCACTTTTCTCCTAATCTTTTGGGCACCTGTGAATGGGCAAAGTTTCCTTGGGAATGGCAGGCACAGTACTGTAGTGTGTCTCCAAAGACGAGATCCTGGAGGGCATGTGAGCCATGGTTTGGGAGAGATGTCTGCAAAGACAAACTTGGGTTAGGGTTAGTGTCAAGGTGATCGCAGGCCCAATGTGCAGACCTGGAGAGCAGCTCATCAGGAACTGTAAAGAGGGGGACACGAATGCGGTAGCACAGGCTATTATATCTGGATTGTGTGCCCCAGATGGCCTTGGAATGCAGATGTTGTCTCATGGATACATGGGAGATTTTTCCTCTCTAAGGATTCTAGCGGCTCCCAATAGTTTGGTGGCCTTATCGCAGAAGGGAATAGGGCTGTTTTTGATATTAGGGGTGCCTCAAAATAGGGATTCCAGAGACGAGCTCTGGGTTTGGGTGCCTGGAATATCCCACCAAGTGTTAGTATTTGGGACTAGGGGAGTACCAGGCCTGCAATGCGGTATCCTGGTGGGGCACCTGAGAGGCCTGGTTTGAGTGCAAGCTCAGGCTTAGGGGCCCAATGCCTGTTTGTGCCCAGGGTGGCTCCCATGAGAGACCGTGGTCTCATGGGCCATGCAGCTGGTTGCCACTCTGAGGGTTGGACACCCATCTCAACAACCAGGTTTCCTGCCCTTGAGAATGAGGAGTACTCTTATGCTTCAGGTTCCCCCATAGGCAGGGATTTGAGCTACAGTCTAGGAAAGAGCCTGAATACCCATGTTGGGTAGAGATAATGGTTTTGGGCTATGTCAGGTCCCACCTGAAGTATATGGGGCCCACTGTCTGCATGCCTGTCTGGAGGTCATGGCTCGAGCTGTGTCAGACAGAGTCTGAGTGCCCATAGCGGCCTATGATATTAAGGTGCCGTTGAGGGCCAGGCAGGTGGATCCTCATGTGGGGTTTCAGGCAGACTCAACAGGTATGTCTTCTTTTTTTGTGGTAGGCAGAATGCTGTGCTGTGGCTTCAAAGTTCCCTATCAAGAGGGATTGGGGATGAGGAGGTTGAAGATGGAATTGTAAACACAATCTATGGTTCAATTCAGTGCCAAGAAGAAGGCAGTTCCAGTGTGCAGCGGCTGATGCGAGGTATCCAGGACCTGACTAAGGGCCGATTTCAGATGCTTGCTCACACTGAAGTTTGTGTCTACAATGACCACCAATTGGAGGGGTGGCGTCAGGAGGCCATGGAGGATTTCCCACCCTGGGGCTTGTAAAATGCTCCGAATGGCAAGGTTTCGTTCTACTGGACAGGGGGAGTCTGGTTTGTTTGCTCCAGTGTCCCCCATATGCAAAGTTTGGGTGCAGAGCTCTCCCGCATGGATGCCTGAAAAGCACAACTCCATTGACCACTGAAGCCACGGAACATGGCAGGTTCGATCTGGTGTCTCTGGGTTGAAGTTCCAAGCAGCCTGAGTTGACATGGAATTTCATGCTGTTGGATCACAATGCTGGTTTGTATCCAGGGAGATGTTAGAATGTTGGAGTGGTTAAATTCAATGCCAAGCGGAAGGCATTTCCATTGTGCAGTGGCTGATTCGAGACATCAAACACCGGAGTAAGGGCGGATGTCAGATGTTTGTTCACACTGGAGTTTGTGTCTATGATGACCGACAAATGTAGGGGAGGCGTCATGAATCCATGGAGGATTTACCACCCTGGGGCTTGTGAGATGCTACAAACAGCAATGTTACCTTCTCCTGGTGGAGTCTCGTTTGTATGCTCCAGGGTCCCCCATATGGAACGTTTGGGGAGCAGAGCACTTCTGCATGGATGCCTGGAAAGCCCACCTCAGAGTCCATTGCAGATGAGGAAATGGCAGTTTCGTACTGGTGACTCTGGGGCAAAGTTCAAAGTCGCTGGTGTTGACATGGAGTTTCATGCTGTTGGATCAAAATGTTGGAATGTATCCAGGGAGACATTAAAATGTTGGGGCAGTCAGGGGCCATGCAAGATTCTCTTACACTGATTCATGGACACAGCTACCAAGAGCAAGATATCCTTAAGAGATAAAAGGAGTTCTGTGGTGTGGCTCAGGGACCATGTGTTGGAATATAAGTTGGTATTGAAGAACAGGCCTCTGGGGACAGGCACCTGAAAATCTAAGCTAGGGTATTGATAAAGTCCTAGAGGCATGTCAGGTTCAATATTCTGTCTCAGGGCCTTTGACTTGGATATCTGCCTGGAGTAAGGGGCTCATTGTGTGTCAGAATGTGCCCTTGGGTCCAGGGTTTTCGTCAGAATTGAGGTGGGCTCACGGGCTTTGTACTTTGCTCCTAATCGTCAGGGATTGGGCAACCGTGAAGGGCAGTTTCCTTCGGGTATGTAGGCACAGTCGTCTCGTGTGGCTCCAGAGGCCCCATCCTGATGGGCATGTGGGCCAGGTCTTTGGGACAGAAATCTGCAAACGCAAACTAGGGTTAGGTTGAGGGCTGAGGTGGTAACAGGCCCGATCTGCAGGTCCTGTTGGAAGCTCATAATGTCCTGAAGTGAAGGCATCATAGAGGCGGTAGTGCAGGCTTTTTTGTCTGCATTGTTTGTCCTGGACTTTCACAAAATGTCAGGTTGGCTTCATGGGTCCATGGGATATACTTCAGCTCTGGGGATTCTGCGCAGCTCCCAAGAGTTTGTTGTATCTGGGAGAAGGGAACACTGCTGTTTTCCGTGTCAGGGAACCCCCACAAGAGGGAGTCCAGTGACAGGTTCTGGGAGTGGGAGCCTGGAAAACACCTACAAGGGTGAGTGTTTGGCCCTAAGGTGGTAGGCGTGTGCTGCGGACTCCTGGTCATGCCACCGAAGGGTTTTGTTTGAAAGCAGCCTCACACTTAGGGTAACAATGCAAGTTTGTTCCCAGAGTGGCTCCCATGTGTGGCTGTGGTCTCATGGGCCATGCAGCTGGTTCCCACTCTGAGGGTTGGACACCTATCTCAACAGCCAGGCTTCCTGCCTTCGGGAAGGAGGAGTACTCTTGTGCTTCAGGTTCCTCCGTAGTCAGGGATTTGAGCTATAATCTGGGAAAGATTCTTGAATATCCAGGTTGATTAGAGATGACGGCATTGGGTCATGACAAGTCCAACCTTCAGGATATGGGGCCCACTATTTGCATGGCTGACTCTAGGTCGCGGCTCACACTGTGTCAGACAGAGTCTTAGTGCCCATCTCAAAAACCAGTTTTCCTGCCATCAGGAACAAGGATACTCCTGTGTTTCAGGTTCCCCCATAGGCAGGGATTTGAGCTACGGTTTGGGAAAGATGACTGAATACCCAGGTTGAATAGAGGTGACGGCTTCCGGCCACAGCAGGTCTCACCTGCAGTATATGGGGCCCACTGTCTGCATGGCTGCCTGGCTGTCATGGCTCAGACTGTGTCAGACAGAACCTGAGAGCCCATGGCGGCCTAAGATATTAAGGTGCCATTGAGGGCCGTGCAGGTGGATCCTCATGTGGGGTTTCTGGGCAGACTCGCCAGGCCCTTCTTCTTTCTATGGGGAAGGCAGAATGCTGCGTTGTGGCTACAGAATTCCCTAACAAGAGGGCTTGGGGACCAGGAGGGTGAGGATGGAATTAAAAACACAAGCTACGGTTCAAATCAGTGACAAGCAGAAGGCACTTCCAGCATGCAGCGGCTGATTCAAGACATCCATCACCTGAGTAAGGGTGGATGTCAGATATTTGCTCACGCTGGTGTTTGTGTCTAAGATGACGGACAAATGGTGGGTTTGCATCAAGAGGCCATGGAGTATTTCCCACTCTGTAGCTTTTGAGATGCTCCAAACAGTAAGATTTTCTTCTACTGGACAGGGAGAGTCTGGTTTGTTTGCTCCAGGTTCCCCCATATAGAAAGGTTGGTAGCAGAGCTCTCCCTCATGGATGGCTGGAAAGCACTACTCCATTGACCACTGCAGCTCAGGAACATGGCAGGTTCGATCTGGTGGCTCTGGGGTGAAGTTCCAAGGGGGCTAAGTTGACATGTAGTTTGATGCTGTTCGATCACAATGCTGGTTTGTATCCAGGGAGACACTGGAATGTTGGTATGGATTATAATGCAGGATTCTAGTACACTGAGTCTTGGACACAGCTACCAAGAGCAAGGTATCCTTCTGGAACAAGAGGGGTCTGTTGTGTGGCTCAGGGACAACATGTTGGAATATAAGATGGTATGGGGGAACAGTCTTTTTGGGACAGGCGCCTGAAAACCTAAGCTAGGGCATCAATGAAGTCCTAGAAGCAGGTTCAATCTTTTCAGGTTTAAGTCCTCAGGTTCAATCTTCTGACTCAGGGCCTTTGACTTGGATGCTTGCCTAGAGGCAGGTGCTCATTGTGTGTCACAATGTACACTTGGGTCCAGACCGTTCTTGGAAATTGAGGTGGGCTCAGGGGATTTGTACTTTGCTCCTAATCTTCAGGGTTTGGGCAACAGTGAAGGGCAAAGTTTCCTTCGGGAGGGTAGACACAGTCGTCCGCTGTGGGTCCAGAGGCCCCATGCTGGAGGGCATGTGTGACCAGGTTTTGGAGACAGAAATCTTCAAACGTGAACTAGCATTAGGGTGAGACCCAAGGTGATCACAGCGCCGAACTGCAGGCTCTGAGGGCAGCTTATTGTGTAGTCAAATTAAGGTGTCATCGAGGCAGTTGGGCAGACTTTTCTGTCTGGATTGTGTGTCCAGAACTGTCGAAAAATGTAGGGGTGGCTTCATGGGGCCATAAAACATTCTTCATCTCTGGGGATTCTGCCCATCTCCCAAGAATTTGCAGTCTCTGCAGGAAGGGAAGACTGCTGTTTTCCGTCTCAATGGACCACACAGAGGGATTCCAGGGACAGTTTCTGGGTCTAAGCAACTGAAAAACACCAACGAGGGTGAGGATTTGCCCCTAGGGGCCTGGATGTCCCACTCTAGGGCCTCCTGGTCCAGCTACCATGGGGATTTGTTTGGAAGCAGGTTCACACTGATGGTCACAAAGCCGCCCACACATGGGCGGCTCCCATGTGTGGCCATGGTCTCATGTCCATGCAGCTGGTTCCCACTCTGAGGGTTGGACCCCCATCCCAACAGTTGGATTTCCTGCTATCAGGAAGGAGGAGTACCCTTGTGCTTCAGGTACCCCATAGGCATGGATTTGAGCTACGGACTGGGCACAGAGGCTTGAATATCCAGGTTGAGTAGATATGACGGCTTTGGGCCACAACAATTCCCACCTGCAGGAAATGGGGCCCACTTTCTAGGTGGCTGACTGGAGGTCGTGGCTCATGCTCTGTAGAGAGAGCCTTAGTTCCCATGGTGGCCTAAGATATTAGGGTGTCATCGAGGGCCCTGCAGGTGAATCCCCATGTAGGGATTCTGGGCAGACTCACCAGGCAATTCTTCTTTCTTGGGGGCAGGAATAATGCTGTGTTGTTGCTCCAGAATTCCCTATCAAGAGGGCTTGTGGACCAGGAGGGTGAAGATGGAATGGTAAACACACGCAACTGTTAAAGTCATTACCAAGCAGAAGGCAGTTCCAGTGTGCAGTGGCTGATTGCTTATACCCAACACCTGAGTAAGTGCATATGTCAGCCGACTGCTCACACAAGAGTTTGTGTCTATGATGACCAAAAAATGGAGGGTGACGTCAAAAGGTCATGGAGGATTTCCCACGCTGGGGCTTGTGAGCTGCTCCAAAGAGCAAGGTTTCCTTCAACTGAACAGGGGGATTCTGGTTTTTTTGCTCCAGGGTCCCCCATGAGGAAAGTTTGTGTAGCAGAGCATTCCTATATGGATGCCTGGAAAGCACACCTCCATTGACCGTTGCAGCAGAGGAACATGGCAGTTTCGTTCTGTTGGCTCTAAGGCGAATTACCAAGGCCTTGAGTTGACATGGAGTCTCATGAAGATGGGTCACAATGCTGGTTTTCTACCAGGGAGATCTTATAATGTGCTGGTGGGTAAGGGGCCGTGCAGGATTCATCTACCCTGAGGGTTTAAAACAGGTCCAAGAGCACGGTTTCCTTCTGGGGACAGGAGATGTTCTGTTGTGTGGCTCAGGGACCACATGTTGAATCATAAGTTGGTATTCCAGAACAGGCCTCTGAGGACAGTTGCCTGAAAACCTAATCTAGGGTTCCAATGAAGTACTGGGGCATGTCAGGTTCAAACATCTGACTCAGGCCCATTGACTTGGGTGTCTGCCTGGATGTAGCTGATCAGGGTGTTTCAGACTAAGCATTTGAGTCCAGAGTGGCCTCCAAAATTGGGGTGGATTCAGGAGCCTTGCAGATTTCTCCCATCTGGTGGGTTTGGGCAACTTTGATGGCAAAATTTCCTTGGGGATGGTAGGCACTGTCCTGTGATGTAGCTACAGAGACCCCATCCTGGAGGGCATGTAATTCATGGTTTTGGGAGAGAAGTCTGCAAACACAAACTAGGATTAGGGTTAGTGGCAAGGTGATCACAGGCTCAATGCTTAGACCTGGAGTGCAGCTCGTCAGGAACTGTAAATTGGGTAACTCGAAGGCGATAGCATAAGCTTTTGTATCTGGATTGTGTGTCCAGGATGACCTCGGAATGCAGGTGTGGACTCGTGGGTCAATTGGAAATTTTTTCCACTCTAAAGATCCTGGAGGCTCCAATTGTTTGGTGGCTTTCTCGTGAAAGGGAAGAGTGCTGTTTTCCATCTTATGTGTGTCCCAAAACAGGGATTCAAGAGATGGGCTCTGGGTCAGGGTGCTTGGAAAATCCCACCAAGGCTTTGGATTTGGGCCAAGGGGCATACCAGGCCTGCAATGTGTATGCTGGTGGTGCAATTGAGAAAGCTTGTTTGAAAACATTCTGAGGCTGAGGGTCACAATTCCTGTTTGTGCCCAGCATGGACCTCAGGAGTGGGGGTGGTTTCATTGGCCATGAAACTGGCTTCCACTTTGAGGGTTGGACACCCATCCCAACAGCCAGGTTTCCTTCCATGGGAAGTAGGAGTTATCTATTGTGCTTCAGGTTCCCCCATTGGCAGGGATTCCAGCAAAAGTCTGGGGACAGTTGCCTGAACACCAAGGATGGGTAGAGGTGACAGACTTTGTCTGTCTCCTCCATGACCAGTCTCACATGCTGGATATGGGGCCCAATCTCTGGGTTGCTGACACTAGGTAGGGGCTCTGGCTCTGTCAGACACAGCACTAGTGGCCAGGAAGCCTATAAATCGGGGTTCCCTTGAAGGCCGAGCAGATTGAATCTCATGTAGGGTTTCTGGGTAGACCCACCATGCACTTCTTCTTTCTATGGAGAAAGAGGAATGCTCCGTGGTAGTTCTAGAATTCCCTATCAAGAGGGTTTGGGGACCAGTAGGGTGAGGATGGTACTATAAACATAAGCTATGGATCAATTCAGTGCCAAGAGGAAGGCAGTTCCTTTGTGCAGCAGCTTATATGGGACATCTAACACCTGAGGATGTCAGTTGTTTGCTCACACTGGAGTTTGTATCTATGATGACTGACAAATGGAGGGGTGGTGTCAAGAGGCCAGGAAGGATTTGCCACTCTGAGGCTTGTGAGATGTTCCAAACAGTAAGTTGTCCTTCAACTGGACAGCTGGAGTCTAGTTTGTTTGCTCCAGGGCCCCCATGTGGAAATTTTGGGAAGCAGAGCATCCCGCATGGATGCCTGGAAAGCGTACCTCCATTGATCATTGCCGCTGAGGAACATGTAGGTCCGTCTGGTGGCTCTGGGGTGAAGTATCAAGTCCTTGAGCTGACATGGAATCTCTTGCAGAGGGGTCATAATGGTGGTTTCTTATTAGGGAGACCTTAGAATGTGCGGTTGGTTAAGGTGCCGTGCAGGATTCTCCTACTCTGAGGTTGAGGAGCACGGTTTCCTTTTGAGGACAGGATATCTTCTGTTGTGGGGCTCAGGGATCACATGTTGTATCATAAGTTGGTTTTCCAGAAAGCTCACTGAGGACAGATGTCTGAAACCTAATCTAGGGTTCCAATGAGGTCCTAGGGGAATGTCAGTTTCAAACATCTGACTCAGGACCATTGACTTGGGTGTCTGCCTGGATGTAGGTGACCAGGGTATTTCAGACTGGGGATTGCATGCAAAGGGGTCGTCAATATTGAGGTGGGCTCTGGGACCTTGCAGGTTTCTCCAAATTTGAAATGTTTGGGAATGGCAGGCACAGTCCTGTGCTCTGGCTCCAGAGACACCATCCTGGAGGGCAAGTGAGCCATGGTTTTGGGAATGAAGTCTGCAAGCACAAAATCGGATTAGGGTTAGTGGCGAGGTGATCACAGGCCCAATGCATACACCTGGAGGGTAGCTCGTGAGGAACTGTAATTAAGGGGACTTGAAGGCAGTAGCACAGGTTTTTCTATCTGGATTGTGTTTGCCGGATGGCCTCGGAATGCAGGTGTGATCTCATGGGTCCATGAGAGATTTTTCCCCTCTTAGGATCCTGGCAGCTCTCCAAGTTTGGTGGCTTTTTCAGGGACAGTGCTGTTTTCCGTCATTGGGTTGCCGCAAAACAGGGATTCCAGAGACGGGCTGTCAGACTGTGTGCCTGGAAAATTACACCAAGGGTTAAGATTTGGGCTTAGGGGCATACCAGGACTGCAATGCGGGATTCTGGCTGTGCCACTGAGAGGGCTTGTTTGAAAGCATGCTCAGGCTGAGAGTCACAATGCCTGTTTGTGCCCAGGGCGGCCCTCAGGAGTTGGTGTGATCTCATTGTCCATGAAGATAGCTCCCACTGTGTGGTTTTGACAAACATCCGAACTGCCAGGTTTCCTGTCATGGGCAAGGAGGAGTTCTCTATTGTGTTTCATGTTCCTCTATTGGCAGGTATTCCAGCAAAAGTCTAGGGAAAGGTGCCTGAATCCAATGATGGATAGAGATGATGGACTTGGGCCATGGCCGGTCTCACATGCTGGATAAAGGGCCCACTCTCTGGGTGGCTGACACTAGGTCGTGGATTAGGCTCTGTCAGACACAGCACTAGTGGCCAGGATAGCCTATAAATCAGAATTCCTTCGAATGCCAAGCAGATAGATTCTCATGTAGGGTTTCTGGGCAGACTGTCCAGGCAATTCTTCTTTCTATGGGGAAGGCAGAATGCTGTGTTGTGGCTCCAGATTCCTCATCAAGAGGGCTTGGGGACCAGTAGGTTGAGGATGGAATTGTCAACACAAGTTATGGTTCAATTCAGTGCAAAGCAGAAGGGAGTTCCAATGTGCAGAGGCTAATTTGAGATACCCAGCACCTGAGTAAGGGTGGATGTCAGATTTTTGCTCACACTGGACTTTGTGTCTATGATGACTGACAAATGAAGTGGTGGCATCAAGAGACCATGGAGGATTTCCCACGCTGGGGCTTGTGAGATGCTCCAAACAGGAAGGTTTCCTTCTACCCGACATGGGGAGTCTGGTTTGCGAGCTCCAGGGTCCCGCATGTGGAAAGATTGGGAGCAGATGAATTCCGCATGGATGCCTGGAAAGCACACCCCCAATGACCATTGCAGCTGAGGAACATGACAGGTTCCTTCTGGTGGCTCTGGGGAGAAGTACCAAGGCCTTGAGTTTACACTGAATCTCTTGTAGATGTGTCACAATGCTGGTTTGTTACCACGGAGATCTTAGAATGTGCTGGTGGATAAGATGCCATACAGGATTCTCCTACCCTGAGGGTTTGACACAGGTCCAACAGCACAGTTTCCTTTTGGGGACAGGAGATGTACTGTTGTGTGGCTCAGGGAACACATGTTCTATCATAAGTTGGTATTCCAGGGAAACCGTGCTCTTCGACCTGTGCCAAACCCTCAGGGTAGGAAAATCCTGCCGGGCACGTTAGCCACCAGCACATTCTAAGATCTCCCTGGTAACAATTCAGCATTGTGACCCATTCCTGAGAACAAGTGCCTGGAAACCTAATCTAGGATTCCAATGAGGTCCTAGGGGCTTGTCAGGTTCATTCGTCTGGCTCAGGAACATTGACTTGGGTGTCTGCCTGGATGTACATGACCAGGTGTACAGACTGCGCATTTGCGACCAGAGCAGCCTCCAATAAGGGGGTAGGCTCCGGAGCCTTGCAGGTTTCTCCTATTCTGGAGGGTTTGGGAAACTGTGACAGGCAAATTTTAACAGTGATGGCAGACACAGTCCTGTGATGTGGCTCTAGAGAGCCCATCCAGCAGGACATTTGAGCCTTGGTTTTGGGAGAGAATTTTCCAAACACAAACTCAGGTTAGGGTTCGTGGCGAGGTGATCGCATGCTCAATGCATAGATGTGGAGGACAGTTCGTCAGGAACTGTAATTAGGGTGACTCGATGATAGTAGCAAAGGATTTTCTATCTGGATTGTGTGTCCAGGAAGGCCTCAGAATGTAGGTATGGTCTCATGGGTCCATGGGAGACTTTACCTCTCTAAGAACCCTGGCAGCTCCCAATAGTTTAGTGGCTTTTTCGGGGAAGAGTGGAGTGCTGTTTTCCATCTTAGGCTAAAACGGAAATTACATAGACAGGCACTGGGTCAGGGCACCTGGAAAATCCCACCAAGGGTTAAGATTTGGGTCTAGGGGTGTACCAGGCCTACAATGTGGGATCCTGGTGGTGAAACTGAGAGGACTTGTTTGAAAGCATGCTCAGGCTGAGGGTCACAATGCCTGTTTGATCCCAGGGTGGCCCTCAGATGTGGGTGTGGTCTCACTGGGGTTACCGCTGGCTCCAACTCTGAGGGTTGCACACCCAACCCAACAGACAGGTTTCTTGCCATTGGGAAGGAGGAATTATCTATTGTGCTTCAGGTTCCCCCATTGACCGGGATTCCAGCAAAGGTCTAGGGACAGATGCCTGAATACCAAGGATAGGTAGAGATGACGGACTTGAGCCATGGCCGGTCTCACATGCTGGATATGGTCCCCGGTCTCATGGTGGCTGACACAAAGTTGGGGCTCAGGCTCTGTCAGACAGAACACTAGTGGCAGGGCAGCCTACAAATCAGTGTTCCCTGGAGGGTTGATCAGATTGATCCTCATGTGGGGTTTCTTGGAAGACTGACCGGCACTTCTTCCTTCTATGAGGAAGGCCGAATGCTCTGATATGGCTTGAGAATTACCTATTAAGAGGCCATGGAGACCTTGAGGGTGAGGATAGAATTGTAAACAAAAGCTACGGTTAAATCAGTGCCAAGCGGAAGGCAGTTCCAGTGTGCAGGGGCTGATTCGAGATATCCAGCAAATGATTAAGGGTGTATGTCAGATGTCTTCTCACACTGGAGTTTGTATCTGTTATGACCGACTAAAGTAAGAGTGACGTAAAACAGCCATGGAGGGTGTCTCATGCGGGCGCTTGTGAGATTCTCCAAACAGCGAGGCTTTCTTCTATGGAGTTGGGGAGTTTGGTTTGTTTGCTCCAGTGTCCTCCATGTGGATAGTTTGGGTAGTACACTCTCCTGCATGGCTGTTTTGAAACCCCACCTCCATTGTCTATTGCAGATGAGGAATATAGAAGGTCCATTCTGGTGGCTCTGGTGTGAAATACCAAGGGCGATGAATTAACATGGAATCTCTTTCAGATGGGTCAGAATGCTGGCTTGTTATTAAGGAAATCTTAGAATGTCCTGGTGGCTAAGAAGCCATGCAAGATTCTCCCTCCCAGAGGGTTTGACAGAGGTCGAAGGGCATGGTTTCCTTCTGGGGACAGGACATGTTCTGTTCTGTGGCTCCGGAATCACATGTTGTATGATAAGTTGGTATTCCAGAACAGGCTTCTGAGGACAAATGCCTGAACACCTAATCTAGGTTTCGAGTGATGTCCTAGGAGCATGTCAGTTTCAATCTTCTGACTCAGGACCATTGACTTGAATGTCTGCCAGATGTAGGTGATCAGGGTTTTTCAGAATACACATTTACTTCCAGAGCGGCCTCCAATATTGTGGTGGGCTCAGGTTCCTTGCAGGTTTCTCCTAATCTTGAGAGTTTGGGAAAATGTGATGGGCAAATTTTCCTTGGGGATGACAGGCACAGTCCTCTGGTTTGGCTTCAGAGACCCCATCCTGGAGGGCATTTGAACCATGGTTTTGGGAGAGAAATCTGCAAACATAAACTCGGGTTAGCGTTAGTGGAGAGGTATTCACAGGCCCAATGCATAGACCTGGATGGCAGCTTGTCAGGAACTGTACTTAGGGTGACTTGAAAAAGGTAGCACAGGCTTTTCTATCTGCACTGTGTGTCCAGGATGGCCTCGGATTGGAGGTGTGGTCTCATGGGTCCATGGGATTTATTTCCTCTCTAGGGATCCTGGCAGTACCCAATACTTTGGTGGCTTTTTCGGGGAAGAGAAGAGTGCTGTTTTCCATCTAAGAGGTGCCCCAAAAGAGAAATTCCATAGATGGGAACTGGGTGTGGGCAACTGGAAAATATCACCAAGGGTTAGCATTTGGTCCTAGAGGTGTACCAGGCTGGGAAAGCAGGATCTTGGTGGTAAAACTGAGAGTGCTATTCTGAAAGCATGCTCAGGCTGAGGGTCACAATGCCTGTTTGATCCCAGGGCGGCCCTCAGTGGTGGGTGATTTCTCATTGGCAATGCAGCTCGCTCCCACACTTAAGGTTGGACACCCATCCCAACAGCCAGGTTTCTTGCCATGGGGAAGAAAGAGTTCTCTATCGTGCTTCAAGTTCCACCATTGGCAGGGACTACAACAAAAGACTGGGGACAGATGCCTGCCTGAATACCAAAGATGGGTAAGGATGACGGACTTGAGCCATGGCCGGTCTGCATGCTGGATATGGTCACCACCCTCTGGGTGGATGACACTAGATCGGGGCTCAGGCTCTCTCAGACACAGCACTAGTGGCCACGGCAGCCTTTAAATCAGGGTCCCCTCGAGGGTGAGCAGATTGATCCTCATGTGGGGTTCCTGGGCAGACTCACCAGGCACTTCTTTCTATGGGGAAGGCAGAATTCTTCGTTGTGGCTCCAGAATTCCCTCTCAACAAGGCTTGGAGATCAGTAGGGTGAGGATGGAATTCTAAAACCAAGCTATGGTTCAATTCAGTGCCAAGTGGAAGGCAGTTCCAATATGTAGTGCCTTATTTGAGAAACAAGCTCCTGAGTAAGGGCGGTTGTCTGATGTTTGCTCACACTGGAGTTTGTATCTATGATGATTGACAAAGGGAGGGGTGGTGTCAAGAAGCCATGGAGGATTTCCCACGCTGAGGCTTGTGAGATGCTCCAAACAACAAGGTTTCCTTCTACTGGACATATGGTGTCTAGTTAGTTTGCTCTAGGTTCCCCCATGTGGAAAGTTTGGGTACCATATCACTACTGCATGGATACCTGGAATGCAAACCTCCATTCTCCATTGCACCTGAAGAACATAGCAGGTTTGTTCTGGTGGATCTGGTGCAAAGTACCAAGGGCGATGAGTTAACATGGATTCTCTTTCAGATGGGTTACAATGTTGGTTTTCTACCAAGGAAAGCTTAGAATGACTTGGTGCTAAGGGGCCAAGCAGGATTCTATTACCTGGAGGGTTTGGCAGAGGTCGAAGAGCATGGTTTCTTTCTGGGGGCAGGAGATGTTCTTGTTATATCATGTTATATCATAAGTTGGTATTGCAGAAAAAGCCTCTGAGTACAATACCTGTAAACCTAATCTAGGATTCCAGTGAGGTCCTAGGGGCAAGTCAAGTTCAATCTTCTCACTCAGGACCATTGAATTTGGTGTCTGCCAGATGTAGGTGATCAGGGTGTTTCAGACTGTGCATTTACGTACAGAGAAGTCTCCAATATAGTGGTAGGCCCAGGCGCTTTTGAGGTTTCTCCTAATCTAGACGTTTTTGGAAACTGTGATGGGCAAATTTTCCTTGGGGATGGCAGGCACAGTCCTGTGGTGTGGCTCCAAAAACCCCATCCTGGAGGACATATGAGCCATGGTTTTGGGAGAGTAGACTGCAAACTCAAACTTGGGATAGGCTTAGTGGTGAGGTGATCACAGGCCCAATGCGTAGACCTGAAGGAGAGCTCATCAGGAACTGTAATTATCGTGAATGGAAGGCAGTAGCACAGGCTTTCCTATCTGGATTGTGTGTTTGGATGGCCTCAGAATGCAGGTGTGGTCTCATGGGTCCATGGGAGATTTTTCTTCCTTAAGGACCTGGAGGCTCCCAATAGTTTGGCAGCTTTCTCAGGGAAGGGGATAGTGCTGTTTTCCATCTTAGAGGTGCCCCAAAACAGGGATTCTGGAGATGAGCTCTGGGTCTGGGCGCCAAAAGATTCCCACCAAGGGTTAGGATTTGGGCCTAGGGGAATACCAGCACTGAAGTGCGGGATCCTGGTGGTGCAATAGAGAGGGCTTATTTGAAAGCATGCTAAGGCTGAGGGTCACAATGCCTGTTTTTCCCCAGGGCGACCCATAGGAGTGGGCATGGTCTCATTGCCCATACATCTGGCTCCCTCTCTGAGAGTTGGACACCCATCCTAACAGCTAGGTTTCATGCCATGGTGAAGGAGCAGTTCGCTATTGGGTTTCAGGTTCCCCCTTTGGCAGGGATTCCAATAAAGGTTTGGGGACAGATGCCCGAATATCAAGGATTGGTAGAGAGGATGGAGTGAGCCATGGGAGGTCTCACATGCTGGATATGGGAATCACTCTCTGGGTGGCTGACACGAAGTCATGGCTCAAGCTTTGTCAGACACAGCAATACTGGCCAGGGCAGCTGATAAATCGGGAATCCTCGAGGGCTGAGCAGATGATCCTCCTGTGGGGTTTCTGGACAGTCTAACCAGGCAATTCTTCTTTCTGTGGGGAAGGTAGAATGCTGCATTGTGGCTCCAGAATTCCCTATCAAGAGGGCTTGGGAAACAGTTGGGTGAGGATGGAATTGTAAACACTAGCTAAGGTCCAATTCAGTGCCAAACAATAGGCAGGTCTAAAGGGCAGCGGCTTATTCGAGATAGTCAGCACCTGAGTAAGGGGGGGATGTCAGATATTTACTCACATTGGAGTTTGTGTCTATGATGTCTGACAAATGGAGGGGTGATGTCAAGAGGCTACGGAGGATTCCCCAAGCTGAGGCTTGTGAGATGCTCCAAACAGCAAGGTTTCCTTCTACTGGACAGGTGGAGTCTGGTTTGGTTGCTCCACAGTCCTCCATGTGGTAAGTTTGGGTAGCAGAGCTCTCCCGCATGGATGCCTGGAAAGCACATGTCTATTAATGATTGCACCTGAGGTACATGACATGTTCCTTCTGTTACCTCTGGGGCAAAGTACCAAGGCCTGGAATTGACATGAAATCTCTTGCAGATGTTTCACTATGCTGGTTTGTTACCAGATAGATTTTAGAATGTGCTGGTGGCTAAGGAGCCATGCAGGATTCTCCCACCTTGAAAGTTTTATACTGGCCCAAGGGCACTGTTTGCTTCTAGGGACAGGAGATGTTCTGTTGTGTGGCTCACGGACCACATGTTGTATCCTAAGTTGGTATTCCAGAACAGACGACAAATGCCTGGAAACCTAATCTAGGGTTCCAATGAGGTCCTAGGGGGATGTCAGGTTCAATCTTCTGACTCAGGCCCTTTGACTTGGGTGTCTGCCTCGATGGAGGTGATCAGGGTATTTCAGACTGCGCATTTGCAACCAGACTGGCCTCCAATACTGGGAAGGGCTCAGGGGCCTTGCAGGTTTCCCCTAAACTGGAGGGTTTGGGCAAATGTGACAGCCATAGTTTCCTTGGGGATTGCAGGCACAGTGTTGTGTTGTGGCTCCTGAGATGTCATCCTGGAGGGAATGTGAGCCATGGTTTTGGGCGAGAAGTCTGCATACACAAACTCAAGTTAGGTTTATTGGAGAGGTGATCACAGGCCCAATGCATAGACCTAGAGGGCAGCTCATCAGGAACTGTAATTAGGGTGCCTCTAAAGCGGTAGCACAGGCTTTTATATCAAGATTGTGTGTTCAGGATGGTCTCAGAATGCAGGAGTGGTATCATGGGTCCATGGGAGATGGAAAACAGCACTCGACCCTTCCACGAAAATGCCACCAAACTGTGAAGAGCTGCCAGGATCTAAAGAGGAGAAGTCTCCCATGGACCCATGAGACCACACCTGCATTCCGAGGCCATCCTGGACATACAATCCAGAGAGAAAAGTCTGTGCTACCACCTTCCAGTCACCCTAATTAAATTTCCTGATGAGCTGCTCTCCAGGACTACACATTGGGCCTGCAGTCACATCACCACAAAGTCGCTAACCTGAACTTGTGTTTGCAGACTTCCTTCACAAAACCATGCTTCACATGCCCACCAGAATGGGATCTCTGGAGCCAGACCACAGAACTCTGGCTGCCATCTCCAAGGACACTGTGCATATCAGAGTTTCCCAAACCTTCCAGATTAGGAGAAAATTGTAAGGCCCCTGAGGCCACCCCAATACTGCCCTCCACTCTAGACGCAAATGCGTAGTCTGAAACACACCCTGATCACCTACATCCAGGAAGACAGCCAAGTCAATGATTATGAGTTAGAATATTGAACCTGAAATGCCTCGAGGACCTCAATGGAACCCCATTACGTTCTCAGGCATCTGTCCTCAGGGTCCTGTTCTGGAATAGCAATTTATGACACATCATGTGGTCCCTGAGCCACACGACAGAACATCTCTTGTCCCCAGGATACTGTGCCCTTCAACCTGTGCCAAAGCCTCAGGGTAGGACTATCCTGCATGGCACATTAGCAACCAGCACATTCTAAGATCTACTTGGTAACAAACCAGCATTGAGGCGCATCTGCAGGAGATTCCATGACAACTCAAGGCCTTTGTACTTCGCCTCAGAGCCACCAGAATGTTCCTCAGCTGCAAGGGTCAATGGAGGTGTGATTTCCAGGCATTTATGCCGGAGAGCTCTGCTTCAAAAACTTTCCACATGTGGGAACCTAGAGCAAACAAACCAGACTTCACCTGCCCAGTAGAAGGAAACCTTACTTTTTGGAGCAGCTCACAGGGCTCAATGTGTGAACTCCTCCATGGCCTCTGACGCCACCACTCCATTGGTCGGTCATCATAGACAAAAACTCCAGTTGAGCAAACATGTGACATCCACCCTTATTTTGGTGCTGGATGTCTCGAATAAACCGCTGCACATTGGAACTGTCTTCCTCTTGGCACTGAATTGAATCACAGTTTGTGTTTACAATTCCATCCTCACCTGTCTTGTCCTCTGGCCCTTTGATATGTAATTCTGGAGCCACAACGCAACATTCTGCCTTCCCTATAGAAAAAAGTGCCTGGTGAGTCTGGCCAGAAACCCCACATGAAGATCAATCCCCTTGGCCCTCAAGGGAAGCGGAATTTATAGGTTGCCCTGGCCACTAGTGCTGTGTCTGACAGAGCCTAAGTCCCGACCTAGTGTCAGTCACGAGAGAGTGGGCCCCATAACTAGCATTTGGAATTGCCCTGGTCCAAGTATGTCTTCTCTATCCATCCTTGGTATTCAGTCACTGGTCCCCAGACCTTTGCTGGAAACCCTGCCAATGGGGCAACCTGAAGAACAATAGAGAACTCCTCCTTCCTCAGGGCAGGAAACTTGGCTATTGGAATGGGTGTCCAACCCTCAAAGGGGTAGCCAGTTACAAGATCAATGAGATCTCGCCCAATCCTGAGGGCTGCCCTGGGCACAAACAGGCATTGTGACCCTTAGCCTGAGCATGGTTTCATACAATCTCTCTCAGTTGCAGCACCATGATCCCACATTGCAGGCGTCATACGCCCCTAGACCCAAATCCTAACACTTGGTGGTATGTCCCAGACACCCAGGACCAAAGCCTGTCTCTGGAATCCCTGTTTTGCAGCGACCCTAAGATGGAAAACAGCACTCTTCCTTCCTAGAAAAAGCGACCAAATTATGGAGAGCCACCAGGATCCATAGAGAGGAAAAGTCTCCCATGGACCCATGAGAACACACCTGCATTCTGAGGCCATCCTGGAAATATATTCCATAGAGAAAAGCCCGTTCTAATGCCTTCAAGTCACCCTAATTAAAGTCCCGATGAACTGCTCTCCAGGTCTACACATTGGGCCTGCGATCACATTGCCACAAAGTCTCTGATCCGAATTTGTGTTTCCAGACTTCTCTCCCTAAACCATGGCTCACATGCCCAACATAATGGGATCTCTGGAGCCACACCACGGAACTCAGGCTGCCATCCCCAAGGACACTGTGCATATCAGAGTTGCCCAAACCTTCCAGATTAGGAGAAACCTGTGTGGCCCCTGAGCCCACTCCAATATTGCCGGGCTCTGGACGCAAATGCGCAGTCTGAAACACCCTGATCATCTACTTCCATGGAGATAGCCAAGTCAATGATCATGATTTAGAAGACTGAACTAGAAATGCCCCTAGGCCCTCAATGGAACCCCATTAGGTTTGCAGGCATCTGTACTCAGGGGCCTGTCCTGAAATACCAATTTATGACACATCATGTGGTTTCTGAGCCACTTGACGTAACATCTCCTGTCCCCAGAAGGATACCGTGCCCTTCAACCTGTGCCAAAGCCTCAGGGTAGGAGAATCCTGCATGGCACCTTAGAAACCAGCACATTCCAAGATCTCCTTAGTAACAATCCAGCATTGTGGCCTATCTGCAAGAGATTCCATGTCAACTCAAGGCCTTCGTACTTCGCCCCAGAGCCACCAGAATGAACCTGCCATGTTCCTCAGCTGCAATGGTCAATGGAGGTGTGATTTCTAGGCATCCATGCTGGAGAGCTCTGCTTCACAAACTTTCCACATGGGAGAACATAGAGCAAACAAACCAGAGTTCATCTGCCCCGTAGAAGGAAACCTTACTGTTTGGAGCTGCTCAGAGCCTCAGCGTGTGAACTCCTCCATGGTCTCTTGACGCCATCCCTCCTTTGGTCGGTCATCATAGACAGAAACTCCAGTGTGAGCAAACATATGACACCCACCCTTATTCCGGTGCTGGATGTCTCAAATAAACTACTGCACATTGGAACTGCCTTCCGCTTGCCACTGAATTGAACCGTAAACTTTATTTACAATTCCATCCTCACCCGATTGGTCCCCAAGACCTCCTTATAGGGAAAACTGGAGCCATTATGCAGCCTTCTGCCTTGCCCATCATATGAAGAAGTGCCTGGTGAGTCTGCCTAGAAACCCCACAGGAGAATCAATCTGCTCGGCCCTTGAGTCAACCCTGATTCATAGGGTGACATGGCCACTAGTGCTCTGTCTGACAAAGCCTGAGCCCCGACCGAGTTTCAGCCACCAGAGAGCAGGCCCCATAACTAGCATTTGGGATGGTCATGGCCCAAGTACGTCATCTCTACCCATCCTTGGTATTCAGGCACCTTTCCCCAGACCTTGGCTGGAATCCCTGCAAATAGGGAAAGCTGAAGCACAATAGAGAACTCCTCCTTCTTCATGGCAGGTAACTTGGCTGTTGGGATGGGTGTCCAACTTTCAAAGGGGAGCCAGTTACAAGACCAATGAGACCACGCTTACTCCTGAGGGCTGCCCTGGGCATAAACAGGCATTGTGAGCTTCAGCCTGAGCATGCTTTCATACAATCCCTCTCAATTGCACCACCATGATCCCGCATTGCAGGCCTGGTACACCTTTAGGCACACATCCTAAACCTTGGTGGTATTTTCCAGGTGCCCAGACCCAGAGCCTGTATCTGGAAACCCTGTTTTGGGGCACCCCTAAGATGGAAAACAGCACTCTTCCCTTCCCCGAAAAAGCCACCAAACTATGGGGAGCCTCCAGGACCCATAGAGAGTAAAAGACTCCCATGGACCCATGAGAGCACACCGGCAATCCGAGGCCATCCTGCATACACAATCCAGAGAGAAAAGCCTCTGCTTCAGCCTTCCAGTCACCCTAATTACAGTTCCAGTAGAGCTGCCTTCTAGGTCTGTGCATTGGCCTGTGATCAACTCACCACTCCCCTAATCGGAATTTGTGTTTACAGACTTCTCTACCAAAACCATGAGACACATGCCCTCCAGGATGGGGTCTCTGGATCCACACCACAGGACTGTCCCTGCCATCCAAAAGGAAATTCTGCCCATCTCAGTTGCCCAAAAATTCTAGATTAGGAAAAATCTGCAAAACCCCTGAGCCTACCCCAATATTGGCGGCCACTCTGAATACAAATGCACAGTCTGAAACACCCTGATATCCTACATAGAGGCAGACAGCCAAATCAATGGTCCTGAGTCAGAATAGTGAACCTAACATGTCCCTACGACGTCATGGGAATCCTTGATTCGGTTTTCAGACATCTGTCCTCTGATGCCTGTTCTGGAATGTGAACTTATGATACAACATGTGGACCCTGGGCCACACAGTAGAACATCTCCTGTCCCCAGAAGAAAACCGTTCCCTTCCATCTGTGCAAAATCCCAGGGTAGTAGAATCCTGCACAACACCTTATCCACCAGGACATTCTAAGATCTCCCTGGTAACAAACCAGCATTGTGGCCCATCTGCAAGAGATTTCATGTCAACTAAAGGACTTGGTCCTTCGCTCCAGAGACACCAGAACGAACCTGCCATGCTCCTCAGCTGATATGGTCAATGGCTATGAGTATTGCAGGCATCCATGTGGTAGAGCATTGCGACCCAAACTTTCCACAGGGGGGGCCCTGGAGCAAATAATCCAGACTCCACCTGTCCAGTAGAATGAAACCTTGCTGTCTGGAGCAGCTCATAAACCTCAATGTGAAAACCCCTCCATGGCCTCTTGACGCCACCAGTCCATTTGTCAGTCATCAAAGACAAAAACTCCAGTGTGAGCAAATATCTGACATATGCCCTTACTCAGTCCTGGATATATTGAATAACCGCTCACATAGAAACTGCCTTCTGCTTGGCACTGTATTGAACCATAGCTTGTGTTTACAATTCCATCCTCACCCGACTGGTCCCCAAGCCCTCTTGATAGGGAATTCTGGAGCCACAACACAGCATTCTGCCTTCCCTTTAGAAAGAAGTGTCTGGTGAGTCTGGCCAGTAACCCCACAAGAGGATCTGCTCGGCCCTCGAGGGAACCCTGATTTATAAGTTGCCCTGGCCACTAGTGCTGTGTGTGACAGAGCCTGAGCCACGACCTAGTGTCAGTCACCAGAGAGTGGGCCACACATCTAGCATTTGAGATTGTCATGGCTAAAGTACGTCATCTCTACCCATCCTTGGTATTCAGGCACCTGTCCCCAGACCGTTGCTGGAATCCCTGCCAATGGGGTAACCTGAGGTACAATAGAGAATTCCTCCTTCCTCATGTCAGGAAACTTGGCTGTGCGGATCCGAGGCCATGGAGGTTTTCCCATGATGGGAGTTGTGAGATGGTCCACACTGCAAAGATTCTTCTTCAGTACCATTGAGACCTATTGTTTGGCTCCAGGACTTCCCATACAGAATGATTCTGAGCAGGGTTCTAAGGATGGATGGCTGGGCAGCCCACCTCTCCTTCCAATTGTCTCCTAGCTACAAGACAGTTTAGATCTGTTGGATCTGGGGGAGCAACTGAGGGGGCTGAGTTGAAATGGACTCTTTTGAGGGCGGGTCCTAATGTGGGTGTGTGTCCATGGAGACCCTGGGATGAGGTGGTGGCACCGGGGTCCTGAAGGATTCTCCTATCCAGAGGCTTAGAGAGAGCTCCAACAAGAGCTCTCTTAGAGAGAGCAAGTTTCCCATGTTTAGACGAGATTTGTTCTGATGGGTGCCTCAAGAAACAGCCATAAGCTGGTATTGGAATCCAGGCCTCTGAGGAGAGATGCCTGGAAACCAAAGCAATGGATCCAATTAGGGCCTAGGGACCTGTTTGTTCCAATTTACCTCTGGGGACATCTGTCTAAGGGTCTGAGTGCTGGTAAGTGCTCAGATGGGCTCAGATTGCCGCTGTTTGTCCTGGGCAGCCAACACTATTGGGATGGCCTCAGGGGCTTTGGAGGTTTATCCTATCTGTAGGGTTGTGGCCAATGGAATGGGCAGAATTCCCTTGGAGAGGGTTGGTACAGTTCTCAGGTTTGGCTCCAGTGACCTGAACCTGTAGGGTGTGTGGGCCAGGGCTGTGGAGACACTTTTCTGAAAACACAAACTTGGCTTAGTGTTCGG
The DNA here is from genome assembly GCF_020171115.1 of Neogale vison. Classification (NCBI taxonomy): domain Eukaryota; kingdom Metazoa; phylum Chordata; class Mammalia; order Carnivora; family Mustelidae; genus Neogale; species Neogale vison. The sequence continues at coordinate 98,660,463 of NC_058094.1, forward strand.
GTCATATGTATGGCAGGACTTATCTACAGACTGTGAGGAGAACTCCTCGGGATATGAACAAAGGACGAGTGTGAGGCACTTGCTCAGGCTTTTGTCTCTGGATATTGTGTCACTGATGGCCATGAAATGTCCTGGTGACCTCATGGGCAATGGACGAGTCTTCCTCTCTGGGGATTTGGCCCAGTCCCAAGCATTTGTGGCCATTCTATGGGATGTGAGGAGTCCTTTTTTTTTTTTTTTTTTTAAACCTCAGGTGTCCCACCAAAAGAGGGATTCCAGAGCAGAGCCCTGGGGAGTGGTGACTGGACAGCCAGAAATCTGGTTAAAAATTGGGTCTTAGGCAAGCATATAAAAAAAATGGGCAGAAGATATGAACAGATCTTCTCCAGTGAAGACATACAAATGGCTATCAGACAGATGAAAAAATGATCATCATCACTAACCATCAAGGAGATTCAAATTAAAACCACATTGAGATATCACCTTACACCAGTTAGAATGGCCAAAATTAGCAAGACAGGAAACAACATGTGTTGGAGGGAATTTGGAGAAAGGGGAACCCTCTTACACTGTTGGTGAGAATGCAGGTTGGTGAAGCTTCTTTGGAGAACAGTGTGGAGATTCCTCAAGAAATTAAAAATAGTATTTCCCTATGACCCTGCAATTGCACTACTGTGTATTTACCCCAAAGATACAGATGTAGTGAAGAGAAGGGCCATCTGTACCCCAATGTTTATAGCAGCAATGGCCACGTTCACCAAACTATGGAAAGAACCAAGATGCACTTAAACAGACAAATGGATAAGGAAAATTTGGTCCATATACACTATGGAGTATTATGCCTCCGTCCAAAAGGATAAATACCCAACATTTGTAGCAACATGGACGGGACTGGAAGAGATTATGCTGAATGAAATAAGTCAAGCAGAGAGAGTCAATTATCATATGGTTTCACTTATTTGTGGAGCATAACAAATTGCATGGAGGACAAGGGGAGTTAGAGAGGAGAAGGGAGTTGGGAAAAATTGGAAGGGGAGGTGAATCATGAGAGACTATGGACTCTGAAAAACAATATGAGGGGTTTGAAGTGGTGGGGGGGTGGGAGGTGGGGGTACCAGGTGGTGGGTATTATAGATGGCACGGATTGCATGGAGCACTGGGTGTGGTGAAAAAATAATGAATACTGTCTTTCTGAAAATAAATTTATTTATCTGAAAATTAAAAAAAATGAAAAAAGGAGATAATCTGAAGACGAAGCTGTGCCTCTTGGAATTCTACAGTGTGGAGGAACATTGCAATTGCTCTCACTCCAGAGAAATTCTGAAGCTTCCTCTAGACTAGGCATATTCTGCCCGTGTTCAGGTGGGCTAACCCTCACCTCTGGATGTCTATTATAGTAGCCTTGGTTATGCTATAGCCTTTGTGTGTGAAGGTCAAGGCAAGCATGAATAGAGATTAATTTATAAGAGGATTATCAGCAAAAGATCTCCAAATGGTTTTCCAGTCCACCATTATAATGCAACCTGTGAATGAGTAGCTCTCTTTTTGAATAAATTGATTAATTTTTAATGACTGGATTCCTGTATACGGGTTATGACTAGTTTACAGGATAAGAACTAATTTGGATGACTGGGAGGTTTTATGTTCTGCCAACTGCCAGGATACATCCAGATTTCACATATTTTTAAAAAATGAAATATCTTTTCATATTTCCTATAATAATAATTATCTATTCACTTTTATTGAACTCGCAGTGCCTTTCAAAAATTTTAAACATTTCTTGTGAAGAAAAACCACCACCTACCATAATGGGGAACCCTAATACAGGATCTTTGGTGAATCTTCCTATGGCAAGTGGTTTAAATGTCAGACAGTGAACAAGACAAATCATGGCAAATACAAGCAAAAGTAATAGAAACAAAATGCTAATACAAATATTTTTCTTGTATTTTGTACAGCATATTGTTTAGAAATGTGTTTGAGAGATTGTTAATACAGCTAGACTTTATCAGAATGAAGTCCTTTTAAGAGAAATTTTTATTTATCAGCTGTAATTGCGACATACCTTAGTGCTGTTTATTAAAGTATTCCCAAATTTTTGTATTCTAGAAACAAGTGAAAATGGCAATCTCCCTGTTCTTTACTTTGGCCAATAAAATGTGAATGGCAGTGTCATGTTCATTCCTAGGGGCACTTGAAGACTTTCCTCCCACTGCCAGAGGTAGTATCAATTCTGCAAAGACTGGCCACTGTGCAGGCTCAGGTCCTTAATGAGAAGAATGCAGGGAATCATAGCAGCTATGTTGTTTGAAGCCACCATAATGTGAGTTTATTTTACTGCAGGATGATTTTGCTTGTGTTGTTTGGTAGAGCAAGTGTTCAAAACAAAAGCAGCTCATGCTTGCAAAATCTGGCATCAACGATGGATGTGGTAACGATGATATGATCAAGTTCTTCATGGTGGTGGCTTCATGGCTTGAGAAAATGGCTTCCAACTGTGAAACTTCCCTTTGCTACATATTTTACATTAAAAAATACAAAACCAAAACCAAACACCTGAGGCCTGAGAAACTCTTGGTAATGGAGGTTATTTGTGCATTATCGGTCTGTTGGTGAGGTGCTTGGGGGGACACTAACCTCTGCACTGACGCCATCATGCAACACCTTGGTTGGAGGCAAACAGTGTGTTCCCAGATTTATGCAATGGTTTGAGCTTCACACAGCTCATACATCTGAGCTGTGGGACCTATTAAAAATAATTAAAAGCAGACATCTGCAAAACAATGATTACTGAGGCATTCATAGACTCAGCAACATTCTCTATGGATAATCAAGGCTTAGTTAAAAAAAAAAAGAGTATTTTCCATTTTGTTTCAAAAGAAGCACATTGACCATGCATATGAAACACAAATATTAAAATGGGGAGAACTCATTCCGAAGTTTTTTCTTAGAAATTTCAGAAGCAGAATGATTTCTCCAGAAAAGAGACTTTGGCAAGATCACAGAAGGCATTTCACAGTAGGCCCACAAAGTTTTATGCCATCATTCATCCTGCATTATGATGAGCAGCTGTGCCAATTTCTGAGAATACTAATGTTAATGAGACATTTTATCCAGTCTTGTGGGATTTAGAAACAACACATCAGTGGAAACAGTGGAACTCTAGGGGAAGCATTTGCATTGTTGGTCCAAAGCAAATTTACAGTCTAACGTTTAGGGTTAAATTTGATGCCATGCTTGGCTTTTAATAAATGACCAAGAAATACTGAATATATCCTAAATTCATGCTCATTTTAAAACTTCATTCTTTAATGTCTGGATAGATGTGTGATAATTGGTTTACTGTAACTTCAAAGCCATCTGAAACCTAGATCTCCATCCCACCTCCCTCCCTGAATGGTGGTAGCGCTGCTGATGGACCAAATATGATATGAAGAAATAGAATACAACTTGATCTTACTGTGGTGAATAAACAACTTCCAGTAGTTTTAAGTGGATGCTAAATACACAAAGCTAATTATTTCCCCGAACTGGTGTCCTTCAGAGATTAAATTGTAGTCTATTTCCTGCCCACTCACAGTTGTGTCAAGAATTCTCCAAGCAATGCAATCTAAGGACAGCAACCATGGTAGAGAGTACTCCTGCCATGCTGGTCCTTGAATATCTTTTGGGGGGACTTGAATTATGTTGCTAATTATTTCAAGTGTCCACTTTCCTTTGCTGGTCTTAGCCTGCAGAATGTATGGTTCTTTCCTCTAACATCTCAGCAGGAAACAATCCTCTGTGGAATACAGAGATGAAATGTTTATACTATGAGAAGGGATAGTCATGCAGCATTTATCAGAACCAGGAGCTGCCTGACTGGGCTTCCCTCTGTTCAGGTTTATTTCCTGGAGTGGTGATTGAGGTGTGACCCCAGCTAGACTCATTAAAGTTAGTCTTTTGATCTCTGTATGGGAACAATTAGAGTGCTTCTCCAAATATAATGGCTATCAAGAAAAAGGACAGTTCTTTGAAAGTTTAGAGGAAAACAAACTGTACCCAGACTTCCACCTCAGAGAGAGGCCTCAGTCTATTCCCCTCTGGGAACATAGACTCCCCCTCTGCCAACTTCCACTGGCAGAGCACGGCCCCAGCCTCTGTATCAGGGGTCATAGGAGCTCCAGCTTGTCTCTGCACCACGGTGCTACTAAAACTGTAAGCCACATTTGTCCAGGGAAACTGCTTTTTATGAAGCCAGAATTACCCTGATTTGCAAACCAGGGAAAGACCCCAACCAAGAGGAGAATTTCTGACCAATATCTCTGATGAATATAGATGCCAAGATTCTCAACAAGATCTCAATTTATAGGATCTGACAGTACCTTGAGAGGTGGATGCACTATGAACAGGTGGGGTTTATCCCTGGGATGCAGGGGCGGTTTGACTTTTGCAAATCAATCGTTGTGATAGAACAAATCAATAAGAGAAGAGAGGAAAACGACCTTGTCCTCTCAGTTGATGCAGAAATAGCATTTGACAAAATCCAGCATCCATTTCTGGTTAAAACCATTCAAAGTATAGGGATAGAGGAAACATTCCTAAACTTCATCAAATCTATCTATGAAAAACCCACAACAAGTATCATTATCAACGGTGAAAAGTTGACAGCCTTCCCTTTGTGATCAGGGACATGAAAGGATGCCCGCTCTCACCACTACTGTTCAACATAGTATTAAATGTGTTTGCAACAGCTATCAGACAACAAAGAGAAATAAAATGTATTCAAATTGGCAAAGAATAAGTCAAACTCTCTCTTTTGGCAGATGACATGACACTTTATATGGAAAACCGAGACTATTAGAACTCATACAGCAAATCAGCAATGTGCAGAATACAAAACCAATGTACAGGGGTACCTGGGTGGCTCAGTGGATTAAAGCCTCTACCTTCATCTCAGGTCATCATCCCAGGGGCCTGGGATCGAGTCCCACAATTGTGATGAAGATTCCATGAAATCATGTCAGTGAGAACACTTGAAAACATAATGAGGATGAAAACATAGTGGAAAACATAATGAGAGTGAATTTATTCATATACTTAATTTATTGTACATCTTATCACATGTATGATCACAGAGTCAGCCCCAAGGTTTTAGTTCTACCACTAACAGAGAGCAAAGCATAAATTTAATATAGCCACTGGGCTATGTGTGCTGTTAAGGTTTTGATTTTTCTGGTGACCAGAGAAAAATAAAATCGAGTGTTAAGTTCCCCAGTAAACATTATGGTAAAGGGTAAGGAAGAAGTTCTTTTTTATGATGTATTTCACTTGACACTTATTTCTCTAATGAGTATAACCCAAGGTCTTCTCATACTACAAAGCTAATGAGGGCATTTCTGTTCATGCAATTCTACAGTGAACATCTAGTGCTGGTTCTTGGGAGCTTTTTTTTCTTTTAGTTTTTGAGAAAAGCTTGTTCATATGTATGTACACTGTACATGAAAGCCCAGAACAGTGAGTGATTCTGAAGATAAATAAAACTCACCTTTTCCATGATTTTGACCAGTCTTTGTTGAGAAAGAGCACCTAGACACATATACACATTTTATTATGCAAAGTGTTCCCTTAATGTCTGTATGTCAATCGATGCATGATGTTAAAAGATTTGTATTTATCTTTTTTACAGTTTTGATTTTCATTCCAGTTAGCTAACTTGAGGTTGTATTATTTTCGGGTGCACATTATGATGACTAAAGTCACTGTATTGAAAAGAAGGAGACATTAAAAGCACTTTAAATTTATCTCTTTAGGCTATTTTAACAGGTACCATAATTATGCTATTTTCCTTCTTGGGATTTACCCCCGTGCCTAGACCACCAACTCACTTCCAGAACACACCTGGTGCCAGTCCCTATGCAGAAATTCTCTTAGGGCTGGTCTCCCACTGATGATTTCCAGGGCACGCCTCTAATGTCGGAACAGCCAGGCAGCCCCTGGGCAGCAGTAGGATGGTACTGAGGGCCTGCATGGGGGATGCGACAGTGGCAGGGTTGGAAGCAGCAGTGGGGAGGGGAGGCAGAAGCCAGAGGGATGCAGTGAGGCAGCAGTGGTAATGGGGGGGTCAGCGGGGAAGCAATGTCACTGGGTGACAGTCACGGCGGAATTGGGGAGGTGCAGTGGGGTGGCATTGGCATTGGCAGGGCACAGTGGGTCAGCAGCAGAGTGGGGGGTGTGAAGCAGGACAGTCCTGGAGTGGGGGTTAATGGTGGGGGTCGGGCAGGACCAACAGGGCAGTGGTCTAATTGTAGTGGGGCAAGGCAGCAGCAGCAGGGCAATCAAGGAAGGGGCAGTTGCCTTGTAATCACTGGCAACAGCACCAGTCCAGCGGTTGGTGGGGCGGGAAGGGGGGCAGGGCCATGGTGGCAAGAAGGGGTGACGTGGAGAGTAGTTGGGGAGGGCTGCAGTGGCGATCGGGGGATGTGCAGCGGGACAGCAAGACCCTGCAGTGTGGTAGCTGTGGGGGGCGGGGTGTGGCAGCGGGAATCAAGGGCAACTCAGTGGGGCAATTGGGCAATCATGGCATGGGGTAATAGGTGGGGCCCTGGGGCTGCCCAAGCGGAAGGACATGGCAGCCATATGATGACCCTATGGTAGGGGGGCGGGACCCATGGGGGAGGGAGCAGGAGTCACCAGAGGCAGGTGAGGGGACAGCCAGGCGGTCGTGGCACAGGGAGTGGTGGAGGGCCCGTGGTGTGGGAGCTGTGTGACAGCCAAGTGGGGCAGCCCTGCAGTGACTGTCGGTGGTGGGTGGGATCTAGGCAGCAGCAACCGGGAGTGGGGGTGGGACCAGCCCGGAGGTAGCAGCTCTGCAGCAATGGCAGCAGGGCGGGTGTGGTGGGCAGGCCCAGAGTGCAAGTCATGGGGGCGGGGCAGCAGCAGTTAGGAGGGCGTGGTGGGTGAGATCATCCTGCACGTCAAGGGGGTGGAGCAGTAGCAGTTAGGCGAGCGTGGTGGGTGGGATCATCCTGCTCGTGAAGGGGGTGGGCGCCGAAGCACGGCGGAGACCAGGGGCACAGGGCAGCCTCAGAGCCTCGGCAGCTGAGGTAAGGCAGGCAGTGTGAGGGGTACAGCAAGGTGGCAGGGGTGCATGTGGCGGTAGCAATGACAGCTGCGTGGGGAGGGGGGATGATATTCAGGGTGGAAGTAGGGTGGTAATGCACCTGGCAGCGGGAGGGAACGGAGCAGGGAGAGGGGGAAGCCGTTAGGCAGTCGTGGCGTGTGGGGGGAGGCGGGACCAGCCGGGAGTCAGCGGGACGTCAACACCATGGCACGGTGGGCGGGGCTGCATGGACCTGAGACATTGGCAGCCAGGAGGCTACACTGAGGAAGGGGGACGGGATCACAGAGGAGGGAGGATCAGTCATCAGAGACATGGATGGGGGCAGGCAGTAGTGGCACTGGGAGCAGTGGAAGCTGTGTGGCTCCTGTGGAGGATGGGTGGAATCTAGGTGGCCGCAGAGGGGGTGAGAGGGTGGGAGCAGCCCCAGGCAACAGTGCAGCAGCAGTTAGGATGCCGTGGTGGGCGGTCCATGGTTCACGTCAAGGGGGCAGGGGAACAGCTGCAGGGAGGGTGTGGTGGGCGGGGCCATTGTGCAGGTCAAGGGGGCAGGGCATAAAACTTAGGAGGATGTGGTGGGCGGGCCCATCCTACAGGTCAAGGAGGTGGGGCAGCAACAGTTAGGAGGTCGTGGTTGGCGGGCCCATCGTGCACGTCAATGGATTCGGGGTAACAGTAGTTAGGAGGGCAGGGTGTGTGGGTCCATCATACATATCAAGGGGACGGGCAGCATCAGTGGGGTAGGTGTGGTGGGCGGGCCCATAGTGCATGTAAAGTGGGCGTGGCAGCATCAGTGGGGCAGGCGTGGGGGGCAGGCCCATAGTGCACGTAAAGTGGGCGGGGCAGCATCAGTGGGGCAGGCGTAGAGGGCGGGCCCTTTGTGCACATCAAGAGGGCGGGGCACAGGGCAACAGTGGAGCAGCGGCTGCAGTGGTAAAGAGGGTTGTGTGGGGGGTACAGCAGGGTAGTAAGGGTACATATGGGGGGAAGCAAGATGGTGGCAGCCTGAGAGGGGAAGAGGGGCGGGCATGCGATGCAGTAATACGGGTGGCCGCAGTGAGGCAATGGAGCAGGGGGAGGGGGTAGCAGCTACTTGGTCGTGGTGGGTGGAGGGGAGGGACCAGCCTGTCATCAACGGGACGTCATGGTGTGGCGGGGCAAGGCTGCCCAGCTCCATGGGGGCGAGGAGGTGGCAGAGAGGTTAGAACAGTCTAACTGTTCTAACTGGCGGGGCCGGCAGTGGAGGGAGTGGGGGTGGCACCAGGCAGCACTGGAAAAGGGAGGGGAAGCTTCTAGTGGTAAGGGGAAGCTGCATGACACCCGAGTGGGGCAGCCCTGTGGCACCTGTGGGGGGATGAGATATAGGCGGCAGGGCAGCATAAGGAGGGTGGGACCAGCCCTGAAGCAGCAGCACAACGACAGCTTGGCTGGCTTACTGGGCCTGCTCATAGTGCCTGCAAAAAGGTGGGGCAGCGAAGCACAGCAGAGGCCGTGAGCACAGGACAGAGGTGGCGCAGCAGTAAGGGGGCCTAAGGGAGCACAGCAGGGTGGCAGGGGTGCATTTTTGGGGGGCAGCAAGCTAGTAGCAGTGCGGGAGGTGATGGACGTTCTGGGCAGCCACACTCTTGGCAGACAGGAGGCATTGGAGCGGGGGGACAGGAGTAGCTGGGCGGTAGTGTCGCTTGGGCCTGGGCAGGACTAGCTGGGTATAAGCGGGATGACAATATCATGGTGTGGTGGGTCAGGCAGCGAAGCAAGGTCCTGGCTTTGCTGGGCTTGGTGCATGTCTACAGGGAGGAACCACTTGTAGCAGAAGCAGCGGGGACCCAAAATAGCAGCGGGGAGGAAATGGTGGTTGTAAGTGGGGGCGCTGTGGACGGGGGTGCAGTGCAGTGGGAGCAGCTCATGTTGTGGGGGCAGCCTGGTGGTACCAGTGCGGGTAAGGTGGAGTAGGACTCGTGGGGCGGCAGCAGTGTAGCAACAGGGATAGGGAATGATTCATAGAATTTGCCAGTGAAACCATGTGGTCCTGGACTTTTGATTTTTGGAAGTTTTTGGTTTCTTGTTTAATCTCCCTACTGGTCATTGGTCTGTTCAGAATTTCTGTTTCTTCAGGATTCAGTCTTGGCAGGTTGTGTGTTTCTGGGAATGTATCCTTTTCTTTTGGATTATCCAGCTTGTTGGGGTGTAATTGTTCATAGGACATTCTTATGAGCCTTTGCATATCTGTGGTATCAGGGAACATCTCTTTCATTTCTGATGATGAGTCCTCTTTCTTTTTTGTTAGCTTGAATCTGGTTGAGACTCTGTCAGCTTTGTTCTTTTCAAAGACCCAGCTCTTGGTTGATCTGTTGTTCTTGTTCTTTTGTGTTTTTTGAATCTTTCTATTGTCTTTTTAGTCTGTATTTCACTTATTTCAGTTCTGATGTATTCCTTCCTTTGTTCTACGAACTTTGGACTTCATTTGTTCTTTTTCTGTTTCCTCAACGTATCAAGTTAGGTTGTTTATTTGAGATATTTCTTGTTTCTTGATTTAGGCCTGTATCACTATAAAGTTCCTTCTTAGAACCACTTTTTTTTAAGTTAGCTCTAAGGAGTGTCTGTATGGCTCATTCTGTTAGGCATTGGACTTTGGCTCAGGTCATGAATTTAGGGTCCTGGAATTGAGCATTGTGTCAGCTCTCTGGTCAGCACAGGGAACCACTTTTTCCCTCTTCTACTGCATGCTGCTCCTTCCACTTTGCTCAGTCTCTTTCTCTCCCACTGTGTCAAATAAATAAATGACAACTTCAAAAAATTAAAGAGATCTCTATTCCCAGCCTGGGGTTGAAACTCAAAACCACAAGATCAAGAGTCACAGTGCTCCACTGACTAATCGGGTGTCCCATTTTAGAACCTGTTTTACTGCATTCCATAACTTTTGTTTGATTGTAATATTTTTTTCATTTGCCTCAAAGTATTTCTGTGTTCCTATTTCAGTCTGCCCATGAATTCAATTGGTTGTTCAGTAGCATGTTGTTTAGTTTCTGTGTTTATGAATTTCCAGTTTTCTTCTTGTAATTGATTTCTAGTTCTATACCACTGTGTTTGGAAAAGATGGTCGATTTGGTTTCACTGATCATTTGGGGGAAATCCTAGGCTTCTGGAGTTTATTGACTTGTTTTGTGGCCTCACATATGACCTATGGTGGAGAATGTTCTGGGTGCACTTGAGAGAAGTGAATTCCATGTGCTGCTTTTGGATGGAGGGTTCTGTGTGTATCTGACAAGTCCATCTAAATAATGGGTTGTCTGACGCTGATGTTTCTTTTGTGATCTTCTGTCTGGATGATGTATCATTGAGAGAAGAGTGAGGTATTAAAGCTCCCTATGGTATTAGCGCTGATTGCTTCCTTAGGTCTGTTCATATATGCACTATATATTTAGTTGCTCCACTGCTGGGTGGGTAAATATTTATGAATGTTGCATCGTCTTACTGCATTGATTCCATTATCAGTTTCTAGTGCCCATCATTGGCTATTGTTACTGTGTTTGGATTTTTTCTTTTCTTCCTCCATTGGACTAAAAATCAGAAGATCATCTGTTAGCTCTGCAGTCATGAGCAAAGCACAGCCCTGCTCTAAGTCTGGTTTTCTTTATTTTCCAATATAAATAAACACAATAAATTCGTCTCCCAGGACCATATCCTGACTTCAATAAGAAAGTATGTATAAGAGTGCTTTGTGAACTAGGAGATACTGCCCAATTATGAAAATGATTATGCAACCACCAAATGTTCAAGATAAGATTTTTAAGACATATTTATTAATTGTAGAGACAGAAAAAGATTGCATACACAAGCATATGCTAGAGAGGGGAGGGTCAGAGGAAGAGAGGGAACCCTCCAGCAGTGTACCCGCTGAGTGTGGAGCCTGGTGTGGGGCTGTCTCACAGGAGTTGGGATCTTGATTTGAGCCCAAATCAAAAGTCAGCTGCTAAATTGACTGTGACACCCAGGTACCCCCAGGATAAGATTTTTTAAAACATTTTTGAGGGCTTAATCTCATAGGTATTATTCTAAGTGACCTCTATTTCATTCAAATGTAACAACTATTATTAACTTAAAAATAAAAGCTATTATAAAAGCAAATATTCATATATCCTCAGAGGTGGGGAAACAGGCAGAAAAGAGGTTAAGTAGCAGCACAAGGGTTGTTCAGTTGTTGAAGCTTCTGCCTTTGGCTCAGGACATAATCCAAGGATCCTGGGATCAAACCCCAGTTCAGACTCCCTGCTCAGTGGGGAGCCTTCTTCTCCATCCCCCTCTGTCCCTCCCCCTGTTTATGCCAACCTTCTCTGTCTCTCAAATAAATAATTAAATTAAAATGCAGGTTACTGGGCCTCCCTGGCGTGGAGGCAGAGAGAGTGTGGTGGAGAAACCAGCTCCTGGTCTCTAAGCCGCCAGCGCGCCCCAGAGCGCATGGGTTCCGGCTCCTGTGAGGGAATGGGAGCTGCGCCGGTCTGCAGAACGCGCGCTAGCCCTACCATAAAGCTTAAGATGCGCGCGAACGTCCCTACTACTAAATAATAGTACGCCATTGTTTCAAAGTCTAAGCCCCGTGCGCGCGAAACTCTTCCCCGGACAGAGGCGCGCAAAAGCCCAGCCTGCGGCTTACGGATGAGTCTCAGTGCCCCAGACGCGCGCCCGACACACAGCCGCCTCTGAAAAGAGGTGCGCGCAAGCGGGGCACTCCCAGCCCGGGCCGGCGGCAAAATCTCAGTGTGCAATCGCTGCTTGGAACCTCTCTGGCGGTCAGGAGCTCCCAGACAGCCACCACTGCCTTGGCTTTGGGGACGAGCAAAAGATCCTGCGCCCCCAGGGTCTGGAACTTGGAACCTGCTCTGCCAGCGGCCAAGGGGGAATTTATTCAGCTTCTGCACCCAGACTGAGGCTTCTCTCTTAGACGGAGATCAGGAAGTGTTCCAGGGTGCACCTTGACTGCACCAGAGTTGATAAATCCAGCTACATCTGTTCAATCTTCTCCCACCAAAATGACGAGGAGGAGGAATGCCCAACAGAAGAAAAATACAGAGGAGGGACCTTCTGCAACAGAGCTAACGGCTATCAACATAGACAATATGTCGGAAAGAGAATTCAGGCTAACAATTATCCAGGCAATAGCTAGGTTGGAGAAAGCCATGGATGACCAAACAGAATTGATTAGGGCCGAACTGAAAGTGACCAGACAGGATGTTCACAATGTTAGGGCAGAGCTTAAAGCTACCAGGGAGGAGGTCCACAATGCTCTCAATGAGTTCCAATCTAATCTAAACTCTCTCAAAGCTAGGGTAACTGAGACAGAAGATAGAATTAGTGATCTGGAAAACAAACAGATAGAGAGAAAGGATCAGGAAGAAGCCTGGAACAAACAGCTTAGATCCCATGAAAGCAGAATCAGGGAAATAAATGATGCCCTGAAGTGTTCCAACGTCAGAATTATTGGAATTCCTGAAGGGGAGGAGAAAGAAAGAAATCTAGAAGATATCGTGGAACAAGTCCTTCATGAAAATTTTCCGAATCTCGCGAATGAAACCAGCGTTCATGTACTAGAGGCTGAATGGTCTCCACCCAAGATTATACACTCCAAAAAAAACATCACGACACCTGATAGTCAAATTGAGAAATTATAATTGTAGGTATAATCTCTTGAAAGCCGCCAGGGCAAAGAGGCTCCTTACTTACAGAGGGAAGCCCATCAGAATAACGTCAGACCTGTCCACAGAGACCTGGCAAGCAACAAGAGGCTGGCAAGATATATTCAGGGCACTAAATGAGAAGAACATGCAGCTAAGAATACTTTATCCAGCAAGAAAGACATTCAAAAAGAATGGAGAGATAAAGAGTTTCCAAGACCGGCAAGGCTTAAAAGACTATGCAACCACCAAGACGATACTGCAGGAAATATTAAGGGGGGTTCTATAAAAGAGGAAAAATCCAAGAATAGCATTGAACAGAAATATAGAGACAGTCTACAGAAAGAAAGACTTCAAAGGTAACTCGATGTCAATAAAAACATATCTATCAATAATCACTCTCAATGTGAATGGCCTAAATGCACCCATAAAACGGCACAGGATTAAAGATTGGATAAAACGACAGGTCCCATCCGTATGCTGTCTACAAGAGACCCATTTTGAATATAAAGATACACGCAGACTGAAAGTGAAGGGGTGGAGAAGCATCTTTCATGCCAATGGGACTCAAAAGAAGGCTGCGGTAGCGATTCTCATATCAGATAAATTAGACTTCAAACTAAAGACTGTAGTCAGAGATACAGAAGGACACTACATAATCCTTAGAGGGACTATCCACCAAGATGATCTAACAATTGTAAATATCTATGCTCCTAATGTGGGAGCAGCCAATTACTTAAGAAAACTGTTAATCAAGATAAAGAGTCATATTGATATGAATACACTAATAGTAGGAGATCTTAACACGCCTCTTTCAGAATTAGACAGATCATCGAAGCAGAAAATCAATAAAGAAACAAGAACATTGAATGACACATTGGACCAGATGGACCTCATAGATATATACTGAACATTCCACCCTAAAACAGCAGAATACTCATTCTTCTCAAGTGCACACGGAACCTTCTCCAGAATAGACCACATACTGGGTCACAAATCAGGACTCAACCGATACCAAAAGACTGAGATTATTCCCTGCATATTCTCAGATCACAATGCTTTGAAACTGGAGCTCAATCACAAGGAAAAGTTCAGAAGGAACTCAAACACCTGGAAGCTAAAGACCACCTTGCTTAAGAATGCTTGGATCAAGCAGGAGATCAAAGAAGAACTGAAACAATTCATGGAAACCAATGAGAATGAAGACACTTCGGTCCAAAACCTATGGGATACAGCAAAGGCGGTCCTAAGGGGAAAATATATAGCCATCCAAGCCTTGCTCAAAAAAATTGAAAAATGCAGAACACACCAGCTGTCTCTACACCTTAAAGAACTGGAGGATCAACAACAAATCAAACCAACTCCACACATAAGAAGGGAAATCATCATGATTAGAGCTGAGATCAATGAGGGAGAAACCAGAGATACAGTAGAACGTATCAATGAAACTAGAAGCTGGTTTTTTGAAAGAATCAATAAGATCCATAAGCCACTGGCTACACTAATCCGAAAGAAAAGAGAGAAATCCCAAATTCATAAAATTATGAATGAAAAGGGAGAGATCACAACTAACGCCAAGGAAGTAGAAACAATCATCAGAAGTTATTACGAACAGTTATATGCCAATAAGCTTAGCAACCTAGATGAGATGGATGCATTCCTGGAAAAATATAAACAACCAACATTGAGCCAGGAAGAAATCGACAACCTGAATAGACCGATATCTAATAACGAGATTGAATCAGTGATCAAAAACCTCCCAAAAAACAAGAGCCCAGGACCTGACGGATTCCCTGGGGAATTCTACCAAACCTTCAAAGAAGAAATTACACCTATTCTCCTGAAGCTGTTTCAAAAAATTGAAGCAGAAGGAAAACTTCCAGACTCTTTCTATGAAGCCAGCATTACCCTGATCCCCAAACAAGGCAAGGACCCGACCAAAAAGGAGAATTTCAGACCAATATCACTGATGAATATGGATGCTAAGATTCTCAACAAGATCCTAGCCAACAGGATCCAACAGCATATTAAAAAGATTATCCACCATGATCAGGTGGGATTCATCCCTGGGCTACAAGGATGGTTCAACATTCGCAAATCAATCAATGTGATACAACAAATTAATATGAGAAGAGAGAAGAACCACATGGTCCTCTCAATTGATGCAGAAAAAGCATTTGACAAAATCCAACATCCGTTCCTGATTAAAACGCTTCAAAGTATAGGGATAGAGGGAACATTCCTGAACCTCATCAAATCTATCTATGAAAGACCCACAGCAAATATCATCCTCAATGGGAAAAAGCTTGCAGCCTTCCCGTTGAGATCAGGAAGAAGACAAGGATGCCCACTTTCACCACTCTTGATCAACATAGTATTAGAAGTCCTAGCAACAGCAATCAGTCAACAGAGAGAAATAAAAGGTATCCAAATTGGTAATGAAGAAGTCAAACTCTCTCTCTTCGCAGATGACATGATTCTTTATATGGAAAACCCAAAAGACTCCACCCCCAAACTACTAGAACTCATACAGCAATTCAGCAACGTGGCAGGATACAAAGTCATTGTGCAGAAATCAGTGGCTTTCTTAACACTAACAATGAAAATACAGAAAGGGAAATTAGAGAATCGATTCCATTTACTATAGCACCAAGAACCATAAGATACCTGGGAATAAACCTAACTAAAGAGGTAAAGGATCTGTACTTGAGGAACTATAGAACACTCATGAAAGAAATTGAAGAAGACACAAAAAGATGGAAGACCATTCCATGCTCTTGGATCGGAAGAATAAACATTGTTAAAATGTCTATACTGCCTATAGCAATCTATACTTTTAATGCCATTCCGATCAAAATTCCACTGGCATTCTTCAAAGAGCTGGAGCAAATAATCCTAACATTTGTAGGGAATCAGAAGAGACCCCGAATCGCTAAGGAAATGTTGAAAAACAAAAATAAAGCTGGCGGCATCACCTTACCTGATTTCAAGCTTTATTACAAAGCTGTTATCACCAAGACAGCATGGTACTGGCATAAAAACAGACACATAGACCAGTGGACCAGAGTAGAGAGCCCTGATATGGACCCTCAACTCTATGGTCAATTAATCTTCGACAAAACAGGAAAAAATATACAGTGGAAAAAAGACAGTCTCTTCAATAAATGGTGCTGGAAAAACTGGACAGCTATATGTAGAAGAATGAAACTCGACCATTCTCTTACACCATACACAAAGATCAACTCAAAATGGATAAAAGACCTCAACGTGATAAAGGAATCTATCAGAATCTTAGAGGAGAACATAGGCAGTAACCTCTTTGATATCAGCCACAGCAACTTCTTTCAAGATACGTTTCCAAAGGCAAAGGAAACAAAAGCGAAAATAAACTTCTGGGACTTCATCAAAATCAAAAGCTTCTGCACAGCAAAGGAAACAGTCAAAAAAACAAAGAGGCAACTCACGGAATGGGAGAAGATATTTGCAAATGACAGTACAGACAAAAGGTTGATATCCAGGATCTATAATGAACTCCTCAAACTCAACCCACACGAAACAGACAAACACATCAAAAAATGGGCAGAAGATATGAACAGACACTTCTCCAATCAAGACATACAAATGGCTGTCAGACACATGAAAAAATGCTCATCATCATTAGCCCTCAGGGAGATTCAAATTAAAACCACATTGAGATATCACCTTACACCAGTTAGAATGGCCAAAATTAACAAAACAGGAAACAACATGTGTTGGAGAGGATGTGGAGAAAGGGGAACCCTCTTACACTGTTGGTGGGAATGCAAGTTGGTGCAGCCTCTTTGGAGAACAGTGTGGAGATTCCTCAAGAAATTAAAAATAGAGCTTCCCTACGACCCTGCAATTGCACTCCTGGGTATTTACCCCAAAGATACAGATGTCGTGAAAAGAAGGGCCATCTGTACCCCAATGTTTATAGCAGCAATGGCCCCAGTCGCCAAACTATGGAAAGAACCAAGATGCCCTTCAACGGATGAATGGATAAGGAAGATGTGGTCCATATACACTATGGAGTATTATGCCTCCAACAGAAAGGATGAATACCCAACTTTTGTAGCAACATGGACGGGACTGGAGGAGATTATGCTGAGTGAAATAAGTCAAGCAGAGAGAGTGAATTATCATATGGTTTCACTTATTTGTGGAGCATAACAAATAGCATGGAGGACAAGGGGCGTTAGAGAGGAGTAGGGAATTTGGGTAAGTTGGAAGGGGAGGTGAACCATGAGAGACTATGGACTCTCAAAAACAGACTGAGGGGTTTGAAGTGGCGGGGTGTGGGAGGTTGAGGTACCAGGTGGTGGGTATTATAGATGGCACGGCTTGCATGGAGCACTGGGTGTGGTGAAAAAATAATGAACACTGTTTTTCTGAAAATAAATAAATTGGAAAAAAAAGAAACTATTAAAATTGGAACCCCAAAATAAAATAAAATAAAATAAAATAAAATAAAATGAAAAAAAAAACTTATATGTTCAGAAAACCGTACTATTTTAAATGCCAATTTCAGACACAGTCATACAGTGAAAACAAACAGGTCACACGCCACTCTGTTGTCCCTGGATCAAGAGAACCTTTGTGTGACCCAGGCAACACATTTGAGGGGGAGGAATTGCCGGTCACTTCTTCTCAGTGGAGATGACAAAATCATATAGGAACAGTCATCAGTCAAAATGCAGCTGTTTTTAGGAGAGACACTGTAAGATATCGGGGTTTTTTCATGGGTTGATGTGGAGGCTTTCCCGGGCCATCTGCATGAAGCTTTGCAGTGGATGAAAATGGACTGTGACACTTGGGGTGGAAAGAACACTTGGCAGCTGAACAGTGGACTGTCTGTTGGTCTCAAATATACTGCTGGGCTGGGTTCCCAAGGTCCAGCCTATGGAGGGAGACAGGAGACTGTAGGTTTATAGACAGTCTCCTAAACCTACAGTCTCCATAGGAGATCAAGAGACCTTCGAGTAGACACAGGATGTTGGGGAGGAATGAGAGAGTAGGGAGGAAATCACTCCAGCCAGGGTAGACTCACTTCCATCCATGCTCCTCAGAACAGTCCTCACATCAAGAGTAGTCCATTCAGCATCATATATCTCCTTCCTTTAACCAACTATTTCCAGCCCAGATGGCCACCACTATGTTAACTCTTACCGTGAACTGCTCCTCAGGATTGGCCAGCTGGAGGCAAGTGGATTCTCGGCAGGGTCATAGTGTGATAGTTGGGAGAAGAATGATCTGGAATTTGAATCAGCTTGGGAGCCAAGCAAAACACCAGTAGCAGTGGGGATCCATTGGCCTTCAGGAAGGCCGTGGGTGACAGTGCTGACCTTGCAAACAGGTGGGGGAACATGGCCAATGCTACACATTCCTGGTTCTTCACTAGGGCTCCATTTGTAAGAAACTGTTTCATTTTTTATGTCAGGGCCCCAAACACAGAGGTGACTGAGGACTGAGTCTGGTCTCATGTCACTCGGTCTCCCCTAAAGAAACTCTGGCAAAGGGGAATTTGAGATTGTGAGGGCAGCTCTTGGTTCAGGGGTTCAGAGTGTTTTCTCAGGGGCACTGTGTGGTTGTCAGGGGCTTGGGGATCTCCATCCACAGGGAAACAACGGCATTCCTGTCCCAGATGCATCCCTTATCAGGGTGGCAACTCTCGACAGTCCCTTTACCACACTACATTTCAGTGACTTCCACTGTGAAATGGGGCTTCCAGCCTGTTTCCACTCCCATTGGTGCTGCTGTGGGGAAGACAGGAGAAAGGGACATGGATTTTCTGTTGGCTGTAAAGCATCATTCTCATGTGAAGGATAAAGTGGGGGCGTCCATCCTCCCATACAGTGGAGCCATCCAAAGTCCCATGTCTGGATTCACCCACAGCCAGCCGTCTAGCTGATTCCCTAGGCAGTATGTTCCTCAACACCTACAGAGCAACTGGGAAGCATCGTCTTCTTTCCTATGTCCCAGGGAATCCTTGTGTTAAATTACTTGGAACACCCTGACGGCACACTAATGTCTAGGCCAGAGGACAGAGAAACCGGGCTCAGGGATGCTCTTGGGTAAGTGTGGCTGCTCAATGGGATGTAAACCCAGGCCATCAGGCATGCTGACTGCACTCTGCTGCATTTCTGTAATGTCAATGCTAAATACAAGCATTTGCCCACAGAACCTGTGGTGTGGGAGGGGGCGGAATTCAGAGCACAGCACATGGTGACATCTTCCTAAGTCTCACCTGGGGGGGCAATGCCTGCTGGGCAGCTGGTGAGTAGGGGGAGGAGATGGTTGGACTAGAAGTAAAGAATGTCGAATCCCAGGCGCCTGGGTGGCTCAGTGGTTTAAAGCCTCTGCCTTCGGGTCGGGTCATGATCTCAGGGTCCTGGGATCGAGGCCCACATAGGGCTCTCTACTCAGCAGGGAGCCTTCTTCCTCCTCTCTTTGCCTGCCTCTCTGCCTACTTGTGATCTCTGTCTGTCAAATAAATAAATTAAAATCTTAAAAAAAAAGAATGCTGAATCCCCTTATGGTCTTCTGACAACAAGATGCCAACACTGCTCTCCATTTCTATGTGTCACCCAGCAATCTCTGTGGAGCATCCCCCTGAGAATGTGGAATCACCCACAAACATGCCAGCCCCTGCACAACCACCCAAGAGGAAAGTTTGGTTCTTCCTCCAGGATCAGGTTTACCCCATCAGGGACACCCAGGAAGGTACCTTGGATATTGAATCATTACATACATTGGAGACACATTTTTCTACTCAGTAACACAGACATAACTGGAGCTTTCAAAACACTGAGACACAATTTCCTATGATTTCATTGGTAGCAGATTCCCTCTATGACGTCCATCACCATTAAATCCAGAAGTCAAGATGGAATTCTGATTCAAACTGGATCCAAGGGACACAGGAAAAAAGTGTCTACTAGCTGAAGGGATGGATCTTAGGTCTTTTTGGAACACAGGTCCATATAGCTCTCTCCAGGAAACATGGTTCTTAGAGGTGTAGGAAGGAAGAGGCTATGTTTTCCACCAGTAACACTGAACATAACAATGGAACAGAATACAAAGAGCGTTTCATGATCGCCCCCCATCCACTTCCGTGCATTAGCCTCATTTTTCAAGAGTGTGCTAGGTACCTTCAAAAGAACAAAACGACCTCACATTTGGGGAACTAATGTACCCAGTACATTCCATGTGTTTACTGTTCTACAAATTGGGCAAATGCATTCTGTGATGTCTTCTCATTCTGGAAACAGAAATCTGTGCACAAAAGTCTAAGACAGCTGGGTTCCCAATAGCCATAGACAAGCACAGCCCCCAAATCCATCACTGGAGGAAAGGACACATTAAATGGCATACATATGCATCATCGAGTGCTATTCAGGCATAAGAAGAAACAAAAGTTTCCAATATTTTAGGAAATAGATGGGTCTGGAAACCTAACACACATTGTGAGAGCATGCACACAAGGAACGAGGTACATTACATAATCCCAGGCTTTGAGGACATTAGGGAAGGGACATTCGTAGACCCAGAAAATGGAAAGTACAGTGCAGGGAGGAAAGGGGGAGGGCCGGTCATGTTGTCATTGGTACAGAGGTTCCATGAGATAGAATGGCAAATTTTTCCACATAGATGGCAGTTCTGTCTACAAAGCATCAGGCATGTGAGCAGTGTCACTGAACATACATGTACTAACAAATACAACCGTCAATACTACTTAGATTCCATCACCAAAAAAACCCACTACTCCAAGGCAATAGAGAACCGATAGTGTCACAACAAAGATGCAGGGAAGACAGCTGAACTGGCCCCATGACCATGTGAAGAAGTGGAAAGCTGGCTTGGCTTCACAGTGAGCAGAAGGGTTCAGGGGACTGCGCCCTGAAACCCAGTGTACCCTGAGTGTTTCCCAGATTGACCATGATGTTCAGGTCAAAACCCACTGATCACCCCCCCATTTGAAATCTAAGGACCCATTTACCTTTTCCTTCCTTCTCCCCTCCTCTGTGTTAATATGTACACCAAGGATGTTGGCCCAGCAGCAAGTCAGGCCTTGCTTGGTCACTCTCACATCCATTCACTCTGGCCCCCCATACACATCAAGCAGAGTTAACTCCCGAGGCATTCATGAGTAGTGAAGCCAATGTCCTGACAGCTCTTCTGTGTTCTCGTAGATCCTGTAGAGGGCCAGTCCAATGACCTTCTTAGGGACTGGACAGAGGTAGGTGCCCCAACTCTCTCTGAGGTAAGCTCGCTCTCTTTCTCATAGACTGAAATGTTCCTTCCTTGATTTCTTCCATCAATGGAGGATGAAAATCTAGCACTTTACCTCCCAGGGGAAGGGGGCAGCAGTCTCCCCTTGTGGAGTAATGCTGGTTCCAACCTCTTACGGAGAGTGGACCCAAAAAGGGTGATGACACAGGACAGCCTCAGTTACAATCGCGATGGGATCAAACAACTTCTTCATCAGAAAAGGTTTCTACTTGAAAAAGAATGTTCTATCTGTTGATCAGAAAGGACTTCAGAGATCTGCCAAGAAAAGCTCCAGAATCATTCCAAGTGTCCTCTTTAACTCGGGCTGGGGGACATGGACTCAACCACGGGACCTCATCCAATTAACTGCCTGAAGTCCTCCCCAAACCAAAGAGCTGGCCCAACAGCGTACAGGATGCTGGGATCCTCACTGTGCGTTTTTTTTTTTTCCCCAATCACAGGTAGATGCTGGGAGGAATGACAGCTGTATGTATTTAAGAACATCAGGATCTGGGAGGAAATCTAGAATACAAAGAAGCCTGCCCCTGAATCTGGATTCCAACAAGGAATGGGGGTTGGGAGATACTGACTGAGACTGTCCAGTGAGGCATGGTCACCACGTTGTACAGGGCCTGGAAGAACTAGTACCTATGGAAGGGGGATTTGTGTGCATGTTGGTTGAAGGCCCTGTATGTGTGGCTGCATGGTTGTGTGTCTATCTGTGTCTATGTGTTATGCTTGTGAACACAAATGTGTGCCTTTCTCAGGAGACCTTTCTCACACTTTCATCACATTCAAAGTGTCACCCTGCCCAAACACTCTCATCACCGTGACACACTTTACATACTCCTTTCCCTCCTCACCATAGATGTACCTGGAGGATGTTTCTGTTTGCTTTTCTGAAATGGCCATGGCTCGGAGATGAATGATCCAAACCCTTGACCTCCTATTAGGAAAGCCAAGATTTGAGCTCAGGTTTCAATATGAATGTTGCTCTGGGCTACACACATGTGTTAGTCCCTCAGCCAGGGGGTCATGATGTATCATAGGTGCTAGTTAGCAAAGGGGCACCAGCATCTGTGCATATAGCCAAAAACCTAGATTCTATGAAGGTCCTCAAAACGACCCATCATGACACAGTGGCTTCCAAGGTAACAGAAGCTGGGAAAAGGATAGAAGCCCATGTTAAAGATTACAGGCTTGAACCTGGACTCACAGACACAGAGAAAAGCCACATCCTCGTGCTCAAGCCCATAATGCTGGAAAGTGTGTGGACCCATGGAGGACAGAATAGGGCAGCATTAGTCATAGCCATTCTCAATATGTACATGCGACCAATGGCAGAAAAGCATAACAGATGGAATTTAGTGTACTTGATAAGATTTCTATAAGCCTCAGGAAGGATCAAATTCTCTAGGCACACACTCACATACCACTGGTAAATAGGAAATCAAGGTCAAGCTTGGTTGGAAGCTTTGGACCCAACATTCCAGGGGCAAATCTCCCGCAAAGCCAGCCTACAGAGTGTCATCATACACTCCAAGAGTCCTTTGTGTAAGGATCTTCCCAATGGTCAGAACACATGGAAGGGTTTGCACAGGCTCTGTCTTCATCGCAAACACACACATGGAACAGCTCAAAAATAGTGGAAGGAATACATCAAACTCATTGATGGTGCCAGCTGTTTATGTAAGCTACAATGTCAGTTTTCTCCAGCATTGTACATGGGATTTTCTGAAGACAAGTGATGAGTGAAGCAAACCACTAGGCTTCTTTTCTGAGGGTTGAATTCAGCCCGTCAAGCAAAGCTGCCTTTTATGCCATGCAAAGTCTTAGAGACGTGATGCATACAGTCATAGTATATGGGGATCTTGGGCCCAGAACTGATGTCCAAAGAAGCAGCGTGTGACACCTTAGTGGCACGTCAGTCAGGAGAGGTTATGGGACTTGGTCCTCACACAGAAGCCAGGTTAAGGTTCACATGTATTGGACTGACTCTTTGACTTTGATCGGGCTCGTTTTGGCTAGAAAGACAAAAACCTTCTCATTTCTCTCCTGCTCCTCTTGCATCCCTTCTTCTCTGAACCTAGGAGAAGGTCCATCAGCAGTGCGTTCTGTACCTCCTATGCACACACACACACACACACACACACACACACACACACTCCTCTCCTGTCTTCATCCATCCAAACCCCCAGCCTACTTCCTGAGCAGCCACAGCAGTGTCCTCACAGTGCCTCTGTATCCTCCTAGCTTCCGCTGAGGACTGATGGAAGAGCTACCCATTTTGAGGGCAGAGGAATTAACACCAACTCTCCTCAGGTAAACCCATTTTTCATTAAGATGTTATTTGTTTGAAAGAGACAAATACAGAGTCAGAGAGAGAGAGACAGGCAGACAGAGAGGGCATGATAGTGCAAGAAGGGGGAGTAGCAGAGGGAGAGGAAGAAGCAGGCTCCTTTTTTGATCAGGGTGCCCAATGTTGGGCTCCATCCCAGGACCCTAGGATCAGGTCCTGATCTGAAGGCAGAAGTTTCAATGTCTGTGCCACTCGGTCCCCTCAGTAAAGTCATTTTGTGCTTCTGAGGGACAACCAGTGTTTTATTTCTCTTTCCATGAATTTCTGAGCATGTACATGCCAGAGGGGAGAGACAATTTCCTTGGTGCTGAGAGGCTGCAGTGAGTTTATATCAGTAAGGGACACCATATTTAGAGGGGCACTGAGAAAACACCACCACCATTCCTTAAGCAATGGATGGTCATGAGCATTTTCCACCAGGTCATTCTGTCTATGGAAAATAGCTTTGATTTGAGTTGCTGAAGAAAATCGACTTGGGAGATTTGACATTCCAAGCTGGAGCCTTTTCTGGGGGTCATTTTCTCCTTCTCTGGATCATAAACTCAATGACTGCATTGCATATGGCTTGCTTCTGACACCAAGAGCACATTGATGAGTGCACATGGTGTGCACAGGATGCTTGGATCCTCACTGTGTTTCCCTTTCTCCAACTCCAGGAGGCAGCAACTGGAAATGGACCATGTACATATTCTCCCATAAGTCACTTTTGGGGGACAGATCTAGCTGAAGAACAAGGTAGGGCTCTGTTTCCTCATTTGGTCTGGAGGGCTTCCTCTATTCTGAGTTCCTGCTCAGAACGGAGGCTGGGGCGGACTGAACAAATGGAGTGTCCTTTAGAAAACCAGGACCCTGTGCTACAGTCCCTGAAAACCAGTAGGTCATTCAGGTGTTGTGCTTGGTGCGTCTGAGGGTTTGGGCTTGTTTTTGTGTGGGTCAATGCGACGGGACTGGGCCTGTGGGGGTGATGAGTGCCTGTGTTTCATCAGAAGACATCTCCCACTTAATGGAGTTCAGGATATGGGTCAAAGTTTCAAAGCCAAACCTCCTTCATCCCCACTGCACACACCCACCTAGGACATCACATTCCTCGCTGACCACAGTTACACCTGGAGGGTTGCTTAGGATTCCCTTTCACAGGGATGGGGAGAAAGGAAGGGGCACACATCTGTCCTAGATGGAGACATTTCTCAGACAGGGTCAAAACACAAAAGAATCAGAACCTACTTTAGTCTACCAAAACATCATCACCAGCCTTACAAAAATGCTCACATCTTGAAGGCACAGAGGGAAGGCTCACTGGCAAATGGCAACTGCGAGGAAAGCCTCATCATCAGCTTGGCACCCGATCAAATTTCCTGACAATCTGCTACATGGCCAGGTTAGCGAGTACCCTTCTCTTGCCTGGCCTCTGCTATCTCATGAAATTGCTGGTTCCTGATTGAGGACGGGTTGGGGGGGCTCCTGGGAAACTGGGTCCTGCTGACTCAAAGGACACACCCACATACTACAGGAAAGGAAGACTGGGAAGGATCAGCACTTTGAGGATGGGGACTCTTTTGGAATGAACAGATGTCAGGACATAGAAATCCTGTGTCTTTGGTTTTCCTGACCATGCATGTCTCAGGAACAAATAGAAACCTCTAGGGGGGCGCCTGGGTGGCTCAGTGGGTTAAGCCGCTGCCTTCGGCTCAGGTCATGATCTCAGGGTCCTGGGATTGAGTCCCGCATCGGGCTCTCTGCTCAGCAGGGAGCCTGCTTCCTCCTCTCTCTCTCTGCCTGCCTCTCTGCCTACTTGTGATCTCTCTCTGTCAAATAAATAAATAAAATCGTTAAAAAAAAAAAAGAAACCTCTAGGGTACTTGTGCTTCCATTGAATGCAACCCTGCCACACAGTGCCCTTCTGAAGAAATACAATCTCCTAGAAGAGGTGAGAGATAGGGAGGAGCCTCACAGGTTGATCCTGGCAAAGAAACAGTCTTGAAAATGACCAGACACAGTCGCTGGTTGGAGGAACTCGCCTGTCAGTACAACAGAGCATGCACATTAGTGTTTACCCTCTTTTGTTTGAAGAGATCACCCTGATTCAATTTCTGTAGCTAAAGTTCAGAGTCAGTGTTTCTCTCTCCATCACTGCTCCTTGCGCTGACCATTCTTGATGCAGCAACAGCTTGCTCAGTCCATACCCATGTAACCCAACGTCTCCATCCATTCCCATGTATGCTGGACCCAAGCTAAACTACATGAGCTCTTCCTGCTGAGCCCCACCAGTGTACTGATCATTCTTTATATCTCTCCCTAGCTTTGCTGGATGCACAGGCATGTGAGCATTCCACAGGAATGAAAGATGAAGACACCCCATTTTTTCCAATTTTTATTTTCAGAAAAACAGTATTCATTATTTTTTCACCACACCCAGTGCTCCATGCAAGCTGTGCCCTCTATAATACCCACCACCTGGTACCCCAACCTCCCACCCCCCCGACACTTCAAACCCCTCAGATTGTTTTTCAGAGTCCATAGTCTCTCATGGTTCATCTCTCCTTCCAATTTACCCAAAAGCACATACCCTCCCCAATGTCCATAACCCTACCCCCCTTCTCCCAACCCCCCTCCCCCCAGCAACCCACAGTGTGTTTCGTGAGATTAAGAGTCACTTATGGTTTGTCTCCCTCCCTATCCCATCTTGTTTCATGGATTCTTCTCCTACCAACTTAAGCCCCCATGTTGCATCACCACTCCCTCATATCAGGGAGATCATATGATAGTTGTCTTTCTCCGCTTGACTTATTTCGCTAAGCATGATACGCTCTAGTTCCATCCATGTTGTCGCAAATGGCAAGATTTCGTTTCTTTTGATGGCTGCATAGTATTCCATTGTGTATATATACCACTCTTCTTTATCCATTCATCTGTTGAAGGACATCTAGGTTCTTTCCGTAGTTTGGCTATTGTGGACATTGCTGCTATAAACATTCGGGTGCACGTGTCCCTTTGGATCACTACGTTTGTATCTTTAGGGTAAATTCCCAGTAGTGCAATTGCTGGGTCATAGGGCAGTTCTATTTTCAACATTTTGAGGAAACTCCATGCTGTTTTCCAGAGAGGTTGCACCAGCTTGCATTCCCACCAACAGTGTAGGAGGGTTCCCCTTTCTCCGCATCCTCGCCAGCATCTGTCATTTCCTGACTTGTTGATTTTAGCCATTCTGACTGGTGTGAGGTGATATCTCATTGTGGTTTTGATTTGTATTTCCCTGATGCCGAGTGATATGGAGCACTTTTTCATGTGTCTGTTGGCCATCTGGATGTCTTCTTTGCAGAAACGTCTGTTCATGTCCTCTGCCCATTTCTTGATTGGATTATTTGTTCTTTGGGTGTTAAGTTTGTTAAGTTCTTTATAGATTTTGGACACTAGTCCTTTATCTGATATGTCGTTTGCAAATATCTTCTCCCATTCTGTCAGTTGTCTTTTGGTTTTGTTAACTGTTTCCTTTGCTGTGCAAAAGCTTTTGATTTTGATGAAATCCCAAAAGTTCATTTTTGCCCTTGCTTCCCTTGCCTTTGGCGATGTTCCTAGGAAGATGTTGCTGCGGCTGAGGTCGAAGAGGTTGCTGCCTGTGTTCTCCTCAAGGATTTTGATGGATTCCTTTCTCACATTGAGGTCCTTAATCCATTTCGAATCTATTTTTGTGTGTGGTGTAAGGAAATGGTCCAATTTCATTTTTCTGCACGTGGCTGTCCAATTTTCCCAACACCATTTATTGAAGAGGCTGTCTTTTTTCCATTGGACATTCTTTCCTGCTTTGTCGAAGATTAGTTGACCATAGAGCTGAGGGTCTATTTCTGGGCTCTCTATTCTGTTCCATTGGTCTATGTGTCTGTTTTTGTGCCAGTACCATGCTGTCTTGATGATGACAGCTTTGTAATAAAGCTTGAAGTCTGGAATTGTGATGCCACCAACTTTGGCTTTGTTTTTCAATATCCCTTTGGCTATTCAAGGTCTTTTCTGGATCCATATAAATTTTAAAATTATTTGTTCCATTTCTTTGAAAAAGATGGATGATACTTTGATAGGAATTGCATTAAATGTGTAGATTGCTGTAGGTAGCATAGACATTTTCACAATATTTATTCTACCAATCCAGGAACATGGAACATTTTTCCATTTCTTTGTGTCTTCCTTAATTTCTTTCATGAGTACTTTATAGTTTTCTGAGTATAGATTCTTAGCCTCTTTGGTTAGGTTTATTCCTAGGTATCTTATGGTTTGGGATGCAATTGTAAATGGGATTGACTCCTTAATTTCTCTTTCTTCTGTCTTGTTGTTGGTGTAGAGAAATGCAACTGATTTCTGTGCATTGATCTTATATCCTGACACTTTACTGAATTCCTGTATAAGTTCTAGCAGTTTTGGAGTGGAGTCTTTTGGGTTTTCCACATAGAGTATCATATCATCTGCGAAGAGTGATAATTTGACTTCTTCTTTGCCGATTTGGATGCCTTTAATTTCCTTTTGTTGTCTGATTGCTGAGGCTTGTACTTCTAGTACTATGTTGAATAGCAGTGGTGATAATGGACATCCCTGCCATGTTCCTGACCTTAGTGGAAAAGCTTTCAGTTTTTCTCCATTGAGAATGATATTTTCAGTGGGTTTTTCATAGATGGCTTTGATGATATTGAGGTATGTGCCCTCTATCCCTACACTTTGAAGGGTTTTGATCAGGAAGGGATGCTGTACTTTGTCAAATGCTTTTTCAGCATCTATTGAGTGTATCATATGGTTCTTGTTCTTTCTTTTATTGATGTGTTGTATCACATTGACTGATTTGCGGATGTTGAACCAACCTTGCAGCCCTGGGATAAATCCCACTTGGTCGTGGTGAATAATCCTTTTAATGTACTGTTGAATCATATTGGCTAGTATTTTGGTGAGAATTTTTGCATCTGTGTTCATCAAGGATATTGGTCTATAGGTCTCTTTTTTGATGGATCTTTGTCTGGTTTTGGGATCAAGGTGATGCTGGCCTCAAAAATGAGCTTGGGAGTTTTCCTTCCATTTCTATTTTTTGGAACAGTTTCAGGAGAATAGGAATTAGTTCTTCTTTAAATGTTTGGTAGAATTCCCCTGGGAAGCCATCTGGCCCTGGGCTTTTGTTTGTTTGGAGATTTTTAATGACTGTTTCAATCTCCTTACTGGTTATGGGTCTGTTCAGGCTTTCTATTTCTTCCTGGTTCAATTTTGGTAGTTTATATGTTTCTAGGAATGCATCCATTTCTTCCAGATTGTCAAATTTGTTGGCGTAGATTTGCTCATAGTATGTTCTTATAATAGTTTGTATTTCTTTGGTGTTAGTTGTGATCTCTCCTCTTTCATTCATGATTTTATTTATTTGGGTCCTTTCTCTTTTCTTTTTGATAAGTCTGGCCAAGGATTTATCAATTTTATTAATTCTTTCAAAGAACCAGCTCCTAGTTTGGTTGATTGGTTCTCTGTTTTTTTTGTTTCTATTTCATTGATTTCTGCTCTGATCTTTATGATTTCTTTTCTCCTGCTGGGCTTAGGGTTTCTTTCTTGTTCTTTCTCCAGCTCCTTTAGGTGTAGGGTTAGGTTGTGTACCTGAGACCTTTCTTGTTTCTTGAGAAAAGCTTGTACCGCTATATATTTTCCTCTCAGGACTGCCTTTGTTGTGTCCCATAGATTTTGAACCGTTGTATTTTCATTATCATTTGTTTCCATGATTTTTTTCAATTCTTCTTTAATTTCCCGGTTGACCCATTCATTCTTTAGAAGGATGCTGTTTAGTCTCCATGTATTTGTGTTCTTTCCAAACTTCCTCTTGTGGTTGAGTTCTAGCTTCAGAGCATTGTGGTCTGAAAATATGCAGGGAATGATCCCAATCTTTTGATACCGGTTGAGTCCTGATTTAGGACCGAGGATGTGATCTATCTGGAGAATGTTCCATGTGCACTAGAGAAGAATGTGTATTCTGTTGCTTTGGGATGAAATGTTCTGAATATATCTGTGATGTCCATCTCATCCAGTGTATCATTTAAGGTCTTTATTTCCCTGTTGATCTTTTGCTTGGATGATCTGTCCATTTCAGTGAGGGGAGTGTTAAAGTCCCCTACTATTATTGTATTATTGTTGATGTGTTTCTTTGATTTTGTTATTAATTGGTTTATATAGTTGGCTGCGCCCACGTTGGGGGCATAGATATTTAAAATTGTTAGATCTTCTTGTTGGACAGACCCTTTGAGTATGATATAGTGTCCTTCCTCATCTCTTATTATAGTCTTTGGCTTAAAATCTAATTTATCTGATATAAGGATTGCCACTCCTGCTTTTTTCTGATGTCCATTTGCATGGTAAATTCTTTTCCACCCCCTCACTTTAAGTCTGGAGGTGTCTTCGGGTTTAAAATGAGTTTCTTGGAGGCAACATATAGATGGGTTTTGTTTTTTTATCCATTCTGATACCCTGTGTCTTTGGATTGGGGCATTTAGCCCATTAACATTCAGGGTAACTATTGAGAGATATGATTTTAGTGCCATTGTATTGCCTGTAAGGTGACTGTTACTGTATATTGTCTCTGTTCCTTTCTGATCTACCACTTGTAGGCTCTCTCTTTGCTTAGAGGACCCCTTTCAGTATTTCCTGTAGAGCTGGTTTGGTGTTTGCAAATTCTTTCAGTTTTTCTTTGTCCTGGAAGCTTTTAATCTCTCCTTCTATATTCAATGATAGCCTAGCTGGATATAGTATTCTTGGCTGCATGTTTTTCTCGTTTAGTGCTCTGAAAATGTCATGCCAGCTCTTTCTGGCCTGCCAGGTCTCTGTGGATAAGTCAGCTGCCAATCTAATACTTTTACCATTGTATGTTACAGACTTCTTTTCCCGGGCTGCTTTCAGGATTTTCTCTTTGTCACTAAGGCTTATAAATTTTACTATTAGGTGATGGGGTGTGGGCCTATTCTTATTGATTTTGAAGGGCGTTCTCTGAACCTCCTGAATTTTGATGTTCGTTCCCTTTGCCATATTGGGGTAATTCTCCCCAATAATTCTCTCCAGTATACCTTCTGCTCCCCTCTCTCTTTCTTCTTCTTCTGGAATCCCAATTATTCTAATGTTGTTTCGTCTTATGGTGTCACTTATCTCTCGAATTCTCCCCTCATGGTCCAGTAGCTGTTTGTCCCTCTTTTGCTCAGCTTCTTTATTCTCTGTCATTTGGTCTTCTATATCGCTAATTCTTTCTTCTGCCTCATTTATCCTAGCAGTGAGAGCCTCCATTTTTGATTGAACTTCATTAATAGCTTTTTTGATTTCAACTTGGTTAGATTTTAGTTCTTTTATTTCTCCAGAAAGGGCTTTTGTATCTCTGGAGAGGTTTTCCCTAATATCTTCCATGCCTTTTTCAAGCCCGGCTATAACCTTGAGAATTGTCATTTTGAACTCTAGATCTGACATATTACCAATGTCTGTATTGATTAGGTCCCTAGCCTTCGGTACTGCCTCTTGTTCTTTTGTTTTGTTGTGAATTTTTCCGCATTGTCTTTTTGTCCAGCTAAGAGTATATGAAGGAGCAAGTAAAATACTAAAAGGGTGGCAACAATTCCAGGAAAATATGCTTTAACCAAATCAGAAGAGATCCCAAATTGTGAGGGGGGATTTCTCCCCCCTCACGATTAAGTGAGGGATCTCCTCTGATTGGGATCTCTTTGATTGGGATCTCCCAATCTCTTCTGATTGTGATCTCTTCTGATTTGGGGATAAAAAGAGGTTCAAAAAGAAAGAAAGAAAAAAAAGAAAAAAAGAATTAAAAAAAAGAGATTGAATTAAAAATTCAATCAAGAATTTAAAAAAGAATTAAGAAAAAAAAAGATTGAAGAGATTAGAATCTCTTCTGATTTGGGGATAAAAAGAGGTTCAAAAGAAAGAAAGAAAAAAAAAGAAAAAAAAGAATTAAAAAAAGAGAATTAATAAAGAAAAATATAAAAAAGAAAAAAATATATATATTAGATAATCTAGTTAAAAAACGTTAAAAAAGAAAAGGGTAAAAGTTATAAAAAATTTTAGCTGAAGAAGAGAAAAAAAAATGAAAAAGAAAAAAAAATTAAATTAACTGCAAGACTAAAAAATCACAGGCAGAAAGCCATGAGATCCGTGGTTTGATTTCTCCTCCTCTGGAATTCTGCTGCTCTCTCCTTGGTAGGTGAACTTGGTCCTGCCTGGATTTCTTGTTGATCTTCTGGGGGAGGGGCCTGGTGTAGTGATTCTCAAGTGTCTTTGCCCCAGGCAGAATTACACCGCCCTTACCAGGGGCCGGGATGAGTGATCCGCTAGGCTTTGCTTTCAGGAGCTTTTGTTCCCTGAGCGCTTTCCGTAGAGTTCCGGAGGACGGGAATACAAATGGCGGCCTCCTGGTCTCCGGCCCGGAGAAGCCGAGAGCCCAGGGCCCCGCTCCCCTGTGCGCCCTCAGCGAACAGCTCCTGGTAACTCGCGTCTGCCTAACCTCCGGCCGCGCTCCAAGCTCACCGAGCTTGCGACCGGTTCAAGGCAACTCCGAGCTGCGAGCTTACTGTCGGCTCTGTCTCTGCAGCCGGCTATCCCTTTCCAATATCCACAAGCTCTGCGACACTCAGACACCCCTGATCCTTCTGTGACCCCGCGGGACCTGAGGTCACGCCGATTCCGTGTGGGCTTTGCCCCAGTTTAGCCTCCGGAGCAATGTCCCTCAGCGGAACAGACTTTTAAAAGTCCTGATTTTGTGCTCCGTTGCTCCGCCGCTTGCCGGGAGCCGGCCACTCCCCCTGAGGTCTATCTTCCCGTCGCTTTGGATTCACTTCTCCGCCAGTCCTACCTTTCAGAAAGTGGTTGTTTTTCTGTTTCTAGAATTGCTGTTCTTCTTCTCTTCGATCTGCCGATGGATTTGCAGGTGTTTACAATCTTTAGATAAGCTATCTAGCTGATCTCCTGCTAGCTGAGGTAGTCTCAGTCTGCTACTTCTCCGCCATCTTGACTCCTCCCGAAGATACCCCATTTTTTATCAGAGCGGTACATCAGCCCTTCTTTGTGGGAGACAAAAAATTCTTCTGGCTTTTTTAATCAAAGTCACATACAAAAACCTCAGCATGCACAATTTACAAGGTAGGGAGAAGTCTGAGTAAGGGTCTGTTAACAAATGTTACCTAATCCCAAAGACATTGCAGGGATGGGGCGAGACAACTACAGCAGGATCATCTACCATCTGTAGGACAGTGAGCTTTGGTATTGGTAGCAGCTATTCCCCCTTGCCACTTATTTTGTCCAGTGGGACCAAGAACGTGGAACCTGTATGAAGACTGGGCCCATTTGTGCATGACTCATTTTGCTCTCTTCATACTTTGGGACTCACAGGCCTCTAGCACACTTCCCCATCATCCCCAGAAATGAGGGGTCCTCTGCGCATTGCAAAGTGGTGAAAGAGAACCTCAAACCTCAAATATCCCAACCCCCAGGGAACAAAAGAGTCATGCAAACAGGACAACGCATGATTTGATGATCATACTGTATTTTTTCCTGAAATCACAGGTGTCCCAAATGGAAGGGAAGTGTGGTAAGTATTCTGTACTCTAGAGTCATTAATTTGTTTGCAACAACCTGGAAAAGGGGAAAGGTGGGGCTTCATCACAGGCTCCATGATGAAACCACCCTGATTCCAGGTCCTGAGGGATTGAGAATAAGGTTCATAGTAACAGAAGAGTATTTTCTGGGGAAAGACTCGTGTCCTCATGACCCTGTCCCCGGAAAGTACGCTGCTGCCTTTAGTTGGTGCAGGTTTGGGTGCAGGGAGTAGGTGTGCTTTTGAGATGGACTTATTTCAAGCTACTCCATGCCTTGTAGCTCCAATACGAGGCAGAGTTACTATTCACATCCCTGCTCCTCTTCAGCACTTTTCTTGCTCCATCCAGGAAGGGCCAATTACAGCTTAGTCCATACTGATTAACTCCCAACCTCCACACACTTGTCCACACGTGCACACCAAGCAA
Source organism: Neogale vison (assembly GCF_020171115.1). Classification (NCBI taxonomy): domain Eukaryota; kingdom Metazoa; phylum Chordata; class Mammalia; order Carnivora; family Mustelidae; genus Neogale; species Neogale vison. The sequence goes on from NC_058094.1 coordinate 98,693,904, forward strand.
AGCTCCCTGAGCCCCGTGGGTGACCAGACACACTCTGTCTGTATCTACCTAGATCCCTGGCTAGCCTGTGCAATGGCCTTGATGTGGACAGCATAGAGGGAGAGGCCCCATTTTTCACCAATGTGGTAAATTAGCCTTTCTTCATGTGAGGTACAGCATCCTTTGATTCTCTTATACTCGAAATCAGATCCAAACACCTCAGCATGTACAAGGTCCTTGCTGGGGAGATTATTGAGGGAGAGTCTTTTACCCATGGATACCCGATTCCAAAGACCCTGCAGGAAACAGCATGTTCTGTTACAGTCCACAGGGTAGTGAGATTTTCCATGGGTACTACTTACACTGCCTTGGCACCTGTTTTGTCCAATGGACCCAGGGCATGCAACCTCTAGGTACATTCCATATCACTGCCCATGGCCCTGCCCATCCCCAAGAGAAAAAAAGAGCTGTGCACACAGGACAAGGCATGATTTGATATCCATAATATTGTCTTTTCTGAAATCACAGGTGACCCTGCTGGAAAGGGAGAGTGGTATGTATGCTGTCTTCTAGAGTTACTCATTGGTTTGGAGCAAGCTGGACAATGGGCAAGGTGGGGCTTCATTGCAGGCTCCATCATGAGAGCCACCCAGAATCCAGATCCTGCAACAAGGAGACTAAAGGTCATGTTCCAGACCATGACCCGAGGCCTCATGACCCTGCCCCCGGAAGCTACCATGCTGGTCTTAGTTTCTGTAGGAGTGGGTGCCGGGTAGGTGTGTTTCCATGGGAACCTATGTGCTGTGATTTTCAGGGTTGGTTTTTGTGTCAGTTGGGTGAATAGTATGTTCCCAGACGTGTCTGTTCCCTTCCACATGACGATTAACTTTCTCAGGGAAGTTTCCCATCACCACCACGTCATGAACGTCCATGCACATGAAAACTTCAACACCTACAATTTAAATAGGTGTTCATTTTCTTTTAAGATTTTATCTATTTATTTGAAAGACAGAGATCACAAATAGGCAGAGAGGCAGGCAGAGAGATTGGAAGGGAAGCAGGCTCCCTGCTGAGCAGAGAGCCTGATTCAAGGATCAATCCCAGGACATTGGGACCATGACCTGGGCCTAAAGTGGAGGTTCAACCCACTGAGCCACCCAGGCGCCCCTTTAATAGGTGTTCTTTCCTTGCAAATATACATCAATTCCCCTAGAAAACAGATCCCATCGCTAACTAGGAAGGGGGAAACTGTGCCCCAAAGACACAAGTGTGTCTTTTACAATCTCTTTTACTGAGTCAGTGTCCATGGGTCTCTGATGTCATGGTACATCACGGGCATGAATGGTCACAGTACCTCTCTCTTGCCACTTCACTCACACACAAGTCTCTGCATCAGAGGCCCCATGACGCATCTTCCCAACCTCATTGGAAGCACTGGGTGCTGGGACAGACTCCTTCCTTCTGCAGGCGGCTTCTGGGGCAGCCTCATGCAACAGCCCATTCAGGGAAGACCCAGACAAAGGAGCAGTGGCCAGAAATAGATGGGACCAATTCACTCCGTGTTTCGCCGTGGAGATCTACCATTTCCCTGCAGATACTCTGTCTAAGAATTAAACTGGCCTTCTCCTATGGGAAATGACACACCCATCACTGGCCCTTGCTGGGGCTGTCTGAGGTAGGCCCAAAAGTTGACCTATCAAAGGAGAAAAGAGGTCGTCTTCAGGGACTGAGCATCACTGTGGGGACCTGGGCACTCTCCATGCAGGAATGAGGGGTGCTCTGTGCATTCCAAAGTGGTGAAAGAGAACCTCAAACCTCAACAGGTGTGACAATCACCACACATTTCACTAGCCATATGTCCATGCAAGAGGGGCTTGTTTTATTCAGAAGGTTTGGGCCAATAGAAAAGTCAAGGGAGGTCCATGTCTGGGAATGGAAACAGCCAAGTCAGGGTTTCAAGGTTATTTGGCAGCATACAAGACTTTCTCTTGGTGAGAAACACGTGTTTGAAAAGAATCTGATTTTCTGACATCTCTTTTCCTCACTTGCATGTGCGGGATCAACGGGAGTACCTTTTGCTGCTCTCTGAGGACACTGTACAGGCTCTTCCCGGGTTTCTGCACCATTCTGCATTCCACTAGTTACATACAAATTCTCAAATTTTCCGCATCCTTCTAACATGGGTTTTGGATTTGAATTCCTGGTTTGGGTCCTCACTATCCTAACAGACAATGCCACAGCTCAGCGTCATTTGGATTGACACTGCCCTAACGATGCCTTATATTGAGCATCTTTTCATAAGTTTCTCCAATCTGTGGGCTGCCTTTTCATTCTGTTTGCTGTTTTAGAAGAGGATGCTTTTTCTAGGTGGTCTTCTTGACAAGCATCGTGATGCCAACAAGAGTGCATTTCTTTGGGCATTTCTATTTCACTCCCACGTGCCCCTCCTCTTTTTAGGCCAGCACCATCCTGTTATCTCAGGGGAGTGATACAATGTATTGGAAGGTCGGCTTCTAGGTACCCACCACCTACTTCTTCATATTCAGAAACGTTTTGACTCCTTGTGTTTTTTGTAGTTCCATATCTATTCTAGCAGTTTCTCTCTTTTGAGAGCACCACATTGTGCTTTTGGTCAGTGCTGTACTGAATCTGTTCCCCACTTATTCTAGGAACGGGGGTTTCACCTTAATCTCTTAGGGACCAACAGCCTCCAACATTGCCTGGTGGGTGTGCATGAACCTGGGAACATCTTACATATCAATGGTCCCGTTAGGTCAGCCACTAAGGCTGGAAAAATATGCTGGAGAGAAGTGCTTCTCCCTCACTCCTGGTTGGTTTCTAATTCTGATCTAACCAGGAAAGAGTCACTCTATAATCCGTTTTACAAAGTCACTTATTATCTCAATGAACTATAGGGAAAGCATCCAGGAAAAGAAAACGTCCAGTTGCTCACTCCCACTAGCCACATGTCAAGAGTCCCATAACGACTAGAGTTTTAGATGGTTGCATTGGGAGGGGACAGCAGTCATGGGCATGTAGAACTGACACTGAGGTGACTGCTGCATCATCCTGGTATCATTAGAAGGGATGAAACTCTAATCCCTGTCTCCTCGAAGGCCTCTGGCTCCACCAGCCCCATGGACATTTGACTGCAGAGCAAAAGGCTCAGACAAATGCTGCATGGCCCATAGACATCTCAATAGAACTGGGATGAATGGGTGAGGCAGTCTCTCTCATAATAAAATTGCTCCTCTTTCAGTTCTTACAGATTTGGGTATAGACAGCACTGACAACTCCAGCAGTGAGGACAAATTCTCTTCAGGTAGGGAACAGCACATAAGAAGGGAACAGTGGGAAAGGGCACCTGGGTACAGGGTGTTGCCCCTGGTGCTCTGGAGAAAGAAGAAGGTGGATAAAAATCTGCCAAGGAAGGGATGCATTGGCAACAGGCATGATTTGCTCATTTCATAATTTCTGAATTAAAAGAACAGACATTGTGACCACAGGCCTTTAGGGTAGGCTGTGTTTGTCATCACCACTCACTCCTTGGGCAGCTATTCTAAGGACCTTTCCCATCAAAGCTGCTCTTGCCTCCCTTTGCAGCTGCCATATGTCAAAGCTTGGTCTCTTTACTCATGGCCTCTCAAGAATGGTGCACAATAGATTCTGGGTCTTTCTTGGCATGGGCCCAGACCTCGTCATTGTCATGACTTTGCATAACCAACCACCCTCTCCTGTGAAAGAGAACCAGGACACTATGTTCTATTGAGAGCCAGGATGTGGAAGACAGGTAAATTTCCTCCCTCATAACGTCTACTACCAATCCTTCCTGGTTCTGTCTAAGCTGCTGTACCTTCAAGGGGACTCCAAGAGCTGGAGAAGTTAAAGCAAACTTCCCCTGGGTTCACTACACAGGCTCCCATGATCATTAGCTTCTGCCAGCCTTCACACCCCAGCTGAATCTTACCTGTGTACGTGTTCCCAAAGAAGGAAGCCCCCATGAAGCTGCCCTGGAGACCCCGGCATGGAACGGGGTCATCCAAGCCTGTGTTAAGGGGCTTCTGGGCCTGCTACACACACTTGATGTCCCACCGGCACCGTGCAGAGATCAAGCGACCAAGGCCAGGGAGGACTCAGAGCTGGGGCCCCACCCAACTGAGGGCAGAGCTATCATACCCAAAGCAGCAGGCCATAAATCTTCAGCTCCACTAACTCCCCTTTATCCTCTCTCACAATCACCCCAGCATCCTCACTGCTCTCTGACCCAGAGGAGGATTCCACAGAAGGCAACAATTCTGAGGGAAGGAGCCACACTGTGCCAATAATTCATTTCCATCTCCCTCTTTTGGGCTTCCTGTCTCATCTGTCCATAAGCACCTCCTCCCTGTTTTGACGATGCCCACCCTGGGGGCCCTAATCTCTGCAAGCATTCAGGCTTTGCATTTGAACTGATGCATGATATCGGTGGGCAGCCCTTTTCACCCCGTTCCTAACATCACCCGGACCCCTCACCGCTGAGTCTGGGAAGCAGCACTGGACATAAGAGCAGTGAGTACGGCTGGGAGTTGGCAGGGCACAGGTCGCCCTGCTGGAGGGGCCTCAGGAAGGGAGGCTGGGCCTGGGTGTCCCCACTTGGTTCTCCACTTCCAGGGAATCTGTGCTCATGCCCTATTCTGCTCTTGCTTTCAGTTCTCAAGAAGCTTCCCTTCTGTGGACTTGACAGAAACAACAAGGTAAGCAGAAGAGAAGGACTGTGGAATGGGGTGAGTTGGGCAGGAAGAGGGGCAGGAAAACATGGACACATGCTCTACCTCATTGCCTTGAATTTCTTGTGGGCACCTCGGGAAACAACACAAAATCCAGGGTGCTGCCCTGGCCTCTGACAACAAAAAGGAGATTAGAGGAAGGTCACAGTACCTGCAGGCAGTAGGATGCTTGAGAACATCCCACGGTGAACCTCCACCTGATCCGTACAACTCCATGTGGAGGTTGGCACTGTCATCCAGGAGCCGCTGCTCTTGGAGGAAGGGCACTGACTGCCTGGAGGTACTGGACCCCAGGAAGCCCATGTACTGTGCTTCTCTGCAAAAAAGCCCCTCACCCCAGTGACCCCTCACTCTGCACAACCCAAGCCTTGCTCTTCTACCCTGCAAAACTCAGCAGACGGCTTGCTCCCAAAGAACACTAGTCGAGAAGAGATAGTGGTGGGGTGGCCCCATCACCCACTTCAGAGATCTGAGAAATGAGCAAAAAAGACAGGCTCCTGGGTCATAGGAGATGGACATCTCACCACTCCCAGCGCTGTATCCTTGTGGGCATAGAGTAGGGAACAGTCTCTGGCTGAGTCATATATGCTGGCCACGCCTGTAGTACCTGACCAACACCTCCAGTCCCCCAAGCCTCCAAGACACCTCAGGGAGGTTGCCGGTCCCCTCATGGCACCATTTCACTACGTGAGTTTGATATTCTAGGGACTCTTCTCAATCTATAAATCCGTAGGGAAGACCCATCAGGGAAAGGTCACACTGCCTGCTTCCACCTTGCCCACCACCTGCCCACAGTGTGGAGCCCATGCAAACTCACTTCCCATAAGAGTCGGGAGCATGCCTTCTCTGTCATGCCACCTGCAACACTCGTGTGGGCAAAGGATCCCGCCACAGAGTAGGGCATGTGAGGGCTCTCAGAGAGGCTGGAGAAGGACAGCCCAGCAGGAGGAGGACCTGGCAGTAATGGAGGAAGATGGTCATGGAAGGGGCCTGAGTGACACTGGGAGTGTAGGCTTCATTCAGCCCCAGGGGGCCCATGGGAAACTTCCCTTTCTTCATGTCACACATGGGTCCTTCAGGGAAACCTCTACCTCAACACCTCAGAAGACATGTCCCACAAAAGCCCACAGGTCTCTGGTAAGAACTGCCCCAGGGCAAATTCCACTCACTATCTCATACCACTCCACCTTCTGTCTCCACAGCTGCACCACAGGACAATCTGCCCACGACCCCAAGGCACCAGAGTCTCCAGAGGTGCTCAGACAAAGGGAGCAAGGAGGGACCTGGGTCCCCTCTTGTGACTTCGATTTGGGCCTGGAGGAAGACTTAGCATGAAAACACAAGGAAACACACCTGCAGGAATGGCTCTATTGCACATGACCTCCACAGACCAAACAAAGAGAACACTTCTTTGCAGCCCTCCAGAAGACGGCAATGGATCCCCAAGGATGAGACTAGAGGACGCTCTTAGTTGGCCACCACACCCAGAGTTGGCTGTCCAAGCCCTGCTGATGACTGACACTTGGGGCAGGAAGAAATTATCTAGGCCCACAACATTCCATTGTCTGGTGAGACTGGGCCTCCCTGGGACTGCGTGGGACAGTAGTCTTCCAGTCATTTCACCTACCCAGTGCAGGGACTGCTCCTCCTCCTACTGACCCCTCCAGTCCCCATCAACCATGCAGAGCATGACAGATGCATGAAGAAGCGTAATTTCCAGGGCCTCTTGACCACCATGGAATTGACTTGAGGGGCAGTAGCCACCCCAGCTGTATTCCTCCAGGGTGCCACCCCAGAACCACCCTGTCACTTCCACACATAGGACCATGACCAATGCTGGGCTCAACACTGGCAGTGGCCCCACAAAATGGGCCCTGCTCAGTCTGTGTGTTCTGCAGCAGCAACAGGTGTAGGGAGGAGAGGTAGTCCCTAAACTGAGCTCCACCTCTGGAACAGCCAGACACCACAGCAGAGGAACTGGGACCCCAAACACCACGTTGCACCTCGGGGAAAACATGAGCTTCAAGGTAGGCAATGCTAGACACCTAGGGTGTACAGAAATGGTATCCAGATTCCTTTGGTGGGAATGCAAGCTGGTGAAGCCAATTTGGAGAACAGTGTGGATATTCCTTAAGAAATTAAAAATAGAGCTTCCCTATGGCCCTACAATTGTACTACAAGGTATTTACCCCAAAGTTACAGATGTAGTGAAAAGAACGGCCATCTGTACCCCAGTGTTCATAGCAGCAATGGCCAACATTCCTTAGGAAGCACTTTGAAGCACTGCACGTATTGCTCTACCTGAGGCCTTCAAGTCCAAAGGTCTCAGGAACCATTTCTTCTCCCACAGCAACCCTAATCTACCTCCCCATGTTCAAGAAGAATCTCTTCTCCTTGTAACGGGGCATCATTGGAAACATGGGTGATTTGAACAAGGCTTGGACAGGGCTCTCCTATGGAGAGAGCTAGACAGAGACTCAGATGGGACCAAAGGGCTTTAAGGAACTAAGGCTGACTTTTGGAAAAACTACAGCCATCAACCCCCTTGGGAATGTTGGCCTGACCCCTTGCTTACAGACTCCCCCATTGCCTCAACAGGAACTTAAAGAATGTCACTCTCTGGCAGGTGTAGGAACCTTGGATATATCGGGCACCTCAGGAAGAGGAATATGCCCAAATTCACAGGTATCACATGCATCTGATGGCAAGCCCTTACCTTGGCTGATGGCCTGGAGAGACAATGATTAGAGATTCCTCAAAAAAGTCCCAGTGATGCAGATTCTAAGCAATCACCATGATTGATCACTAGGCTTGCTAAGCTTAAGTCAACAATTGCACCACGTGGGTTAAAGCAGGACTTGCTTTCCAAGGACATGAGCCCTGATCTGGCTGTCTCTGGAAATGGGCATTCTTTTGAAGAGGAAACGTAGACTTCAAAAACCCACCTTTATGGACTTTCAAATCTAACTCTGGTGGTCTTTCCATATGTGTTGCTTACCTGAGCAAGACAACGTGAGGTCATTTTCAGAAACATTTCCACATTAGCTCATGGTCAGGCAATCCCCTTGCTTCTTATTCTGTGGGGATACCAGGACCCCATGGGCTCAGGGCTCATTCAACAACTGGAACATGTGATTGATTCCCCCACGACTGTAGAACTCAACTAACACCTTGACCAACTGGATGGGGCTGGGATGAGGAACTCATTCCTTCAAAGCCAGAGAACATACACCACTCCACAGGGTACTCTGGGTACATATGGAGACAATGAAGGACCCAGCTGTCCCTGTAACTGCAGTCGAGGGTGCACTTGGGAAGGCCCTTATCTGCCAGCAAAGTTTTCTCCCACTCACTGGAGACTACTACTAATGAGTATATTCAGGCGAGACCTCAAAATTAAAAGGGCTTCCTGGAATGTTTTTTTCCCTCCCAGTACTACTGATTCAGTACAATGGCAAACAAAGGCTTTAGCTAAGCATCCAACTGCCCGCCTGGGAAAACGAACCTCCCAATTCATACGGGGATGGCCCCTGACTCTAAGGACTTGGCATCAGCTCCAGAGCATCACAGAGAATAAAGGCCACCAAACGATGACAGGAGGCTGATTTATCAAGTACCAGCTTACGTTTCGAGATATGCCTGAACTAACACTGGAAACCAGCCCAACTTTAAACCCAGCCACCCTTAGGCCTGGACCCGACAACTCTACACCTATAGCTCCTAACTCTTGAAAGGTTCTTAAGTCGACCAGACTTAAGATGCCCCACGAAAATGCAGAGGACAGGTGCTTTAGCAATGGCAACAGTTTCATGGAAAGGGGCTAAGAAAAACCATGTATGCTGTCATCAATCTAACTCAGACTGCTGAAGCCAAATCCTGTCAGCAGACATGTCTGCCCCCAAATCACAGATCCTACTGCCCACCTGTTGGTTGTAATTGGCAAAAGTCTTACAAGTATTTATCCTGACTCCAACAGACCTTCTTTGTCTGCTACACCATGAAGCAATTGACAGAAAACGCTCTTCTTCCCAAACCATTACCCGCCAACCCAACATGGGCCTGAAATGATTGCACATCCCAATAATGAACCTCCAAACAAGAGGAGCCCTTGAAAGCCTGACTGCAGCTCAAGGAGACTCAGGATTAGATAAGGGCCCCTAGCTGGGACAAATGGCTTTGAAGCTCTAACCTGTGCCCATGGATTCCCCAAGCTCCAGAGGCCCCTGGACACTTAGCTTGGTCCCAGATGCATGGGCTAATTATGGAAAACATCACCGACCCAGCCAACCTTACCCATTTCAAACAACGGTGCACGTGTGCTACGTTTCATTGACATGGTCACCTTGTATCCATCTTTGCCCCTCTTTGGGACTGGAGGATGTTGTGTGGCATGGGGACGTCCTTACAGAGTACACAGTCAAGGCCCTACTTGTGAGCTCCAATAGGATTTCTCAATGAAATAAGCGAATGACCCCAATGCATGAAGCAGTTCTACAAAACACAAAGACTTTAGATGTTGTAACTGCTGCACAAGGTGGATTTTGTGCCAATCTAAAGACAGAATGATGTGGGTACATTCCCACTACCACAAAGAGATTTCTGGGTTCCTAACAGTTACCACTGCCCAAATTCGCACTTCCAAGGATCCCTTTCTTTAAGGATTGGCTCAACTCCTGGCCTGGAGGAGCATTCTCACCCACTATCAAAGGACTCTTCATGGGGATTTTCCTTCTTTTTCTTCTTCTAATTCCGTTGTGTTGTTCCCCATCCATCCCAGCTGTCTCTGCAGGTGGTTCCAGGAACTCTTCACTGCAGTAACTTCCAGAGAACAGATGGTCCTTTCCACTCAACAGGATCCAGTTAAAACTTCTCCCCTACACTCAGTGGCCTCTTCATTTCACAACTCTGACCGAAAGGCCCCCCAACTGACCAGGAATGGCCCACAGGTAGGGACAGCTCTATGCCCCTATTCAACAGGAAGAAGTTACAGAAGATGAGACAAACCTCTTTCAACAACCTTAATGACAGAAGGGCCTAAACTGTTCAGGAGCACACGAGGAGGGAGGTGAAAGCCAGTTGAGCACCAAGCAGGAGCTGGCACACAACAAAGCCCTCACCCCAACATGTGATGTGAGTGACATTCCTCAGGTGCTCTTACTGCCCTAAAATAAGGAAAGGAAAAAGCAGATTCTCCACAAATAGAGAACAAAACCCTACAAGACCAGAGTCTTCCTCAGTTTATAAAAGTCCTCATGATTCTCAAGAGGCTTTCTTAACAAGAGGCTAGCTACCATCCAGAGACCCATAACTCCGTTTCCTGAAGCCCTAACATCCTCCTCCCTTCCATCACACTGAGGAAGGCTGAGGCAGAAGGAAATGTCAATAAAATGAAATTTATATTCAAACCTGCAGTTCCTTAAGAAGAACTTGTGAGATGAGGAAAGTAATATTCTTCCAGGAAGCTCCCAACTATCTTTCTATTAATTCCTTCCTAGAAGGGAAAACTACCTTCATTTGATAAGAGCAAAGTCTCCTGTATCTTGTGTGTCCTCTGTCCTACTGCAACGTTCTTGCAAAATCTCCCTTTTGCCTGACCACCCCCAACCCCATCATAGTCAGCCTCTCATCATGACCACAGTATAGCACAGAAAATTGAATAGTTTTATTTCTGGACTGAAAGGCATCTCAGGTAAAACCATCACCTGAGTGTCTCTAAAAGTCACTGTCTTGAACATGACACACCGATATAGTTTGAAACTCAAACATCTAAAATTTCATCAGCAGTTGACATGGATATGAGGCTACCATGTAGAAAGATCTATCTGAATTCCGGAAAGTAACATGGCACCTGACTACAAGTGGCATGCAGAGGTTGATGCAGAGACAAATCCTGAAGAAAGGGGCTTTAATTCGTATGTTGAGTCAGGAAGGGAGGAACATGAGTGAGCAGTCCTTCCACAGTCCATCTTGTTTTGGCCATTAGCAGAGGGTTCACCGTGCACAGGAACCCGGCCAATGCTGGAGGACAGGAGGAATATTTCTCACGTACCTCAACTCATTCCATGTGTGTTATGTCCTGGGAAGAGAAACCTTGTATTTATAGATAATGTGGAAGAACCTTCAGCCATGTGTCCCCAGTTCAAATGACATCAGAACTCGTTCATCCTGGATTGCACCACACACATCTCCCCAGTGTGGGAGAGCCTTTGGTCGGGGCTCTTACATTGGGAGACACAAGAGAACTCACCCTTCTGAGGAAAGTAGACATGATACACATGGTGGAAACAATTCTAGGCCAGGGCTCACCTCTGCACACAGCAAAACCACGGGAGAGGCACCTTAGTGATGGAACAAGGGTGGGAGACCCTTCATTCAGAGACCTCTGTTCTCATTCTTCCCCATGACCTCACATGGGTTAGAAGCCATGTGGTGGCATTGCTGTACCAAAGCCCGTAGCAACATGCATTCCTTTGAGGCCATGGGCATGTTGCCACAGACAGAAACTGGTTGAATCCATCTTCAAGGGAAACCGTTTAGTACAGCCATACCCTTAGCCAGCATCTGAGGATCCACAGAAATGAGAACCCCAACAAATATGGTCAACATGGAAGAGCTATTAGATACAGCTCTCACATTTGGAGACACCAGACAACTCAGAGCAGGGAAACCTCTGTCTGTCATTACTGGGGTCTCTCCTGTACCCAGAGTGCCCACCTTTCTCACCACCCCAAAAATCAGAGAGTACAAACCATATGTTTCTGATCACTGAGGCAGAGCTTTCTGCCAGATGTGGTCACTTTCCCAACACCAGAGAATTCACACGGGGAGAGCCACTAGCGCTGTGTCTTGGTGGAAGAAGATTCAACTGGGGCTCAGGCCTGAGCTCCTGCTACCATCTCAAAGAGCGGGTCATCCCTCCTACTGGAGTGAAGGTTCATGGACTTCCTGGGACACTCTGCATGATTGCTGATGCAGAATGCTGATAAAATCCATGTGGGAATCCCATTTTTCATGGAGTCAACACGTGAAGGACCTGGGAGGATTCACACAGAAGAAAATCCTCCTGGAATGATGAGAAAAGGAATGATCTCAGGTATTCCTTCTTCCTTAGCCAACTATGACACCCTCACACCGAGGAAACACTGATTCCAATGCAATGGGGGGAAATTCTTCCCCGGACACTCACATCAGAAAATCACTGGGCAAATACCTCCAAAGGAATTTCTTAGGGTGAAAATGAGATACAAACCCAGACACTGACAATTTTTCACTACAAACACATACAACTGCGTCACGTTCTGAGGGATGCTGAATGCAGTATTTCAGTAACCAATAGCTAGAAATAAAGCAAATCTGCTCCCATCAATCAGTACTTGCATAAAGGCCAGGATCACTGAAAAGAAGGGGTCTCACAAACATGCACACTGTGCCAGTTAAGATCAGGGGACTTTTCCTTTACTAGATCTCACAACTGACATTGGTACTGTCTCTTGGTAGGAAGTTTGACACATATATACACTGCCTCAGATCCATGAAAACATCAATTGAAGGGTTAACTTAGAATCTTAGAACAAAAGGTGATTGACATATGTTCATGAAAACATTAATCTATTGATGTATGTAGATTGCAAGGATGAATGGCAACAAGACTCAACAAACACATGGTTTGTGATCTACCTCTCATGTGTCCTTAATTCTACTAAATTTGCCCTCATAAATTGGAAAGGATTTATAAATTAATTTCATGCTTTGAAATATATCTATTTTCATTACTTATTTGAGAGTGAGAGAGCTAGAGAGGGAGCAAGAACAGTCTGAGTTGGGCAGCAGAGAAGAGGGAGAGAAAGCAGGCTTCACATTGAGAAGGGTGCCCAATGCAGGGCCTGATCCTTCAGGATCCAGGGATCCTGACCTCAGCCAAAGGCAAATGCTTAACCAACTGTGCCACCCAGGGACTTGCAAATTAATTTCATCTTTTACAATGGTGCTGTTTTTGAAAAATTGTTTGTATCAGGACAGGAATTAAAGTCTACTGTTCAGATTCAGGCAGTGAGGGCTTTCTCCCCCTCTATGAGAATTTGTTAGCCAACTGCTTTTCTCCACCACCAAGAATAGCTCCTTATCTCTTAGCCTGAGAAGGTGTAAGACCACTGCCTTTATGGAAACAGTCCCCAATTTAGAAGATTTAGAACAGGAGGGTATACGAATGCCCTCTTCCATAAACACAAAGCACATCCAGGAATGCCTGTATGGTTCTTTTATTTAAGGGACAAACTTTTGATTTTGGCTCAGATCCTGATATCAGGGTTGTCAGATTGAGCCCCTGACATGTGTCATGCTCTGCTCCGCAGGTGGAGACTGCATAAAGGTCTCTATCTCCCTCTATTCCTCCCCTTCCAATCTTGGCTACCAGAAGTTCCACGATATCTATGCCAGACTAAAGGAGGAGTGTGTAGGACAAGAGGTGACCTAGACATCAATCACCATTGGCAACTAGTGACAAGAGACTAAATAAATTTCCTGTTGCTCCCAGAACCAAACAGAAGACTTGCAGAAACCCTATTACAACTGCTTTTCACATGACCATCTTAGCAATGCTTACTTCTCCTAGAATCTTCATATTAGAAATATTATCTCATTCATCTACCCTGAATCTTCAGTGATATGGAATTCCTACAGGAGATGTGCAAACACTTTACCTCCTCATATCTTATCTACTCTATGTCAGTGACCTACTTACTGACCCTCTTGATTTTGGCTGAGATGTTGATTCCAGGGTTGTGAGATCGAGCCCTGAAAAGTGTGTGGCGCCTGCTCAGTGTCTCCCTCTCTCTCTCTCTCTCTTCGCACCTCCTCCTCTAAAAAAAAAAAAAAAAACAAATAAACAAACAAACAAAAAAAAACCGCACATCCACTCAGAGTTCCATTTGTAAAGATGCCCGATAGTTTTTACTCTAGTCTAATGGCCTTAAAAAGAATGTGTTGGCAGAAAACATTATTTTGGAGAGAATGTCTATTTATAAGATAACCTTGCAATAATTCAGGATTCTGCTAACAGAAGCAAACTATAGTTCAGATGTTTTGTTTGGAGCAGGGACTTACAGAACCTTCTCCATATGTGCCACTAAGTAAATTTCCCCAAGAAACAAATTCTAGATATTCTGGCTAAGGGTACATCTCCAATTTAATCAAAAAGAAGAAGGTATTTTTTTCCTCCGTAAGAAAGACAGAAGCCAGCAAAAGAGGCACTCAAGTCACACCATGGACCTCAACCCAGGCAGAAAGTTCAGAACCAGGACAACTTACTGCTGTGATGCACATCCACCATGGAGATGACAGGGGTCACACTACTGTACATGTTGCACTTGAATCTGCACTGAAGAGACAGAGACAAAGGCCAGATGCATTGGATGCTGCCAAGGAGGCAAAGTCACTTGAGCCTCAAAGCACCACCTGTAAAAACACAGAGAGCATTTAGCTGAGGCCTCAGGACCTATACTCGGGAAGACACAATGTCATACAAAACTGAAAGCATGCTCTTCCCTTCCAGCAGAGAGAACAAGCTCAAAGAGGCCAAAACCACAGGATCCCAAATTTGTGAAAGACTTAGCATTGCTGCTTGCAGACCTTCAAATAATTCATGCATGGTAAGTTGGCTACCAGGAGTTTCATGATATCTAGCCAGTCCCAAGCAGGAGGATGTGGACCAGGAGATGGCCCGGAGGTCAATCATCATTTCCAACTAGTGATGAGAGTCTAGTTAATGTTCCTGCTGTTCTGAGAACCCGAACAGAAGATCTGCAGAAACCCTATTTCAAATGAATTTTGCATGACCATCCTAGGGTTGCTTACTTCTCCTTGAATCTTTTCTCACCTTTGACATGCATTCTCATTAATCTACCCCGTAACTTCAATGACACAGAACTCTCATAGGAGATGTGCACATACTCTACCTTCTCAATGTCTTTTCTACTCTATGTGAGTGACTCTGTTAGTCTTTCTTTCTCTTTTCACAACTCTATTTGGCTGAAATCAGCCTCTGGTCTTTCCTTTCTAAGACATGCCTCTCATGGACCCTGGAACTCCAAAAAAAAAAAAAAAAAAGAAATAAAAAAACCAACAACTAATCACCACACAATATGAATGTAATCCATACCTTCAAGATTGAAGTTGTTTCACTCCTAACCAGCAACTATGCTACTGACCCAAATGGCCAGCCCTCCAGCAACTAGCTTCTAGAGGATTCTGGGACAATTTGGGGTATAGTTCTGATAGGATTTTCCCAATAAGAAAGGACTGCCAACCTCCAAACCTGATTGCAATCTAAATAGATTCAGAGCTTCACGGGACCCACTGTGAGGCAAAGAAATGCCTGGTGGTGGTGGCAGCGGGGGCCAGTCCACACGGCTTATGGATTTCAATTTAATGGATTTGGGATGGTTTCTTAGATGCAAGAAGGCAGCCTCAAGCACACTTGGTGTATTAGCATCTATTCTAACGAAGCCTGACAGGCATAGTGATGGACCATTTCATCCAGATTTTGAAACCCTGCTGTGCTGGAACTTTTCATGAGGAATCTCTAGAGTGAAATTTCAGTAGTGTGTCTAAGCCAAAGCCAAGCACGATACTCCCATCAGACTTGACTGCAATACCTGTCGATTTGGGTTGATTCTTCTTCTTGAGGTCCCCCAAATATCCTGAGGTTCCTATAACTGCAACCAAATAACTTTCCTTACTCATCTGGCAAGGCTCCTGGGCACTGTGTCATCAAAGTGTGAAGCTTCTATTGCCAAGGTGCTCCACAAAGTCACCCTTAATTCCTGAAAATTGTCTGGTCATTATCTGACTCTATACACGTTACTCTCAAATTGGACATTTCACTCAATCCCATGGTAAAATAACCAATGTTTCAAGCAGTGTCCTGTTACAAGAAAAAGGTACTTGTGCTGAAACTACGCCAATAATCCTAAGTACCTTGGAAGAAAGAATTCTCCCTGACAGCTTCTGAATTATGGAGGATTCAGGGAAGGAGAGAAATTAAATGCTCCCATAGAAATATTTCATCACATTTCTGTAGATCATGGATACTTTCAGATACAGAAGTACAGATACATGGATACTTTCCTTCAATCTGGAAGAAGAAACATTAAAGAACCAGGAATGTTTCAAACAAGAGTCAAAAAGGTAGACTCATCTTGCGCAACTCACTCAGTCCCCACCTTACTAATTCTTGTTTGGCTAGAATGCAGCTTTTCCATGGGTTCTGCAAATCTGTACCCAGTTGAGTTTGAGGATTTTCACGATCAGACACTAAGACCCCATGAGACACATCACAATGTAAAGTCACAGGCATTTAGTGGTAGAGTAGGAATGAATGACCTGTGGACACACAGTTAATGAGATATATTTTCACCAAACATTGAAGGCAAGACATCAGCATGGAGGCAGAGAGGCCACAAGACCTGCATCCTCGTCCCTAGGGCATGGTGTGTCCATGAGTTTCCATATCTCCAAGCTAAACACACTCATGTCTTCTGAGCTAAGGGTTCTGCTTCTAGAATTTTCTCCCAAGGAGAAAACCAGAGGGGTTGTAAAGGATTTGAAACAATGTTCATGGAGGCTTCCTGGATGATGGTGAAACCCTTCAGTCCACCATCTTGCCTGAGGCCCACAAAACTGTTCATTGCCCACTTTGCATCCACCATGGTCAGGCAGGTCTAGCCCTTTATCCCCTGGTTGTACAGCACACCCTCTCCTGGTGTCCACCAAGCTACTCAGCCTCTGTGTTCCATGTCCTTGATGGATTTCTTTGGAAGATGGTAACCTGCATGAGGGTGGAAGGAGCAAATACACTCATTCCCACCCTTTCTTCCTCCTTGCACCCATCCAAGGTTTGTGCAGGGGGAGCAGAGTTGTAGGGACATGCAGATAGGGTTCTTCTTCTGTGGAGTTCCCAAGAATCCCCTTGCACAGAGCCTGAGCCTTAGCACTTAGCAGGATATTTTGGTCTCTAACCCCACCACCCACCCCAGCCACGAGACAGCATTCTACCGGCCAGGCTCTTCAGAGAGAACTCCTGCACCGTAGCTAGCTTCCCTCCATCCAATGCCCAAGTGCTGACCTAGGCATTCGAAAGGAGACTAGATTAGGAGACACACACACTGTAACCAGGTGCCTGACTGCACGTCACACCACACCTTCTACTTCAGGGTTGTGATGATGGCAGAATTCCCGCTGTTTGCTTTTTGCCCTGAGACATGCCAACCCTCCAATGTGTCACAGAGTACAGAGCCAGGATTCATCCCCCCTGTGATCTGGATGTCTGAGGCGGCTGCCTGGGCCTTCCCACTTCCCTCCCTGCCTCCAGTCCTTTCCTATGAGCATCTGCCTAGGCATTGCGACTCTGGCTCTACTCCGGTGCCCCAGGCCCTGTTCGCAGGCAATCAACAGGCAGTTGAGGAGCCACAGACTCTGGCTTGCTGGCCCTGTGCTCCCCTCAATCCAACCACCATGGTGACCAATGTGGACCCAAGTGCCAGATAGGACTGCAGCCCCTGCCTTCCTGATCAACCTCAGGGGGCACTTCTGAAACAAGGCACGTCAGAACCAAATACCTGCTCCCAGCTCCTTCCCCACCAGCCGAATAACCCCTAGGGACAGATGTATAGGTAAGCCAGCATATTCTACACTCCAGGCATTGCATATCACTCAGCCTCTCATGGTACACACGTGGGTCAGAGGTGGATTCATCACAACAGCACAAACAACACGAGTAGTGAGCAAAAGTGTTATTCCCGGGGCAGCAACATTTCAAGATACCCTGCAGTGGCCTGTATGTCAGTCTACCTGTGATCCAGTAAGAGCCCTGCTCTGACATTGATGAGCAAGCCACAGACCAAGAGTACCTCTGCAGGTAAATGGGCCCAAATATATCCTGGATCCTTTCATTTTGTTGTTTTGATTTTGCTCCAAAGTCCAGGGAGATATCTCTGGGGCATGGATGGGGCTCTCCACTCAAGAGCACAGGATGTTAATGAGCCATATGTTCCCCTCAACACAACTCCTGGGATAGGCCAGGTCAAGCTACTACCCATGGGCTATTGTGTGACCTCAGAAGGGCCAAAGCACAGCCTGCTCCGTGGATTTGGAGAAAGCAGGGATGCAGTCCCTGTGCCTCACATTTGGAAGCCAGAACTCTAAGGGAGCTATGCATGTAGGCTGTTTGTAGCACAGAAACTGGCAGGCATCACGCTGCCCTGAAAGCCACGCAGGCTCCTGGAGGTCTCAGAGTGGGGTTTCAGTGACTGCTCTGCATTCCAGATCGCCCCTGCTCTGTCTTGACATCGATCTAACCTGGAACCTCTGTGGTCCCTCCAAGGTCGGGTGGCATAAAAAGGGCCTAGAGTAGTTGGAGTGGCCTTGGGAAGGGAAACCACTGAGGCAAATCCCAAAATGAGACTGGAGTACATTTCAGGGGCTCACTGATATGGAAACCCAGAGAGGTTTGCTGTGGGAACAGGGAGCCCAGAGTCTGTGGAAGGTGTTCACATCACTGCCTCAAAATCTGTGTCCCTGTCGAATAACAATCTGTCTATGCCCCACATCTTCCATAGAGGTGGGCCTCACAGCACTTTTTACCCCAGTATTTGGATAGGAAAATCCAAGACAATGAACAATAAAAGCACCTCAACGGTGCTTGGAACGGAAGTAGCATGCATGAAGACTTATCTCCCTAGGATTGCTTGGTAGAAAAGGTGTTTTGGAACCCCTGGCTCAGCTGGTCATGTCGTTTTGAGCATCAGAGAAAAAGCACCTGGCTTCAGGGAGCCTCCCTCCAACAAGGAGACTCAGAGCCACCCTGATCCAGTTACACAACCTCCTCTCCAGGGACATTCCTGCCTGTCTAGTAAATATCGGGCTGTGTAGACACACTACCCTGCAAGCTCTGTCCCAGGAAGCTGTGGACCCAGCAAGTTTGTAGCTCCCAATTGGGCCCAGCTGTCCTCCCCGTGACACCAGGACAGTGGACCTGAGCCTCTGGCCTTACCTCGCTTCTCAGTAATGATGAGAGTGGCCTCTAGGTTTTCCCCAGCCCTGCCTCATCTTGGTCATCAGTCTGAAGATGTACACTGACTCTGGGGCCAGCTAAGTGGCCGTGAATCACCTCAACATGGCACCTATCTCCACTGTGGTGATCATGCTGGTGTTGATGTTGGCCAGGCAGTAGATGACCTGATACCCTGTGGGTGGGACAGGAGGGCCATACATCAGTCTCATCACCTCCTTGGACCCCACATTCCCACCACCTCACCACCACCACTCTGCCGTGTTTCCACCACGTCCTTCCTCCTCTGCCAGCATCTGAGAGGAATGGGACAGCCGCAGTGGCAGATGTAGCCTCTGAGTGCTGGGCCCCAGTGACTCTCATTCCCCTTCATCCATCCCACCACCAAGATGTGGAAACAGTTTCATCTTTAGTGATTCAATACTTACATAAAACACCAGTACTCATCATATCAGCAATTTAAAACCTCCCAAAAAACCAACTTCCAGAACCAGATGCCTTTAGTGGTAAATTCTACCATTCAGGGAAGGATTCATACCAGTTTTTTGCCCACTTTTCCAAAAACCAGAAGAGAAACCTTCTGAACTCATTTTCTGAGGCCAACATAACCCTAATGGAAAATAAATGAGGAGCCCCCAAGAAAACAGTCTTACAGTCCAATATCCCCGATGACCAGAGATGTAAAAATGTTCAACAAAATACTAGCAACTCAAGTTCACCAATATGCTGAGAAGATCATATACTCTGATCAAGTGGAATCTTGCAGGAATGCAATGATTGTTTGCAGGTACACATCAATCAAAGTGATACAGCACATTAACAAAATAAAGAATAAAAATTATGTGATCATCTTGAGATGCAGGGAAGCATTTGACAATCTTTAATATCTGTTTGCAATCAAAATTCTCAACAGAGTGTGTAGACCAGGAACATACCTCAGCACCGAAAAGGCCATATATGGTGTGCCTGGGTGGCTCAGTGGGTTAAAGCCTCTGCCTTAAGTTCAGGTCATTATCCCAGGGTCCCGGGATCGAGCCCCGCATCTGGCTCTCTGCTCAGCAGGGATCCTGTTTCCTCCTCTCTCTACCTACTTGTGATCTCTCTCTCTCTGTCAAATAAATAAATAAACACAGTTTTAAAAAGGCCATATATGACAGCCACACAGATTACATCACATCTGATAGTGAGTTTTAACTGTTCCTATTTCCTCTAAGATCGCCTAAGTTAGGAACATTGATGACTTTTCCTTGCCACTTTCGCTTAACACAATATTGAAAATCCAAGGCAGAACAATTATACAACAAGATAATCAGAAGGCATCAAAACTGGAAAGAAAGAAGTAAAATGGTCACTACTTGCATATGATATAGAATATAAGGAAAACCTCAAAGAAGCCGGTGAAAAATTGTTCAAACTCTGACTAAATTCAGTAAAGGGGCAGGATACAATATCACTACCTTAAAAATCTGCTGTGTTTCTATATGCTAATAACGAATCATCAGAGAATAAATTAGGAAGATCATCCCACCTGATGTTGCATCAAAAAGAATAAAATAAGGGCACCTGGGTGGCTCAGTGGGTTAAGCCTCTGCCTTCGGCTCGGGTCATGATCTTGGGGATCCTGGGATTGAGCCCCATATCGGGCTCTCTGCTCAGCAGGGAGCCTGCTTTCCTCCTTCTCTCTCTGCCTGCCTCTCTGCCTACTTGTGATCTCTGTCTGTCAAATAAATAAATAAAATCTTTAAAAAAAAAGAATAAAATACCCAGGAATATACTTCACCAAGAGGTAAAATCTTATATGATGAAAACGACAAGATGGTAAAAAAGATACCTGAAGCCAACACACATAAACCAAGAGACATCACATATTCATGGGTGAGAAAAATTAACAATTGTAAAATGTCCATACTTCCCTAAACAATCTACAGTTTCATTGCAATTCTTATCAAAATTCTAAGGACATTTTTCACAGAAAGAGAACAAAGAATCTAAAATATTCTTTGATGTGACAAAAGACTCTGAATTCCAGAGCAAACTAGAGAAAGAAGAACCACACTAAAGGCATCGTGCTTGCTTATTTCAGACTAATGACAAAGCTAGAGTAATCAAAACAATCTAGCATTGTCATAACAACAGACACACACATCACCAGAAGACAGGAGAGAACCCAGAAGTAAACACACACATCTATGGTCTGGGACCTTGTGACAAAGGAGCCAAGAATAAACAAGGGGGACAAACAGTCTCTTTCATCAATGGTGCAGGGAACACTGGAGAGCATGCAAAAGAACGAAACTGCACCATTCTCTTACACCATACACAAAAATTCACTCAAAATGGGTCAAACAATTGAATATAAGTCCTGGAACTATAAAACCTGTAGCAGAAAACACAGGGTTTGGAAAGGTTCTTGGCCAAAGGTCTTGGTAGTGGTGCTTTAAAGTGGATACCAAAGTAAAAACGAACAAAGAAGCAAAGTGTGAGCCTACATCTAACTATAAAACATCCAAACAACAAAGGAAACAATCACCAAAATAAAATCGTAACCTAAGGAAAATCATTTGTAAATTATATATCTGGTAAGTGGTTAATATTCAAAATATAAAGAACTCATGAAACTCAACAACAAAACAAAATAAAACACACAAAGGCACTAAAACAACAAAAACTCCACAAGTTATCTAGTGTATCAGAAGTTCCAAATAGACATTTTCCTAAAGAAGACATACAGATGGTCTACACGAATATGAAAATAATGCTCATCATTAATCGTCAGGGAAATGCAAATCAAAGCAGAATGAGGCACCACTTCACACCTGTCAGAAGGGCCATTATCAAAAACAGAAGAAATAGCAAATTTTGGTGAAGATGTGGAGTAGAGGAAAACTCTAGTGCACCACTACTGGCAGTATAAAAGGGTGCGGCCACTATGGAAAACAGTACAGAAGTTCCTCAAAAAAAAAAAAAAAAAAAAAAAAAAAAAAAAAAGAGAGAAATAGAGCAACCAAAGGAGCCAGCTATTCCCTTTCTGAGTATTTATCTGAAGGGAAGGAAACACTAATTCACAAAGGTATATTCACCCCTGCATACACTGCAGGATTATTTACAACAGTGAAAATAAAGAAACAACCTAAATGCCATCAATGGCTGAATGAATAAAGAAATTGAGGTTGATAAACATATTGCAATCCTACCCAGCCATAATAAAGGATAAAATCTTTTTATTTACAACATGGTGGCCCTTGAAGGCATAATGGTATGTAAAACAGGCCAGACAGAAAGACAAATACTAGAAATCACTTACACATAGAACCTTAAAACAAACAAAAAAAAATACAAAAATGTGAGCACACAGACAGAACAGATGGGGGCTGGCAGAAGTTTGGGGTCGGAGCTAGGAGAAATGGGTGAAGGAGTCAAAAGGAAAAAAGAAAACACACCCAAATATAGGATCTTTTTTTTTTTCAATTAAGTAATCTGTACCCCCAACTTGACTCAAACTCATAACCGGAGATCAAGGGTCACAAACTCCACTGACCCCCCAGCCAGGGTCCTGGAATTGTAGCATCTTCCAATATCAATGTATGGAGAAAAGGGAAACTAATTTAATATAGGGTATTTTGAGGGCTAGGTATTTTTGGTAAATGTACAAATGAAAGAACACATTCATTAGGATCACATATTCAGGACTGTATCTAATTCTAATATTTATCATGTCACTGAGAAAGTAACTTGCATTTATTTTTCCAATTTATTTATTTTCAGAAAAACAGTATTCATTATTTTTTCACCAACCCAGTGCTCCATGCAAGCCGTGCCCTCCATAATACCCACCACCTGGTACCCCAACCTCCCACCCCCCCGCCACTACAAACCCCTCAGACTGTTTTTCAGAGTCCATAGTCTCTCATGGTTCACCTCCCGTTCCAATTTACCCAAATTCCCTACTCCTCTCTAACGCCCCTTGTCCTCCATGCTATTTGTTATGCTCCACAAATAAGTGAAACCATATGATAATTCACTCTCTCTGCTTGACTTATTTCACTCAGCATAATCTCTTCCAGTCCCGTCCATGTTGCTACAAAAGTTGGGTATTCATCCTTTCTGATGGAGGCATCATACTCCATAGAGTATATGGAACACATCTTCCTTATCCATTCATCCGTTGAAGGGCATCTTGGTTCTTTCCATAGTTTGGCGACTGGGGCCATTGCTGCTATAAACATTGGGGTACAGATGGCCCTTCTTTTCACGACATCTGTATCTTTGGGGTAAATACCCAGGAGTGCAATTGCAGGGTCGTAGGGAAGCTCTATTTTTAATTTCTTGAGGAATCTCCACACTGTTCTCCAAAGAGGCTGCACCAACTTGCATTCCCACCAACAGTGTAAGAGGGTTCCCCTTTCTCCACATCCTCTCCAACACATGTTGTTTCCTGTTTTGTTAATTTTGGCCATTCTAACTGGTGTAAGGTGATATCTCAATGTGGTTTTAATTTGAATCTCCCTGAGGGCTAATGATGATGAGCATTTTTTCATGTGTCTGATAGCCATTTGTATGTCTTGATTGGAGAAGTGTCTGTTCATATCTTCTGCCCATTTTTTGATGTGTTTGTCTGTTTCGTGTGGGTTGAGTTTGAGGAGTTCATTATAGATCCTGGATATCAACCTTTTGTCTGTACTGTCATTTGCAAATATCTTCTCCCATTCCGTGAGTTGCCTCTTTGTTTTTTTGACTGTTTCCTTTGCTGTGCAGAAGCTTTTGATTTTGATGAAGTCCAGGAGTTTATTTTTGCTTTTGTTTCCTTTGCCTTTGGAGACGTATCTTGAAAGAGGTTGCTGTGGCTGACATCAAAGAGATTACTGCCTATGTTCTCCTCTAAGATTCTGATGGATTCCTGTCTCACGTTGAGGTCTTTTATCCATTTTGAGTTGATCTTTGTGTATGGTGTAAGAGAATGGTCGAGTTTCATTCTTCTACATATAGCTGTCCAGTTTTTCCAGCACCATTTATTGAAGAGACTGTCTTTTTTCCACTGTATATTTTTTCCTGTTTTGTCAAAGATTAATTGACCATAGAGTTGAGGGTCCATATCAGGGCTCTCTACTCTGTTCCACTGGTCTATGTGTCTGTTTTTATGCCAGTACCATGCTGTCATGGTGATCACAGCTTTGTAATAAAGCTTGAAATCAGGTAAGGTGATGCCGCCAGCTTTATTTTTGTTTTTCAACATTTCCTTAGCGATTCGGGGTCTCTTCTGATTCCATACAAATTTTAGGATTATTTGCTCCAGCTCTTTGAAGAATGCCGGTGGAATTTTGATCGGAATGGCATTAAAAGTATAGATTGCTCTAGGCAGTATAGACATTTTAACAATGTTTATTCTTCTGATCCAAGAGCATGGAATGGTCTTCCATCTTTTTGTGTCTTCTTCAATTTCTTTCATGAGTGTTCTATAGTTCCTCAAGTACAGATCCTTTACCTCTTTAGTTAGATTTATTCCCAGGTATCTTATGGTTCTTGGTGCTATAGTAAATGGAATCGATTCTCTAATTTCCCTTTCTGTATTTTCATTGTTAGTGTATAAGAAAGCCACTGATTTCTGCACATTGACTTTGTATCCTGCCACGTTGCTGAATTGCTGTATGAGTTCTAGAAGTTTGGGGGTGGAGTCTTTCGGGTTTTCCATATAAAGAATCATGTCATCTGTGAAGAGAGAGAGTTTGACTTCTTCATTACCAATTTGGATACCTTTTATTTCTCTCTGTTGACTGATTGCTGTTGCTAGGACTTCTAATACTATGTTGAACAAGAGTGGTGAAAGTGGGCATCCTTGTCTTGTTCCTGATCTCAATGGGAAGGCTGCAAGCTTTTTCCCATTGAGGATGATATTTGCTGTGGGTCTTTCATAGATAGATTTGATGAGGTTCAGGAATGTTCCCTCTATCCCTATACTTTGAAGCGTTTTAATCAGGAACGAATGTTGGATTTTGTCAAATGCTTTTTCTGCATCAATTGAGAGGACCATGTGGTTCGTCTCTCTTCTCATATTAATTTGTTGTATCACATTGATTGATTTGCGAATGTTGAACCATCCTTGTAGCCCAGGGATGAATCCCACCTGATCATGGTGGATAATCTTTTTAATATGCTGTTGGATCCTGTTGGCTAGGATCTTGTTGAGAATCATAGCATCCATATTCATCAGTGATATTGGTCTGAAATTCTCCTTTTTGGTCGGGTCCTTGCCTGGTTTGGGGATCAGGGTAATGCTGGCTTCATAGAAAGAGTCTGGAAGTTTTCCTTCTGCTTCAATTTTTTAAAACAGCTTCAGGAGAATAGGTGTTATTTCTTCTTGGAAGGTTTGGTAGAATTCCCCAGGGAATCCGTCAGGTCCTGGGCTCTTGTTTTTTGGGAGGTTTTTGACGACTGATTCAATCTCGTTATTAGATATCGGTCTATTCAGGTTGTCAATTTCTTCCTGGTTCAATTTTGGTAGTTTATATTTTTCCAGAAATGCATACATTTCATCTAGGTTGCTAAGCTTATTGGCATATAACTGTTCGTAATAACTTCTGATGATTGTTTCTACTTCCTTGGCGTTAGTTGTGATCTCTCCCTTTTCATTCATAATTTTATGAATTTGGGCTTTCTCTCTTTTCTTTCGGATTAGTGTAGCCAGTGGCTTATCGATCTTATTGATTCTTTCAAAAAACCAGCTTCTAGTTTCATTGATACGTTCTACTGTATCTCTGGTTTCTCCCTCATTGATCTCCGCTCTAATCTTGATGATTTCCCTTCTTATGTGTGGAGTTGGTTTGATTTGTTGTTGATCCTCCAGTTCTTTAAGGTGTAGAGACAGCTGGTGTGTTCTGCATTTTTCAATTTTTTTGAGCAAGGCATGGATGGCTATATATTTTCCCCTTAGGACCGCCTTTGCTGTATCCCATAGGTTTTGGACCGAAATGTCTTCATTCTCATTGGTTTCCATGAATTGTTTCAGTTCTTCTTTGATCTCCTGCTTGATCCAAGCATTCTTAAGCAAGGTGGTCTTTAGCTTCCAGGTGTTTGAGTTCCTTCGAAACTTTTCCTTGTGATTGAGCTCCAGTTTCAAAGCATTGTGATCTGAGAATATGCAGGGAATAATCTCAGACTTTTGGTATCGGTTGAGTCCTGATTTGTGACCCAGTATGTGGTCTATTCTGGAGAAGGTTCTGTGTGCAATTGAGAAGAATGAGTATTCTGATGTTTTAGGGTGGAACGTTCTGTATATATCTATGAGGTCTATCTGGTCCAATGTGTCATTCAATGTTCTTGTTTCTTTATTGATTTTCTGCTTCGATGATCTGTCTAATTCTGAAAGAGGCGTGTTAAGATCTCCTACTATTAATGTATTCATATCAATATGACTCTTTATCTTGATTAACAGTTTTCTTAAGTAATTGGCTGCTCCCATATTAGGAGCATAGATATTTACAATTGTTAGATCATCTTGGTGGATAGTCCCTCTAAGGATTATGTAGTGTCCTTCTGTATCTCTGACTACAGTCTTTAGTTTGAAGTCTAATTTATCTGATATGAGAATCGCTACCCCAGCCTTCTTTTGAGTCCCATTGGCATGAAAGATGCTTCTCCACCCCTTCACTTTCAGTCTGCGTGTATCTTTATATTCAAAATGGGTCTCTTGTAGACAGCATACGGATGGGACCTGTCGTTTTATCCAATCTGTAACCCTGTGCCGTTTTATGGGTGCATTTAGGCCATTCACATTGAGAGTGATTATTGATAGATATGTTTTTATTGACATCGAGTTACCTTTGAAGTCTTTCTTTCTGTAGACTGTCTCTATATTTCTGTTCAATGCTATTCTTGGATTTTTCCTCTTTTATAGAACCCCCCTTAATATTTCCTGCAGTATCGTCTTGGTGGTTGCATAGTCTTTTAAGCCTTGCCGGTCTTGGAATCTCTTTATCTCTCCATCCATTTTGAGTGTCTTTCTTGCTGGATAAAGTATTCTTGGCTGCATGTTCTTCTCATTTAGTGTCCTGAATATATCTTGCCAGCCTCTTGTGGCTTGCCAGGTCTCTGTGGACAGGTCTGACGTTATTCTGATGGGTTTCCCTCTGTAAGTAAGGAGCCTCTTTGCCCTGGCAGCTTTCAAGAGATTATACCTACAATTATAATTTCTCAATTTGACTATCAGGTGTCGTGATTTTTTTTGGAGTGTATAATCTTGGGTGGAGACCGTTCATCCTGTAGTACATGAACGCTGGTTTCATTCGCGAGATTCGGAAAATTTTCATGAAGGACTTGTTCCACGATATCTTCTAGATTTCTTTCTTTCTCCTCCCCTTCATTAATTCCAATAATTCTGACGTTGGAACGCTTCATGGTATCATTTATTTCCCTGATTCTGCTTTCATGGGATCTAAGGTGTTTGTTCCAGGCTTCCTCCTGATCCTTTCCCTCTATCTGTTTGTCTTTCAGATCACTAATTCTATCTTCTGTCTCAGTTACCCTAGCTTTGAGAGAGTTTAGATTAGATTGGAATTCATTGAGAGCATTGTGGACCTCCTCCCTGGTAGCTTTAAGCTCCGCCCTAACATTGTGAACATCCTGTCTGGTCACTTTCAGTTTGGCCCTAATCAATTCTGTTTGGTCATCCATGGCTTTCTCCAACCTAGCTATTGCCTGGATAATTGTTAGCCTTAATTCTCTTTCTGACATATTGTCTATGTTGATAGCCATTAGCTCTGTTGCAGAAGGTCCATCCTCTGTATTTTTCTTCTCTTGGACCTTCCTCCTCCTCGTCATTTTGGTGGGAGAAGACTGAACAGATGTAGCTGGATGTATCAACTCTGGTGCATTCAAGGTGCACCCTGGAACACTTCCTGATCTCCTTCTCAGAGAGAAGCCTCAGTCTGGGTGCAGAAGCTGAATAAATTCCCCCTTGGACGCTGGCAGTGCAAGTTCCAAATTGCAGACCCTGGGGGCGCAGGATCTTTTGCTCGTCCCCAAAGCCAAGGCAGTGGCGGCTCTCTGGGAGCTCCTGACTGCCAGAGAGGTTCCAAGCAGTGATCGCACACTTAGATTTTGCCGCCGGCCCGGGCTGAGAGTGCCCAGCTTTCGCGCACCTCTTTTCAGAGGCGGCTGTGGGTCGGGCGCACGTCTGTGGCACTGAAAACGGGGCACTGGTCCGTAAGCCCCAGGCTGGGCTTTTGCGCGCCTCTGTCTCGGGAAGAGTTTCACGCACGCGCGGCTTAGACTTTGAAACAATGGCGCAGGTCAAGAAGCGCCCCCGGGCCTTAGTAACCCAGGAGAGCTCGATGGACGTGCGCGCGCATCTCAAGCTTTGTGGTAGGGCTAGCGCGCCTTCTGCAGACAAGCGCAGCTCCCATCCCTTCATAGGAGCTGGAACCCACGCGCTCTGGGGCGCGCTGGCGGCTTAGGGACCAGGAGCCGGTTTCTCCACCGCACTCTCTCTGCCTCCGCGCCGGGGAGGCCGTCTGGGACCGGGGACTTAAGCCCCTGTCCCTAGCCGCCCCAATTCCCACAATTTCCCTCCGCAATCCTTTGTTCTTTTGGAGTGCTTTCAACCAGTCTCCAAGTTAATGCTGGTCCCCAGACGCAGGGCACTCTCGCTCGTATTGGGGTATTACTTTCCCACCGGTCGCCTCTGGTGGCTCCCTCCCCCTTTTGTTTATCTTCTGAAATAAGTCCGCCATTCCCATTCCGCTTTACCTGCTCACTGGCGTCTTCTGCCCCTGTAGAGATCCAGATGTATATAATTCTGATCTCAGGCTGTTTTCTTGGGTGATCGGAGTTCTTTGGTAGGTAATCAGCTCACTTTGGGGTACCAGCTGAAAAGACGCCTCTTCCTAGTACCCCGCCATCTTGTCCCCCCACATATAAGTTATTTAAGGAAGAAAGCTTCACCAAGAAGTCACACTGAAATAACACAGGAAAACTAACAAACACAGGCATCAAACCCGGAAGAGAAATCAGAGGGTGGAAAGGCAAGCCTGAAGAGAAGAACCTAGTCTCTGTAAAAGTGAGACAGCCAATCTGAGAGAAGAGAATTCAGAAAATTGATAGGCACATACCCGTAGAACAGAAGTTGAGATTTCCCATCATGGGGACCTTTACACTTGTTCACCAAACTGCAAGGGGTGGCACTTGAAATGGAAGGATGGGTGCGTGGCATCAGGTCACCATGGTGAAGGTTCATGTCAGAACTCTCAGAGTGAAGGCATCCCTGCACACTGTGGGGTCATGGAGGGAAGTGGGTTAGAAAGGGGTCGATGGATGATGGGCATTGAAGAAGGCACTTCTTGTGATCAGCTCTGAGTGGTGGATATAAGTGATGAGTCCCTGAATTCTACTGCAGAAAGCAAAGCTGCACTAAATTTAAGTAACTTTTTTAGATTAAAAATAGATATTCCTGAGGACACATAGGAGACTTAAATGTTCATTTTACATCTGCTACTCTGTAAAACTCATATTTATAAGACATTGTTTCACAAATTCTCTCTAGGAGTTCTTGGATAGCTCAGTGGGTTAAGTATTGGCCATTGGCTCAGGTACTGCTCTTGGAGTCCAGGCATCAATCCTACCATCAGACTCCCTGCTCAGGGAGGAAAGTTTCTCCCTCTGCCCCTCACCCAAGTCATTTCGGCTGTGTCAAATAAGTAAAATATGTAAAAAAAAAAAAAAAAGTACTTCCTGCGGGCTCTCCTCCCCAGGAAGGGCTTGTTTTCCTTCCAGGAGCCCCTTGGAGCCAAGGGTGACAGTTACTAATATTGTCTGTGGGGCAGACTGCCTGAGCCATGAGCTAAGGAGACAAACATATGTCTGTCATTTTCCAGTGAGTTGCATTAATTTGGATCGCAAGGTGCCCTTTCTGCAGGGGACAGAGAGATACTCTTTGAAAACACTGGATTCCCATGAGTGTCTGATTTGAAAGGCCCTTAGTGCACTGACCTCCCTCTTGCCTCCCACCCATCCTCAATTTCCTGTCTGCAGGGAGGGTCACCCTTTGTGGACAGTGGGTCGTTTAGACCACTGGATGGCACCTCCGGGGCCTGCATACATGGCATGCATGAGTGGTATCCTTACATGGACACAGAGGATGAGGCAGGTGACATCTGGGTAGGCCCATCTTGGCTGCCGAGGTCAGTCTGTGCACTCTGGAGTGTTTGGACCCAAAACCTCTCTGCTGGCTTCACCCCTTATCCTTGTACTCCCTGGAGCTTGGCATGCTTGGGGCCACAACCATTGTAAGTCCCTGCAGGCCTGACCACTGCTGTGTGGTCTCTTGGAAAGTGACAATTCGGAACTCCTTGGAAAAATTCCAGGGGAAATAGGCATTTGCAGGTAGCAAATATAACGTGGTCTTTAAAATAGTTTCTACCTGGGATACCTGGGTTTCTCAGTTGCTTAAGCAGTTACTTTCGTTTCTGGTCCAGGCCCTGGGATCAAGCCCAAGTCGAGCTCCCTGCTCAGGGGAGGAGAGCCTACTTCTCCCGCTGCCTCAGCCTTCCACTCTGACTACTTGTGAACTCTATGTCTCTGGCAAAGAAGTGAATACAATTCTTACCCGATAAAGAAACACATCAATAAAAATGAAACGTAAATAAAAATATTTTATGATTTATGCAACGTAATACTATGGGAGGAAAACAAAACCCCGAGTAACAGCACATATTTATACATGACAATACAATTGTCATGCTGCTTCAGGTAACACAATTATACCATTTTATCTAATTGAAATCTAAATCAATCATTTTTCTGGCACAGTTTTGGAAAAATTTCTTGAGGATCTTATG
Organism: Neogale vison; assembly: GCF_020171115.1. NCBI lineage: Eukaryota > Metazoa > Chordata > Mammalia > Carnivora > Mustelidae > Neogale > Neogale vison. The sequence continues at coordinate 98,724,542 of NC_058094.1, forward strand.
AGCATATGTACTTTTAAAGAATTAAGTTTTGAACAATATCAAGTAATCTCTGTCACTTTGGCAAATGTCAGGTAACAGTTAATTGGAGTTTATGACTTAGTGAGGGCTTTCTTGGTGGTGGTGGTGTGAAAAAAATGTATAGCTATTTAGAGTACCTTATAGACTACGATGCAGGAAATTGCATGGATTTCTGATGTTCTGTCAAAATAGACATTTCGGGACGCCTGGGTGGCTCAGTTGGTTAAGCAGCTGCCTTCGGCTCAGGTCATGATCTCAGCGTCCTGGGATCGAGTCCCACATCGGGCTCCTTGCTCGGCGGGGAGCCTGCTTCTCCCTCTGCCTCTGCCTGCCTCTCTGTCTGCCTGTGCTCACTCTCTCTCCCTCTCTCACTGACAAATAAATAAATAAAATCTTTAAAAAAAAATAGACATTTCAATTCCGACACCGAGGGCTGGTTCTTTGGAAAGAAATTTTCCGAAAAGACCAAACTGGGAACACATCAATTTCAGGAATCTGAATTTATGGTGAGGTGGACTTCAGCATTTTAATGTTTTCTCTGACGTTTGCCATGACCTGACAATGTACAAATAGCCTCACATGGCCCTTTGCATTGGTACATCATCGTGTCAGTCAAGAAGTGGGTGCTGGGAAAGAAATAAGCATAAAAGGACATTTTTGTTTGGGGATTTACGGACCATCATCTGGGAGACACAGCGTGGAGAGAAATCAGGTGTGCTTCTGATTTTGAGCAGGGAGTACAGGTTCATGTGGGAAAAGCACAGGCACTTGTTTTGAAAGAATGATGATGAGTGCTGGTGGCTAACAGGCGTTACTTTGTCTCTCTTTCAGTCCAGAGTAAAAGGATGTGTACCAGGTTGTGGTGGATTCCCAATGAGCAGGGCCTTGTGCCAGAAGTCAAAAGTTCACGGTGCTCATATACTTGAAACAGCACATCGTCCTATGATTTTCATCCTGATTGTCCTTCAAACTCTAGTTTCAGAGTGGCTCTCTTAGCAAAGCTTCCTTTGTTACGAATCTTCACTGAGAATTCTCCTCCATCTCTTTTCTGCCATCATTCTAACAGGAAAACACCAATGATCCAAGTGTGTTTTCCTACCATCCCTGCTTCGGGTTCCTTCTTCCCCTGGAAGTTGGCTGTTTCCTAGTTCCTGGGTCATCCAAGCTAGCTGAGACTTCAGACTGCATCCCACTAAGAAGATTTGAGGACATCCCATCTATATGGTACTTATGATCTGATTTCTGTGTAGATCTGATGGCTGACTGGTATTCTTGGAGGAACAATTATTTTGATATTTTCAGTAGTACTGCAAGGGGAAACACAAGGTAGAAGCCACTGGAAAATGACAAAATTAAAATACTCAAGAGTCCAAATGGTGCATTTCTTCCTCAGATGCTGGGGACTTTCCCCATCTGTTCTCAAAAAGATATTCTGGATGAATGACAAGACTCATGATGTTGTGATCTGGCACATCTTCTCTTCATCTGGAAGAGATCCTGCTGTCCCATTGGCCCTGAGGGTAGTGTGAATGGGAGGGTCTGTGCTTATGATGCGTGGATGCTAGTCCCCGGTGAGGGAAGGAGGAGGATGCCACAACACAGATTCTCTGTGGATGCCCAGGGTTTCCCCAAAGGACCACAGTTTGGTTCCAAGGCAGGGAGCTGGTGTCAGTCGCCCTGATCCCTTTAACTTTCCACCTGTAGATGTAAAGAAATACCACCTGTAGGTGTAAAGAAATACTTGATGGCCTACATGAGCATTGGCCTGAGCCTATCTAGTGCACCATGGAGGCGTCTGTGTGTGAGACCAGTATGCTCCGGGTGCCCCTCTCCTCTGGGATTCCTGGCCTACCTTTCTCAGGGACCAAGCAGCATGCCCTTGTTTCCACACAAAGACAGGGAAAGAATCAAGATTAAAGCAAGACCAATGAGTTAGGAACTAGAGATACAGAACACATAAAATAACTAGGAGCTGGTTCTTTAAAAGACTCAAGAATATTGATAAATCACTGGCCAAACTATTCCAAAAGAAGAGAGAGTGTTCCCAAATTAATAAAATTATGAATGAAAGTGGAGAGATCATGACTGACACCAAGGAAATAAGAACAACCATCAGAAATTATGACCAACAACTATATGCCAATAAGGTAAGCAACCTAGAGGAAATGGAAAATTACTCAGCCTTAGAATAGGATGGGATTTATGTCCTTTGGATCATTGATGGACCCAGATGGCATACACTAAAGTGAAATAGGTAAGACAGGAAGGACAGACACTATAGGATTTCACTTCTGTCTAGATTCTGAAAAGCAAAACAAATGAATAAACAAATACAAAGCACAATCAGAATGTCACTATAGATAAGAGAGAGATGGTTCTCAGAAGGGAGTTGAGGGGAGCATGGAAGAAATAAGTGAAGGGGTGTAGGGGACACAGTCTTCCTATTGTGGGTTGAGTAAGTCATGGGGATGAAAGGCACAGCATAGGGAATATGACAGTATTGGTATGGTGTCTCTGTTGACTGATGATAGCTACACTTCTCATCATTATAATATAAAGTAAAAACTTGTCCAATCATTATAATGTTCACCTGCCATTAACAAATTATTGTGTGTCAACTATGTTACAGAAAATAATAATGGGTCATAAAGTATACAAATATAACAGTAATGGATTTGTCTGAGAGTGACAGAAACCCAAGGGCAATCAAGCTGGAATTATCCTCACTCGACCAGTCTAGGGGTGAAAGGTAACTGGTCTCCTGGGGAGACCCCACTCTTCACTTCTGTGGTGATCTACTTCTAGTTCACTTCTTTGCAGATTTCTGTTTCATCTTCTGTTGGCAGCTTTTCCTGTGTGCCCCTTTGGTTTGTGGTCAGTCCCAGGCCACATGCTCTTCTTCTCTTAGTGGCTCACACAGGGAAGCCCATTTCCTCCCATTTTCCGAGGGTACCTCTCTGCTCTTATTAATCTCTCCCCTGAGCTCTAGAGCTTGCGGATGGGCACAAGATTGAGAGGGCTCCACCTAGCAGCTCACTCTTTCAACAAGTAATTTATGGGAACTTCCTATGTGCTGGTGGGGAAAAGCTATGTAATTCTCCTAAAAACATTATTTTTTTTTAAGTTTCAGGGGTACAATTTAGGGATGCATCAGTTCCATATAATACCTAGAGCTCATTCCATCAAAGGCCCTTTGTAATGCCCATCACCCAGTTTCCCCATGTCACAGCTACCTCCTCTCCAGCAACCCTCAATTTGTTCCCTAGTTCTTGAGTCTCTTATGGTTTGCCTCACTCCCTATATGCATCTTGTTTTATTTTTTCTCCCCTTACCCTATGGTCATTGGTCTTGTTTCTCATATTATGTATATGATAGAAATCATATGGCATTTGGCTTTCTGCGACTGACTTATTCCCTTAGCATTATACCCTCCAGTTCCATCCTCATCCTTACAAAAGACAATATTTCAGTTTTCGGGGGGGGGGGGCTGAGTAATATTCCATCCTATCTATGAACCACATCTTTTTTATCCAGAATTTAAAATGTTCTGCTTTTGCACCCAGATGTTTATAATACTTTGTGGCACCTTTCTGAATAAGACTCCCTCCCCTGCACTGTATCCTCAGCTATACCACACCAAATCCAAGTCTCCATCCTCCTGCCTTCAAAATAGTGGTCACTTTTCTACTTGTATCCTTGTAACATTTATATGATCACACCTTTTTCTGATTTCTTGAGTGTTCAGAATGATATATTAAGTATGTAATTGTATTTGAGGGTGGATAAAAATTTAATTCTTCCCTGCAGAATTCTCTCATTGGATGCTGGATATGAAAACTGTGAACCTGGTGACAGGACGGATTTTGTTGTTCCCGGCCTATGAAAGCTGAATGCCACTATGATATTGGCAAGCAGATCCTTACTGGTGACACATATTCATCCCTTCCAGGCTTAGGTTTACTGTGGTAAGATGTCCTAAACATAATGTCTACCATATTCTCCACTTATATTTAAGCTTTGTTGGATGAGCTGAGAGTAACTATTTCTCTATTGCCATGTTGTCTGACTTACGTACACCTGTGATCATTCATGGGGTCTAATGGCCCATGTCTTCATTAATATGTATGTCAATGTTTTAATTAATGGTGTCTTTGTGTGGCACATGTACTTTGCATTATTTATGACCATCACTGTAAATACAACCCAAATATAAAATTTTCCACTTGAAGCACAGTTTAACTCTTTTCCTTTAAAACATGGTTTCCAGGTGATGATATCAGTCAGGGGTGTCACTGAGAAATCCATCAGTAATTGGCCAGTTGACATGTCTTGTCGTTGGTCATCAGAAACTTGCCAATGTGAGAAATCCCTGGTGATTGACCAGGGCATAGTGGTGACATTCCATGGTGGTGACATCACATGAAGGCATTCTGGTGTCCCAGGGCAGTTATAAAAACTTGGCAACAGCCCAGGCTCCAGTGAAGATAGAGATGGCAGTTCAGTCACAACTCTTCCTTCTCTTCCTCGACTTCTCTGCCCTGTTTCCTGCCCCTGACCATGACAAGCCCCCTACCCAAACTTCCGGCTGTTGCCCTCTCCAATACTCTACACAGCACCATCATATTAGCACCTATATTTTTGCCCCTCTGTGGTCCAGAGAATCCTCATACCCATACACGGAAAAACCTAAATGCATTCCACACTGTGAGGCTGGCTCAGGTCCTCAGGGAGACATTCTCATTTGGCATGTGTGAGTGGGACACTGTCTATCAGGATACCATGGATTATCTGACAGCTGGGTCGCACACCCCTGGGGCTATATGTAACTTCAGTAGAGAAAAGCTTAGTCCACGTCCTGAGGGAACATTTGGCACACTACTACTCTGAAGCCCTGCAACCTGGCTCAGCACAGGGCACATGGGTGCTCTAAACATCCAGCCAACCCAGATGTGCACAATATGTGTAATATCTGGAGACATCAGGCAGAGGGAAGATTTTACACAAGTAGGTACTGGGAAAAAGAATCACCACGTCTCTATATACAATGTTAGTCCTTGGAGCACTCGCACTCAATCCATGGACTGTCTGAAACAACTCAGCAGTGCACAAAATAATTTCCAGAAACCTGGCTAACCCAGAGGCCACAGATCATCAATCCTCAAACACAGCCTAACAAAGAGACTTTAAGACCTCAGGACACACCACCTCCCAGGAACCCAAAGACTGGGAGGCTTCTGATTCCATTTGACACTGGGCAGATGAGTCACAAAGGCACTGGTTGGAGAGGGAGTCTCCATACCTCAACCTGGCCGGCCAAGTGCAGCACAAGGCAAAGAATTCCATAGAACAGTTTTGCCAAGTGAAAAGAAACCATGGGTTCTGCATCCCAGCTGGTGTCGATAAAATGATTCAACTCAACAGAAACTTCACCATGGTCTTTGTGCCCAGTGGACAAATACTCAGCTCTCCACTAGGCCAAGAAGGCACCTGGACACCAGACTCATCATGTGCCCTTGGACTAGGAGACCAACAATTCAGATGTCTGCTAGGCACCTTGAAGAGCCATCTCACCATGTTCCCATGGACATGGAAACTAACAAATCTGTTTTCCATTACACGAAGCAGGCACCTGGACAGCAGGTGCACCATGTGCTCTTGGACCTAGAGACTGACAAGTGAACTGTCTGGTAAGCTAAGCAGGCACCTTGGCATTGGGATCACCATGGTCCCTTGGATATTAAGCCCAAAAAAGGAGCCCTGGGCTAGGTCAAGCAGATAACTGGACTTGAGCCTCACCATGTGCCCTTAGACCTGGAAACCAACAACTCAGATCTTTGCCTGGCCAAGCAGGCACCATGACAGTGGGATTACCATGTGCCCTTGGACCTGGAGACCAACAACTGAACTGTCTCATGGGTTAAGAAGGCATGTTGACAGTAGGCTAACCATGTGTCCTTGGACGTGGAGACCAACAATGCAGCTCTGAGATAAGCCAAGCAGGTGACTTCACAACTGTCTCAATATGGGCCCATGGAACTGGAAACCACAAAATCAGGTCCCTACCAGGCCAAGCAGGCACCTGGACAGATGGTTCACCATGTGCCTTTGGACCTGCAGACCAATAAGTAAGCTCTGGGCTAAGCCAAACAGCCATCTAGACACGTGGCTTACCACGTGCCCAAGTCCTTGAGATCAACAACTCAGCTCTTTGCCAGGCTAAGGGGGCACCTTGACAAAGGACCCACCAAGTGCCCTTGGACCTGGAGACCAATAAATGAGCAGTTTGTTGGGTTAAGCAGGCACCTGGATAGTGGGCTAAACCTGTGTTATTGGACATTGAGGCCAAGAAAGGAGACCTGGGACAGAACAAGCAGACATCTAGATAGGAGGCTCACCGTATGCACCTGGATCTGGAGATCTGCAACTCAGCTCTTTTCTTGGCCAAGTGGCCAATTTAGCAACAGGCTTTCCATGTGTACTTGGACCTGGTGAATGATAACTGAGTTTTGTAATGGGCTACACTGGCATGCTGACCGTCAGTTTACTGGGTGCCCTTGGACCTGGAGACCAACGATGTCCCTCTGTGACAAGCCAAGGAGACAGTTTCACAGCTGGCTCATCATGGGCCTATGGGCATAGAAGCCACAATACCAGGTCTGTACTAGGCCAAGCAGACACCCAGACAGGAAGCTCAACATAGGCCCATATACCTCAAGACAAACAACTCTCTTTGTAGCTTGGCCAAGGACACACATTGACAGCAGGCTCACTGTGTGCCCTTGGACCTGGAGATCAGAAATGGAGCTGTCTGCTAGGTTAAGCTGTCTCCTTTTCAGTGGGATAAGGATGTCACCCTTGGATCTGTAGACCAACAATAAAGCTCTGTGACAAGCCAAGTGGGAATCTTCACAGTTGGCTCAACATGTACCCATAGACCTGGACATCAAACAGTGAGGTCTCTACTAGGCCAAGCAGGCCCCTGGAGAGCTGGCTTACCATGTGCACTTGGGCCTCAAGACCAACAACACAGCTCTCTATTAGGTCAAGCAGCCACTTGGATAGCAGGCTTGCCATGAGACTTTGGACATGGTGACCAGTAAAAGAACCCTCAACTAGGCCAAGCACATACCTTGAGAGTGGGATCACCATGTACCTTTGGACCTGAAACTAACACACAGCACTTTGATAGGCCAAGAGGGCACCTGGATAACAGGTTCACCATGTGTTCTTTAATGGCAATAAGAAACACACAGTTCTGCCCCAGGCCAACTAGAAAAATAGTGGGCTTACCATGTGCCCTTTGGCCAGGAGACCAAAAAATGAGCTGTCTGATAGGCCAAGAGGACACCTAGGCAGCAGGATCTCCATGTGCCCTTGTACCTGGGCACAAACTCAGCTGTCTGATATGCCACATAGGCACCTGGTAATCAGGTGTACCATGGGATCTTGGATCTCAAAACCAACAACTCAGCTCTGTGCTCAAGCAATTCGGAATGTTGATAGCAGGCTTACCATGGGCACTTGACCTAGTAGACCAAAAATCAGCTGTGTGCTAGGCCAAGCGGGCATGATAAATGTGGGTTCACCATATACCCTTGGAACTGGAGACCAATAATTGAGGTGTCTAATAGGCCTATCAGGTACCCGACAGCAATTTCACTGTGTTCCCAATGACCTGGAGACTAATAAAGCTCTGCACTAGGCCAAGAAAACAAATAGACAGCAAGTTCAGCATGTTTCCTTAGAAACAGATCGTTACTTCTCCCCAAAGTGCAGAACACTCTAACACTCAGCTTTCCAGTTGGCATGAGATTATGCAACCTCCAAAACTGCTAAGCATTGAACTGATTTGTCCAATGCAGCCATGGAGATCTTGGAACCTCCAAACTATCAGCCCTCCATCCCAGGACAGCACGGGACTAAGATGCCAATTTGCCTCAAAAATCTATGGTAGTATGTTTTTCAACCTTTGCAGAAATGTGAGTATTCATGTTTCTTCTTACTTTTGATCTCCTTCAGCCTGAGGTCATTTTGGCCTGCTATCTGTACAATATTCATTTTGGGGGGAGTTCTCCCCTTGAGAAGAATACTACCCCATACCCTAGAAGATGAATCAGTCCAGTGGTTTGAATACTTTTATTCAAATTTATGGAACAAAATGAAGAGGGACAATTGGAGGAAATTGTGGAGGAGACCCAGGCAATGAAAACTGTGGAGTCATTGGTTGAGATCTTCCAGCTGAAGGAGAAGTGTTACATCTTAAAGGAGAGGTGGAGGCCTTAAAGAAAGAAACCAAGCAGTGCACTGAAAGGCAGGCTCAGCCCCTTGAGTTGGAGAGTTTCTTCATTCAAATGAAGGTCTTCGTGGACATTTCTGCCTTACATGCCCTGCCCAAGTGATAATGTTTGTGCACCCACCCACTATGGCATACAAGGGGGGATGGGAAATATGTGTTTATCTTCCCAATTATTGGTATGGTATGAATTTGAAAAATAGTCAAATAAAACATTGAAAATTAGAAAAAAAATAAAAAGAAACAAAACTTACTATTTCTAAATAACAGATTTGCAAAAGACAACGCCTGGGTGATTGTAAAGAGCAGCCTGTCTTAGAGTTACTACTGTCCCTTACTATCTATCACATTCTCCTGAGGTTGGGGTCTCCATGGCTCGAAGAATATGTTGGTTAAACATGCAGAGTTGACATTGAGCATAACCTGCCTGTCCTCATCAACTTGTTCAGACATACTAAAGTTTAGGAGCATTTTGATTGGAAGGAATAGACAATCCGTGTGTCTGTTCACAGGTATTTCTGCATAAAGCTTTGGCAGAGACCAATTTTTCAGATTTTTGCTAAATTTGAGGTTGGCCCCTGATGTTATGGCTTCAGACTGTGGCCAGAAATATGGCTGTTGATCCAGGACAGATTTGTCTGTGATGCAATCTTTGGAAGAACAAATGTAACAAGACGATTCCAGAGGAGTAGAGCGATTCCAGAGGCAGGGTATGATTGCCTGTGTCTGGCTGAGTAGGTTTGGGGTCAGAGCAGGAGGAAGAATGGTATGAGTGAGCAGGCTCTGGGCTCCATTCTTACCAAAGAAGGACTGCAGGACTTGGGGAGAAATGTGGGATTAACTATGGGTGCTTTTGGTGCATGGGTGTCTGCACAGAGTAAGGCTCAGTGGGAGAGAGGTAGGAAGAGGTGCACCTTGGAGACTGTAGTTTCTGCTTGGGTATGAAGAATGGGGCCACTTCCAGGACTCTATACTGCCCTTCTGATAAATTGGACACTGAGGCCAGAATGCAGTTGGGGGGTGAGATTCCTGGATGCCCCTCCTGGGCTATGGTCCATCCTAGCTGCAGGGATGTGGAGTGGGAGTGTAGGTGTGGTGCAAATGACAGTGATCTGGTGTCTACATTTGACACCAACTGAGATTGTAGGGGGATTGCCTAGAGCTGTGGCTCCTTGGCTGACTGAGCTCAGTAATGACAGTGTGCTCATAGCATCTGGGCATACACAGATGGGAACCATGAGGAAGTTTCTTCTGGGGATTGAAATGAACTTCAATGGACCTGAAAAGTGGGAGACATGCAACCATAAGATGGATGATGTCTGAGCTTATATGAGGGTGATGCTTCCCAGATCAAATGTGAAGGCTGGTAGAGTCCAGGTCACTTAAGTGTAAGGGGGACATGGGTTGCTTATGTGTTCCTAGCACTCGGGAACTCCTGTGATTAGCTGCTCAGACCATGATCACTGTACCAATGGTTCCACAAACATCAAGGCCCTGCATTGACTGGCACCCCAGAGTTGCTCACCCCTCCTTTCCCCATTCCTTCCTACCGAAAACGGGGGCAAATTCTGTAAGAGGTGATTGTGTGAGCAAGAGACAGGAGAAGGAAGGTTTGTGGAGGGGGTCTACAAGGGCAGGGACATATGCAGTCTAGAGGCAGAAGGGAAGAAGTGACAGTAGACAAAGGTCCTTGATGCAGCCTTTTTTCCCCAAAGCAAAATATCAGATTTGGGAAGGGAGTGTGTGAGATGACTCCCCCATATCCAGCATTTGCTGCCCTTTGGGCTATAGGTCATCACAGGACAGCACCGGCCAATTCACAGACCAGGTACAGACCCATCCTGCCTCCTTCACTGTCGCTTGATACCCACAACATAGGGTTCTTTTTGAGATATTTGGACTTTCATGACCTGGGGTGGGATTGTTTACTTAGGGGTGTGCTGACAGAGCACTACTACAGACAGGAAGGGAGGTGGAGACCTAGATTTATAGATTCACAGAAGCCATAGGTATTTCAGAAGAGTTCTCAAAAAGTTAAAAATAGAACTACCCTACGACACAGCAATTGCACTACTGGATATTTACCCTAAAGATACAGATATATTGAAAAGAAGTGTCATATGTACCCCTGTGTTCATAGAAGTAATGGCCATAATAGCTAAACTGTGGAAAGGGTCAAGGTCCTCTTCAACAGATGAATGGACAAAGAAGATATGGTTCATATATACGATGGAATATTACTGAGCCATCTTTAAGTAGGAATACCCCACTACCCCCTCCTTGGTATATTTATTTATTTTTTCTTTTCAGCATAACAGTATTCATTGCTTTTGTTCCACACCCAGTGCTCCATGCAATCCGTGCCCTCCATAATACCTACCACCTGGTTCCTCAAATCTCCCACCCCCCGCCCCTTCAAAACCCTCAGATTGTTTTTTCAGAGTCCATAGCCTCTCATGGTTCACTTCTCCTTCCAATTTACCTCAACTCCCTTCTCCTCTCTAAATCCCCATGTCCTCCATGCTATTTGTTATGCTCCACAAATAAGTGAAACCATATAATAATTGACTCTCTGCTTGACTTATTTCACACAGCATAATCTCTTCCAGTCCCGACCGTGTTGCTACAAATGTTGGGTATTCATCCATTTTGATGGAGACATAATACTCCATTGTGTATATGGACCACATCTTCCATATCCATTTGTCTATTTAAGGGCATCTTGGTTCTTTCCACAGTTTGGCAACTGTGGCCATTGCTGATATAAACATTGGGGTACAGATGGCCCTTCTGTTCACTACATCTCTATCTTTTGTGTACATACCCAGTAGTGCTATTGCAGACTCACTGGGAAGCTCTATTTCTAATTTCTTGAGGAATCTCCACACTGTTTTCCAAATAGGCTGCACCAACTTGCATTCCCACCAACAGTGGAAGAGGGTTCCCCTTCCTCCACATCCTCTCCAACACACGTTGTTTCTTGTCTTGCTAATCTTGGTCATTCTAAGTGGTGTAATTTGATATTTCAATGTGGTTTTAATTTGAGTTCCCTGAAGTTTAGTGATGATGAACATTTTTTCATATGTCTGATAGCCATTTGTATGCCTTCATTGGATAACTATCTGTTCATGTCTTCTGCCCATTTTTTATATGGTTTCCTGTTTTGTGTGTGTTGAGTTTGAGGAGTTCTTTATAGATTCTGTATATTAACCTTTTGTATGTACTGTCATTTGCAAATATCTTCTCCCATTCCATGGAATGCCTCTTTGTTTTGTTAACTGTTTCCTTTGTTGTGCAGAAGCGTTTGATCTTGAGGAAGCAGACAGACACCCAAGTCAATCTTCCTGAGTCAGAAGATTGAACCTGACATGCCCCTAGGACCTCATTGGAACCCTAGATTAGGTTTTCAGGCCTCTGTCCTCAGAGGCCTGTTCTGGAATACCAATGTATGATACAACAAGTGGTCCCTGAGCCACACAAAAGAATATCTCCTATCCCCATAATGAAACCGTGCTCTTAGACCTGTGTCAAACCCTCAGGGTGGGAGAATCCTGCATGGTTCCTTAACCACCAGCAGGTTCTAAGATCTCCCTTGTAACAAACCAGCATTTTGACCCATCTGCAAGTGATTACCTCTCAACTCAAGGCCTTGGTAGTTGCCCTAGAGTCATCAGAACGAACCTGCCATGTTCCTCAGCTGCAATGGTCATTAGAGGTGTGCATTCCAGGCATCCATGCAGTAGAGCTCTGCTACCCAAACTTTCCACATGGAGGACCGTGGAGCAAACAAACCAGTCTCCATCTGTCCAGTAGAAGGAAACCTTGCTTTTTGGAGCATCTCACAAGCCTCAGCTTGAGAAATCCTCCATGGCCATATGACGCCACCCCTGCATTTGTTGGTCATCATAGACAACAAACTCCAGTGTGAACAAACATCTGACATCCGCTCTTACTCAGGTGCTGGATATCTCGAATCAGCTGCTGCACATTGGAACTGCCTTCCGCTTGGCACTGAATTAACCGTAGGGTGTGTTTACAATTCCACCCTCACTCTACTGGTCGCCAAGCCCTCTTGATCGGGAATTCTGGAGCTGCAATGCAGCATTCTGCCTTCCCCACAGAAAGTAGTGCCTGGTGAGATTGCCGGGAAATCCCACATGAGGTTCAGTCTGCTCAGTCCTTGAGGGATTTATAGGCTGCCTCGAATTATAGTCTACCCTGGCCACTAGTTCTTTGTCTGACACAGCCTGAGCCCTGACCTCCTGTCAGCCACCAAGAAAGCCAGGCCCATATCCAGCATGTTAGACTGGCCATGTCCCAGGTCCATCATCTTTAATCATCCTTAGTATTCAGGCATCTGTACATAGACTTTTGCTGGAATCCCTGCCAATGGGGGAACCTGAAGCACAATAGAGAACTTCTTTATTTCCCCAAGGCAGGTTAGGTGGCTTTTGGGATGGGTTTCCATCCCTCAGAGGGGCAGCAAGCTGCATGACCAAGACAACACACCCACTCCTGAGGGCCGCCATGGGCACAAACAGGCATTGTGACACTCAGCTTGAGCATTCTTTCAAGCCAGACCTCTCAATTGCACCGCCAGGATCCGGCATTGAAGTCCTGGTATGCCCCTAGGACCAAATACTAACCATTGGTGGGATGTTGCAAGCACCCATACCTAGACCGATCTCTGGATCCCTATTTTGGGACACCCCTAAGTTGGAAACCATCACTCTTCCCTTCCATGACAAAGCCACCAAAGTATTGGGAGCCACTGGGATCCTTAGAGAGGAAAAATCTCTCATGGAACTATGAAACCACACCTGCATTCCGAGGCCATCCTGGACACTCAATCCAGATATTAAAGCCTGTACTACCACTTTCGAGTCACCCTAATTACATTTCCTGATCAACTGTCCTCCAATTCTATGCACTGTGCCTGCAATCACCTCGCCACTTCCCCTAACCTGAGTTCATATTTGTAAATGTCACTCCCAAAACAATGGCTCACATGCCCTCCAGGATGGGGTCTCTGCAGCCACACTAGAGGGCTATGCCAGCCATCCACAAGGAACCTGTGGGTGTCACATACGCCCAAACCCTCTAGTTTAGGAGAAACCTGCAAGGCACCTGAGCCCATCCCGATATTGGAGGCCAGTCTGGATGCAAATGTGAGTTTGAAACACCCTGATCACCTCCATCGGGGCAGACACCCAAGTCAATGGTCCTGAGTCAGAAGATTGAACCTGACATGAACCTAGGACCTCATTGGAACCCTAGATTAGGTTTTCAGGCATCTGTCCTCAGAGGCCTGTTCTGGAATACCAACTTAGGATACAACATGTGTTCCCTGAGCAACACAATAGAACATCTCCTGTCCCTAGAAGGAAACTGTGCCCTTCGACCTGTGTCAAACCCTCAAGGTGCGAGAATCCTGCATGGCCTCTTATCCACCGGCACATTATAAGATCTCCCTGGTAACAAACTCGCATTGAGACCCATAAACAAGAAATTCCATGTGAAGTCACATGAATTCTCCAGCCACATTGCAACATTCTGCCATCCCCATAGAAAGAAGAAGTGCCTGGTGAGTCTGTCCCAAAATTCCACTTGAGGATCAAGCTGTTCGTCCCTCGAGGGAATCCCAATTTATAGGCTGCTTTAAGCACTAGTTCTTTGTCTGACAGAGCCTGAGCCCCTTCCTAATGCCCTCCTACCAGAGAGTGGGGCCCATACCCAGCATGTGAAACTGGTCATGGCTCAAGTCCATCATCTCCAACCATCGTTCTTGTTCAGGCATCTCTCCCCAGTCCTTTCTTTGAATCCCTGAAAATTGGGGTGTTAGGGTCCATAATCAAAGAAGCAGGACTGAAACAATGCGAAGGTCAAGCAAAGTTTTAATTCGTGCCAAGCATTGAGAATCAAACTGACCGGTCATGGCTGTCTCTTGCAAAAAGGTGACTCTCCCAGCCTCACAGACTTACTTTTATAGAGGTAGTTTAGCCAGGCTATACACAGGTGGCCAATGAGATTGCAGTACACAGAGAACACTGCACATGCATGGTATGTCTCCCTCACACTGAAAAAAAAATTCTAAGTAACACACGTGTGACCAACTGAATTTCAATTTACCCTAGAAGATATATGCGTGCCCCACTGATTGGATGTCTTCATCTGGCCTGACCCGCCCTTGTGTCTAGGCTCTACAATTAAGTTCCTCTGAGAGGGGAAGGGTCAATCTAAGTTTAGTGCATAGCGTCAATCTAAGTTCACTACATAAACACAAAATGACGCCCTCTGGCCAACAAGGCCCTTACATTCCATCTTTTTTTTTTTGGAGATTAGTCAAATCCCTGACTTTTCAGCCAGGTCTATGTTCTCTGGTTTTAAGGGGTTATATTGAGCATGTAAGTTTAACATTTTTATTGCTCTAGTTTTCTTTTGTACAAATGACACTATTGCACAGTCTGCTGATGAGTTAGCCATTTATCACTTAATCTAATTTCCTACCTATACTTTACATAAACAGGTAACAATAAGAGCAACAATAAACTCATAGTCTTTTGAGTCTTAGCTTTAGTCCCTGGTCAGCGGGGTCCATTGACAGAGGCTTCTACCTCTGGGGGCATCTTCATCCTCAGCTCTCCTGACGTGACCCTCGTGAATCCAGGCCCAAATGCCTTCTAATTTTAATGCTGTGGGGGTGGTCAGGATAACAGTATACGGTTCCTTTCAGCGAGGCTCCAAGTTCTCCACTTGATAGCGATGTATCCAATCCAAGCCCTTGGGTTGGTAAGGATGTGGTTTCACCTCCGTCTCCATCCGAGTGTGGGCAGTCCAGATCCAAGCATGGGCTTTTTTTTAAAGACAGACTGTAATGCCTGACTGCAGTGCAGACTGATCAGTAATTTCTGCTAGGGCAACCTCTTGTAGCCAAGGACAGAGCGGGGAGCGGGTGCAGTCTCCCAAACATTATTTCAAATGGGATCACCTTGTTTAAATAGGGTGTATATCATTCCCTGAGGAGGGCGAAGGAAGGAGATCCACCCATCTACCACCAGTCTCCAGAATTAGCTTTGTCAAGGTCTCTTTATGAATCCAGTTCAGGGACGCATGGGTGGCTCAGTGGGTTAAAGCCTCGGCCTTCTGCTTAGGTCATGATCTCAGGGTGCTGGTATCAAGCCCTGCATCGGATTCTCTGCTCAGCGGGGAGCCTGCCTGCTCCTCTCTCTCTTCTTGCCTCTTGCCTCCTTGTGATTTCTGTTTGTCAAATAAATAAATAAATCTTTAAAAGAAAATAAGAGTCCGGTTCATTCTCTCTACTTGTCCAGAACTCTGAGGCCGATAGACACAATGTAGTTTCCAATTTGTGCCCATGGCGTTGGCCAATGTCTGTGAGACTGAGCTCACAAATGCAGGGCCATTGTCTGACCCAATCATGAGAGGCAGCCCAACCCTAGGAATTATTTCTTCTAGTAACCTTTTTTTTTTGCCTACCACTCCTGCCATCTCACATTTGGTAGAAAAAGCCTCTACCCAGCCTGAAAAGGTATCTACAAAAACTAACATATATTTGTGTCCATATTTTATACGTTTCATTTCTGTAAAATCAATTTCCCAATAGATTCCTGGTTCCTTACCTCTTTCTCTTTTCTCTTTTCCAATTCTAGTTCCTCCCACCTCAAGTGCCTGGTATTGAGCACATCGACCAACTACATCCTGAACCATATGCCCTAATTTAGAAACCTGGAATTGCTTGCCTATAAGGTCCTTGAGTTTGCGTATCCCCAAATGAGTACCCTGATGTATCTGGTCTACTAACTTCTTACCTAGTCTTCGAAAAAGAATTAAATTTCCTCTTTTAGTCTTAGCCCAGTCTCCCTCATAGTCTAATTTATCCCATCTTGGTAAATAGTTTAAATCTTCCTCTGAATAGTCTGGTTTTTCTGGTAGTGCTAGAGCCGGGAGTGTAACCAACTCTTGCACTGTTTCTCAGCTGCTTGCTTTGCAGCTTGATCTGCTAAGTGGTTTGCTTTTGAAATCAGATCAGTTCCCTTTTGGTGTCCCGGGAAATGTGGAAGGGGTTGGTAACATCTGGGATGGCCAATGCTGGGGCACTCATTAAGGCTGTTTGCAATTCCTGAAATGCTCCTTCTGCCTCAGCTGTCCACTCTATCATAGTAAGTCCTCCTTCTGCCAGTTCTTAGAGAGGTCAGGCAATCTCCGCAAACCACAGTATCCACAGCCTACAGTAGCACACTGTCTCAAGAAAGGTCCTCACTTGTCAGGACGTGGTGGGGCGGGCCTATCGGGTGATCACCTGTTTCCTGGACTCAGACAGTGTACGAACTCCTTCATGGAGATCAAAGCCTTTAAGTGGCATGGCTCTGACAGATTTGTGCTTTCTTCACTGACACCCAATACCCTTTTTTGTGCAGAGTCTGTAAGAGAGTTCTCGTCCCCCGCAAACATGACTCATAGTCCTCAGTGGCTACTAGTGAGTCATCAACGTACTGTAACAGAGTGAGTCTTGGGTTAGAGGTTTTGTACTCATGCAAATCCTCATGTAGAGCCTCCTCGACGATAGTGGGCGAATTCTTGAACCTTGAGGAAGTCTTGTCCAGGTGAGCTGGCCTTGGAATCCTTCCTGTAGGTCAGACCATTCAAAAGCAAAAAGGTACTGAGAATTCCTTTGCTAAATACATGCAGAAATAATGCATCCTTGAGCTCTAAGACAGTATACAGAGTTCTTCTGGGGCCTAAGAGGGAGAGGAGGCTAAAGGGGTTAGGCACCGTCGGATGGATATCTTCAACCCATTTATTAACTTCCCACATGTCCTGGACAGGTCAGTACTCCCCAGTCTCGTCCTTTTTGATGGGCATCAAAGGTGTGTTCCATGGAGATTTGTAAGGAACTACGATCCCCTCTCCTTTGTGGTGGTTCCTGTGTTTTCTGATTCCTTCCTTTACTTCGCGGGGAAGGGGGGTACTGCTGAATGCAAACAGCCATTGCTGTCACCTTTAATTGTACCACCACTGGAGGTTGTTCCTAGGCCAAGCCAGGGGGCTTCCCTTCTTCCCAAACCTCGGGAAACTCCTCCTGTAGGATTTGGAGGGGGCTCCGCCAACTTTGTTCCCTTTGGTTTTGATACTGGCTCGTAAAGGAGGTATTCATCTACTACTTCCATAAGCACTTGTACAGTGGGTTGTCTCAAGGTTACAGTCATTCCTCCTTCTGAGAACTGAATGCCAGATTTTAACTTGTGGAGGAGATATCTTCCCATCAAGTTAGGGACATTAGTTAGAGGCATTAGGCAGGACCAAAATTTGATGTTTAACTATTCCTGAGGCCAAATTTAAAGTCCTTTCTGTTGTCCATTTATGTCTCTCTGTGCCATTTTCTCCTTGTACCCAGACTTCCTCTCCAAGTAGTGTTCCAATAGGTTTAAGTAATGATAAAAATTGGGCTCCCATGTCCACCAAAAAATAAACCGATTTCCCCTCCACTTCAATTTTTACCCGAGGTTTGAGGAGGGGCTCCAAACCATGACCCCTTCAATCTCTGGCGGCAAGAATTGTTGTCTTCTTTTTGGGGCACTCCCTGGTCTAATGTCCTCTTTCCTTATAGTAAGAACACTGATCTGAATCTAAGTCTTCCTGCCTGCCTTCTCGGAGCTTAGGCTTTTCCTTCCATTTACTAACCCCGACCCATCTTCTCTCCGCCTCATGTAATCCCAAAACCTTAACCATTTTTTTGTCTGTTTTTTTATCCTCCTGTGCATCCCTGCTGTTAAACAACTTTTCTGCTATTCCCACTAACTTAGTCAGATTCTTCCCTTCAAATCCTTCAATTTTCTGAATTTCCCTATATCTGGTGTGACTGACTGACAAAGCCAGATCTCAGAGTTAGCTCTCTTGCCACTTTCCTTCCCTCAAGTAGTCTAGCTTAAGTAAACAAACATTTATAGACAATCAAATATAGAATTTAACATCCATAAAGGTGTGTTATGAATATATAATTTTTCTCCCTAAAATAACCCATTTTTTCAGAGATAGCCAAATCAAGACTAATTTATTTGAAAAACAAGTCCAGTTTTAACAAGCTTGACCTAATCATTTACATAAGCTCAGCAAGAACAGTGAGGGATCATATAAATCTTTTAGAATCTGCTCTGCTGGAACTTGTCATAAGGAATCTCTAGGTTGAACTTATGATAGCCTCTCCAGGCCAGAAGCCAAGCTACATAGTTGCCATCAGACATGCCTGCAATACCTGTCTATTTGGGCGAATTCCTCTTCCCAAAGCCCCCAAAGATTCCTGAGGTTCCTGAACCTGCCAGGAAGTAACATCCTTTAATCACCTGGTGAGGTTGCTGGGAACTCTGTAAGCAAGGTATCAGGCCAACAGTTCCTAAAGGGCTTTACGGTTCCAGGTTTTATAAAGTCAACCTTAGTTCCTTTAAGCTTTCTAGTCATATCTGAGTCTTTTCTAATATGGCATTCCGGTCAAAGCCATGAAAAAAATGAAATAACCAGTGTTTCCAATGGTGTCCTGTTACAAGAAGAACGGATTCTTATTGAAACTATGCAAATGACTGATTGCCATGGAACAAAGAATACTTGCTGAGGCCTTTTGATTTTAGCAGGTTCAGATAGAGAGAAAGAGTCGAATACCTTGATTTGGTTACAAATTACTACATTTTACCTCTGTAAGTTACAGATAACTTAATAATAAGTTTCCCTAATCTGGAAGAGTAAACATAAGACAAAACATCAAGAGATACAACATTACAATCTTTCAGTTCACCTAGTCCCATGTTAATAATTCTTGTTTAGTCCGAATGCAGCTTTTACTTCTGTAAATTCTTACCCATTTCAGTTGCAGAATTTGAACATATCAAAGACCTGTATTTGCGCTGAAAGCCTCCCATATGAATTTTCTTTAAGACGGAATTTATCTTCCAAGAGAATTAAAACAATTACAAATGACAAAAACTCAGAGCAGATATGGTAAAGAGCTGGTGAGATGAGAATTTACAATGTAACTGGCAATAAAATCAGGTTAATTCTGTGACACGTAACATCTCTATAATCACAATATCATGTGGTGATCTATCAATGTATTAAAACTTTAAGAAATGCATGGCAATTTCCGAAATGTAACCCAAGGTTTATCGTTGCTTTAAATCCTGTCAACAATTGCTAAAACCTTAGAAAGTTTTAAAACACATGCCTAAATATAATTAGGGATGCTAAACACCTGATAAAACAAAACATAGAAACTGAATTTTCTGGGCAGGCAAAGAGAAAACCATAACAGATCAATTAACTTAAGAAAACTTTGTCTTTTTAAACAGAGAGAAAACCAGCTTTTCTCTACCAGTGTCATTTTTTTTAAGTAAGCAGATAATGAGTTTACTAGGTTTCCCCCGCATCGTGAATGATGTTGCAGACAAAAGGAGGGGGATAATTCAGATGCTGTCCTGCTCACATCACTTGCGGGAACGTAGAAGCATCTTAGCTAAGGTGTCCGTATAAACCCTAGACCAGGACACTCCATGGAGTAGATGACCGTTATGCCATATGATGCCCTGCAAGACTCAGAGTGCAACTCACTCAGACTCCATAGCAGAAGGGAGCCATACAGACACATTCACACAGTCAGGACTTTTCAGATTCAAACTTTTACATATCTCCTACTTTTTACATACAGAGTTGCTTTTCTCATTTCCATCAGTCTTAATTACACTTAATAGAATTTTGTACTCTTAGAAATACCTGAACCTCTACTGAAGACTAAATATAAACCAATTGTGAGTTAGTACAACAGAATCCTTTAGATGGCAAATTTATCAATCAGTTAAGCACAGAATGTGTTTATGAGATTTCAAAAGCACAAACCCAATTCCAGCAGCTAACGCTCTAGTATTTTATCCCATTTGGTTAAGACCTACATGTTCAACAAATTTAATTCCATTTGTCATTCAAGCAACCCTTCACAGTTTAAGGTTACCAAAGACTTCGGAAGCCTCTTTAACAATTACCTATTAAGGGGCGCCTGGCTGGCTCAGTGGGTTAAGCCGCTGCCTTCAGCTCAGGTCATGATCTCGGGGTCCGGGGATAGAGTCCCTCATTGGGCTCTCTGCTCAGCAGGGAGCCTGCTTCCTCCTCCTTCTCTCTCTACCTGCCTCTCTGCCTACTTGTAATCTCTCTCTGTCAAATAAATAAATAAATAAATAAATAAAATAAAACAACAATTACCTATTAAAACCTTGAGACAGACAAATAACCATCTCCACCTGAGATGCCATGCTTTCCCGCCAGCAAGGGGGAGGGGCTATGCAATCCACGTTGGGCCAGAAAAGGCAAGGAATTCCCAAAAACAAAGGGGGTTTCTGCAGCTGCTTGGGAATATTCCTTAAAGTCTCTGTCTTGAGGTCGGTTCTTCTCCCAGTGCCAGTTCTGATTACAAAAAGTGGCCTACTAGGCATTATATTGCATGCCCGGCTCCAATGAGCCAGCACTGGGCACCTTAACCCAGCATTCGACTAACCACAGTTGACTCCAGTCTTAGCCCTTAACACACAAAATGAGTGAGCAAGAAGCCTTACATCTATTATGAAGAACGGAGAGATGAAGTCAGAGTCCCCTTACTCTCTGCTTGCCCCATTCCTTCAATCATAACAAACAACACAACAGACAAAAAAAGGACCAGGCAAAGACAACCGCAGGCCCAAGGATTCTTACATATAACCTGTCACTGGTGGGGGCTTTATCCCCTGACCACCTAGTTGACTCCAACCCCTCAACCGCCCAGGGGGACTCGAACCCCCGAAACACACAGGGGGACTCGAACCCCCAAATGCCCAGGGGGACTCGAAACCCCTGATTGTCTAGGGGGACTAAAACCCCCCGACTGCCCATGGGGACACGAACCCCTTGACCATCTAGGGGGAATTGAACTCCCTGGCCGTCTAGAGGTACTCGAACCCCCTAACGGCCAAGGGAGAAATGAACCCTCCATCCTTCTAGGGGTACTCAAAACCCGTGGCCGTCTAGGGGTACTCAAACCCCCCACTGCCTACGGGGACTCGGAACCCCCGGCAGGCCCCCGACTGACAGGGGAACTCAAACACCCCGGCGACAGCCTAGGGGGCTCGAAACCCCCGACCGCCTGGGAGACTCGAACCCCCCCATCGATCTACCAGCAGAGGGAGGGGACATCCCCGCCTACACTCCAGCCCTGGGGGGCACAGCGGCATCCATCTTCTCCCTGGTGGGCCATACTCTGGAACTCTACCCACACAGACAAGTAGTATCCCGTGATCTTACTTCTGGGGGCTTTCCCCAAAAATTCTGATGCTGGCTCAGTTCTAGTCGTTTGAATCCGGGTACCCTCTCCAGTGTTAGGGTCGTAATCAAAGGATCGAGACTGATACAAAATGAAGTTCAAGCAAAGCTTTATTTCACGCCAGCATTGAGAATCAAACTGACTGGTCAGGACCATCTCTTGCAAAGAGGCGACCCCTCCCAGCCTCGCAAACTAACTTTTATAGAGGTATTTAGCCGGGCTATACACACTTGGCCAATGAGATTGCTATACACAGAGAACACTGTACAGTCATGCTAAATCACCACACACAGATAAAAAAAAATGCTAGGTAACACACGGGTGCCCAATAATTGTATTCCAATTTACCCTAGTAGATATATGCATGCCCCACTAATTGGATGTCTTCACCTGGCCTGAACCGCCCTTGTATCTAGGCTTTGCATGTAAGTCCCTCTGGGAAGGGCGGGGTCAATCTAAGTTTATTGCATAGGGTCAATCTAAGTTCACTACATAAACACAAAATGACTCACTCTGGCCAATGAGATGCTTACAGGGGAACCTTAAGCACCATAGAGAACTCCTTCTTCCAGAAGGCAGGAACCTGTCTTTTGAGATTGGTGTACAACACTCAGAGTGGGAGACAGCTGCATGGCCAATGAGACCTCACCCAATCCTGAGGGTAGCCCTGGGCACAAACAGGCATTTTGACCCTCAGTCTGAGCATGCTTTCAAACAAGCCCTCTCAGGTGCACCACCAGGATCCCACATTGCAGGCCTGGTATACCCCTAGGCCCAAATCATAACACTTTGTGGGATTTTCCAGACGCCCAGACCCAGAGCCTGGCTCCGGAATGGATGTTTTGGGGCACGCCTAAGATGGAAAACAGCACTCTTTCCTTCCCTGAAAAAGCCACCAAACTATGGGTAGCCACCAGGATCCTTAGACAGGACAAAATCTCCCATGGACCCATGAGACCACACATGCATTCCGAGGCCATCCTAGACACACAATCCCGATAGAAAAGTCTGTACTACCGCCTTCCAGTCACCATAATTACATTTCCTGATGAGCTGCCCTTCAGGTCCCTCTGGGGACCTGCGATCACCTTGCCAATAACATTAACCCGATTTGGGTTTGCAGACTTATCTCCCAAAACCGTGGCTCGAATGTCCTCCAGAATGGGGTCTCTGGAGCCACAGCACAGGACTGTACCTGCCATCCCCAACGAAACTGTTCCAGTCACAGTTGCACAAACTCTCTAGATTAGGATAAACCTGAAGGGCCCCTGAGTTCACCCCAATGTGGGAGGCAGTTCCAGATGCAAAAGCCCAGTCTGAAACACCCTGATCACCTTCATCCAGGCAGACACACAAATCAATGGTCCTGAGTAAGAAGATTGAAACTGACATGCCCCTAGGACCTCATTGGAACCCTAGATTAGGTTTTCAGCCATCTGTCCACAGATGCCTATTCTGGAAAACCAACTTACAATACAGCATGTGTTGCCTGAGCCAAACAACAGAACATCTCCTGTCCCCAGAAGGAAACCATGCTCTTGGACCTGTGCCAAATACTCAGGTTGGTAGAATCCTGCATGTCTCCTTAGCGACCAGCACATTCTAAGATCTCCCTGGTAACAAATTAGCATTGAGACTGATCTGCAATAGATTCCATGTCAACTCAAGGCCTTGAAACTGAGCGCCATAGTCACCAAAATGAACCTGCCATGTTCCTCAGGGGAAATGGTCATTGGAGGTGTACTTTCCATAGATACTTGTGGAAGTGCTCTGCTACCCATACCTTCCACATGGAGGACACTGGAGCAAACAAATCAGACTTCACCTGTCCAGTAGAATGAAACCTTACTGTTTGGAGCATCTCCCAAGCCCCAGCGAGCGAAATCCTCCATGGCCTCTTGAAACCACCCCTCCATTTGCTGGTCATCATAGACACAAGCTCCAGTGTGAGCAAAACTCTAACATCCTCCTTACTCAGGTGATGAATATCTCGAATAAGCCACTGCACACTAGAACTGCCTTCTGTGTGGTACTGAATTTAACTGTAGCTTGGGTTTACAATTCCAACCTCACCCTAATGGTGAGGGGTGAGGTAGGGAATGGTAGGGAATTCTCAAGCCACATTGCAGCATTCTGCCTTCGCATAGAAAGAAGTGCCTGGTGAGTCTGCCCAGAAATGACAAATGTGAATCAATCTGCTCGGCCATCAAGGGATTTATAGGCTGCCTCGATTTACAGGTTACCCTGGCCACTAGTGGTGTGTCTGACAGAGCCTGAGCCCGAATTCGTTTCAGCCACCGGGAGAGAGGGCACCATATCTGGCATGTGAGACCAGCCATGGCCCAAGTCCATCAACTACACCCATCCTTGGTGTTCAGGCACCTGTCTCCAGGCCTGTGCTGGAATTGCTGCCAATGGGGGAACCTGAAGCACAGTAGAGAACTCCTCCTTCCCAATTGCAGGAAACCTGGCTGTTGGGATGGGTGTCCAACCCTCAAATTGAGAGCCAGCTACATGGCCAATGAGACCACGCCCACTCCTAAGGGATGCCCTGGGCAAAAACAGGCATTGTGACTCTCAGCCAGAGTATGCTTTCAAACAATCCCTTTCAGTTGCACCACCAGTTTCCCGCATTGTAGGCCTGGGACGCCCCTAGGCCAGATTCCTATCCCTGCCTAGGATTTTCCAGGCTCCCAGATGCAGAGCCTATCTCTGGAATCCCTGTTTTGGGGCACGGCTAAGATGGAAAACAACACTCTTCCCTTCCCCGAAAAAGCCACCAAAGTATTGGAAGAAGAGGGGATCCTTAGAGAGGAAAAATCTCCCATGGACCCATGAGACCACACATGCATTCTGAGGCCATCCTGGTCACACAATCCAGATATAAAAGCCTGTGCTACCTCCTTCCAGTCACCCTAATTACAGTTCCTGACAATCTGCCCTCCACGTCTATGCATTGGGCCTGAGATCACTTCGACAATAACCCTAACCCGAGTTTGTGTTTGCATACTTCTCTCCCAAAACCATGGCTCACATGCCCTCCAGGATGGGTTCTCTGGGGCCACAGCACAGGACTGGGCCTGCCATCCCCAAGGAATCTTTGCCAGTCACAGTTGCACAAACCCTCCAGATTAGGAGAAATCTGCAAGGACCCTGAGCCAACTCCAATACTGGAGGCCGTTCTGGAAGAAATGTGCAGTCTGAAACACCCTGATCACCTAAATGCAAGCAAACACCCAAGTCAATAGGCCCGAGGCAGAAGATTGTACCAGAAATGTCCCTAGGACCTCATTGGAACCCTATAATAGGTTTTCAAGCATCTGTCCTCCGAGGCCTGTTCTGGAATACCACCTTATAATACAACTTTTGGTCTCTGAGCCACACAAGAGAACTAGTCCTTTCCCTAGAATGAAACCGTGCATTCGACCTGTGCCAAACCCTCAGGGTAGGAGAATCCTGCACAGCACCTTAGCCACCTGCACATTCTAAGATCTCCCTGCTAACAAACCAGCATTGTGGCCCATATGTAATAGATTGCATGTCATCTTCAGGCCTTGGTACTTCGCCCAAAACCTCCAAAACGAACCTGCCATGTCCTCAGCTGCAATGGTCAATGGAGAGGTGCTTTCCAGGCATCCATGCGGGAGAGCTTTGCTACCAAACTTTCCACATGGGGGACACTGAAGCAAACAAATCAGACTCCCCTTGTCTGGTAGAAGGAAACCTTGCTGTTTGGAGCATCGCGCAAGGCTATGCATGGGAAATCCTCCAAGGCTTCTTGACACAACCACTCCATTTGTTGGCCATCAAAGACACAAACTCCAGTGTGAGCAAACAGCTGACATCCGCCCTTATTCAGGTGCTGGATATCATGAATCCGACACTGCACATTGGAACTGCCTTTTGCTTGGCACTGAATTGAACCATAGCTTGTGTTTATAATTCCATCCTCACCCTACTGGCTCCCAAGGCCTCTTGATAGGGAATTCTGGAGCCACAATGCAGCATTCTGCCTGCCCCACAGAAAGAAGAAGTGCCTGGTGAGTCTGCCCAGCAACTCCACATGAGGATCAATCTGCTCGACCCTCGAGGGAACCCCGATATATAGAATGCCCTGGATACTACTGCTGTGTCTGAAAGAGCCTGAGAACAGACTTAGTTTCACCCCCCAGAAAGTGGGCCCCATATCCAACATGTGAGACCAGCCATGGCCCAAATCTCTCATCTCTAACCATCCTTGGTATTCAGGCACCTGTTCCCAGGCCTGTGCTGGAATCGCTGCCAATGGGGGAGCCTGAAGCACAATAGAGAACTCCTTCCCCATTGTTAGGGTCCGTGATCAAAGGAACGAGACTGATTACAAAGCGAAGGTCAAGCAAAGCTTTATTTCGCGCCAAGCATCATGAATCACACTGACCGGTCAGGGCTTTCTTTTATAAAAGATGACAACTTTGACCCCGGCGAGCCTACTCCCAATGAGGTTGCTGACATCTAGGTCGTTTCTCACTGTGTCACTGCTGAGAGTCCTGGAGTGCGGGGCAGGGCTGCTGGCATCGCAGGCGTCGAGGGACTGCTGACAACTGGACCGCAGATGTCTCAGGACCGCAGGCGTCGAGGGACCGCTGACAACTGGACCGCAGAGGTCTCAGGACCGCAGGTGTCGAGGGACCGCTGACAACTGGACTGCAGACAACTGGACTGCTGGGCCGCCGGAGGCTGGAG
The DNA here is from genome assembly GCF_020171115.1 of Neogale vison. Taxonomy (NCBI): domain Eukaryota; kingdom Metazoa; phylum Chordata; class Mammalia; order Carnivora; family Mustelidae; genus Neogale; species Neogale vison. The sequence goes on from NC_058094.1 coordinate 98,750,923, forward strand.
GCTGCAGGCCATGGCTCGGGGCCGCCGCCGCCGGAGGCTGGAAGCTGCAGGCGGCGGCGCTCGGGGCCGCCGCCGGAGGATGGAAGCTGCAGGCGATGGCTCGGGGCCACCGCCGGAGGATGGAAGCTGCAGGCGGCGGCGCTCGGGGCTGCCGCCGGAGGATGGAAGCTGCAGGCGGCGGCGCTCCGGGCCGCCGCCGGAGGATGGAAGCTGCAGGCGGCGGCGCTCGGGGCCGCCGCCGGAGGATGGAAGCTGCAGGCGGCGGCGCTCGGGGCCGCCGCCGGAGGATGGAAGCTGCAGGCGGCGGCGCTCGGGGCCGCCGCCGGAGGATGGAAGCTGCAGGCGGCGGCGCTCGGGGCCGCCGGAGGCTGGAGGCTGGACCGCCAAACGCGGTTATAGCTCTTACAAGAGCTGTTACAGCTCTTCTATACACCGTTGACTCCCCTGCTCTTCTGCGACTTCCACCGCTCTCCGCTCCACTTCACCGCTCTCTGCCGACTTCACTGCTCTTCGCTCCACTCTCCGCGGAATCGGCTCCACCGCTCTCCTGCAGCAGCCCCGGCCCTCCTGCAGCAGCCCCCGGCCCTCCTGCAGCAGCCCCCCTTGGCAGCCTGGCAGAGCAACCTTTATGGGGGTGGTTAAGCCCCGCCCCTACACAGGTGGCCAATTGAAGTGGATATACATACGGCCTACTGATTGGATGACTCCACTCAGTCTGCCCCACCCTTACATTCCCCCCTTTCCTTTGGAGATTAGTCAAATCCTTGACTTTTCAGCTTGTTCTATGTTATTTCAAGCATATAAGGTAAATATTTTGTCATTTCTTTAGTATAGCAACAATACACTCACAGTTTCTTTAGTCTTAGTTTCAGTCCATGGTCAGCAGGGTCTTTTGGCTGCATTTCCCATTTCTGGAGGGCATCCTTACTCTCAGCTCGTTTGACATGACCCGCATGAACCCAGGCCCTGATGCCTTCCACTTTTACTGCCGTGGGGGTGGTTAGGATAACAGTAAATGGTCCCTTCCAACGAGGCTCCAAATTCCCCACTTGATAGCGACGTATCCAAACCAAGTCCCCGGGTTGGTAAGGATGTGGTTCCACCGTCTCTGTTCCAGTGTGGGCACTCGGATTCCTGTATGGGCTTTTTTTAAGACAGATTGTAATGCCTGCAGTGACTGGAGTACAGACTGATCCGTCATTTCTGCTAGGGTAACCTCCTGTAGTCGAGGACAGAGGGGGGGGTTTCCCAAACAATATTTCAAATGGGGTCACCTTGCTTAAATAGGGTGTACATCAGGCTCTAAGGAGGGCAAAAGGAAGGAGATCTACCCATCCACCGCCAGTTTCCAGAATTAGTTTTGTCAAGGTCTCTTTAAGAGTCTGATTCATTCTTTCTACTTGCCCCGAACTCTGGGGCCTGTATGCACAATGTAATTTCCAATTTGTGCCCACAGCCTTGGCCAATGCCTGTGAGACTGAACTTACGAATGCAGGGCCATTGTCTGACCCAATTGCAAGAGGCAGCCCGAACCTAGGAATTATTTCTTCTAGTATCTTTTTTGCTACTACCCCTGCGGTCTCATGCTTGGAATGAGAAAAGCCTCCACCCAGCCTGAAAAGGTATCCACAAAAACCAACATATACTTGTGCCCATATTTTCCAGGTTTCATTTCTGTAAAATCTATTTCCCAATAAATTCCTGGTTCCTTACCTCTTTCTCTTTTCCCTCTTCCCATTTTAGTTCTTCCTACATTAACTGCCTGGCATTGGGCACATCTATCAACTACATCCTGAACCATATGACCTAATTTAGAAACCTGGAACTGCTTGCCTATAAGCTCCTTGAGTTTTCGTGTCCCCAAATGAGTACCCTGATGTATCTGGCCTACTAACTTCTTACCTAGTCTTCGAGGAAGAATTATTTTTCCTATTTTTGTCTTGGCCCAGTCCCCTTCATAGTCTAATTCAACCCATTTCTGTAAATACTTTAAATCCTCTTCTGAATAGTTTGGTTTTTCTGGTAGTGCTGGAGCCGGGAGTGCAACTAGTTCTTGCACTTTTTCTCTAGCTGCTTGCTTTGCGGCTTGATCTGCTGAGTAGTTTCCTTTTGAAATCAGATCAGTCCCCTTTTGATGTCCTGGGCAATGCATAACAGCCACCTCTTTCGGGTCCCAAATAGCCTGGAGGAGAGCTAATATTTCTCTTCTGTTTTTAATTCCTTTTCCTTCTGCTGTTAATAGGCCCCTTTCTTTATAAATAGCCCCATGTATGTGCAGTGTAGCAAAGGCATACCTGCTGTCCGTATAGATGTTGGTGGTTTTTCCTTTGGCCATCTGCAGTGCCTTCGTGAGTGCAATTAGTTCCGTTCTCTGTGCCGAAGTTCCATGTGGCAGGGCTGCTGTCCAGAGTCTCTGCTCAGGAGAAACCACCGCGGCCCCTGCATACCTCTTTCCATTGACTATGTAGCTGCTCCCATCTGTGAACAGAGTCATCTCGGCATCTGGGAGGGGAATGTCTCTGAGATCTGGTCTTAGTCCTGTGATTTGGGTTAAGACCTCCCCACAATCGGGTGGATGGTCAGCTAGCTCTTCGGCAGCAGTGTGGCTGGATTTAGCACTGCTGGGGGTCGGAAGGCCACTTTTGGTTCATTGAGGAGAAGGGCCTGATACCCCGTTACTCGGGCGTTCGTCATCCATCGGTCTGGTGGAGTCCGGAGAAGGCCCTCAATCGCGTGTGTGGTGGTTATAACAAGATTTTGGCCCAAAGTTAATTTGCTCGCATCCTTAACCAGGAGGGCTGTTGCAGCAATTATGCGGAGGCAAGGAGGGAACCCAGCTGCTACTGGGTCTAGTTTCTTACTAAGGTAGGCCACTGGTCTTCGCCAAGGTCCCAGAGTCTGAGTTAAAACTCCTTTGGCCACTCCCGATTTTTCATCCACGTATAATTGGAAGGGTTTGGTTACATCTGGGATGGCCAATGCTGGGGCACTCAGCAAGGCTGTCTGTAATTCCCGAAATGCTCCCTCTGCTTCAGCTGTCCACTCAATCCTAGTGAGCCCTCCTTTTGTCAGTTCATAGAGCGGTCGGGCAATCTCTGCAAACCGTGGTATCCATAGCCTACAGTAGCCCACTGTTCCAAGAAACTCCCTTACTTGTCGGGACGTGGTGGGACGGGGGTATCGGGTAATCACCTGTTTCCTGAATTCAGAAAGTGAACGTACTCCCTCATGAAGGTCAAAGCCTAGATAAGTGGCATAGCTCTGACAGAGCTGTGCTTTCTTTGCTGACACCCGATACCCTTTTTTCTGCAGAGCCTGTAAGAGAGCTCTCGTCCCCCACAAACACGACTCATAGTCCTCGGTGGCTACTAGCAAGTCATCAACGTATTGTAACAGAGTGACTCCCGGATTAGAAATTCTGTACTCACGCAAATCCTCATGCAGGGCCTCATCAAAAATGGTGGGCGAATTCTTGAATCCTTGGGGAAGTCTTGTCCAGGTGAGCTGGCCTTGAAACCCCTCCTGTGGGTCAGACCACTCAAAAGCAAAAAGGGGCTGAGATTCCCTTGCTATAGGTATACAGCAAAATGCATCCTTTAAATCTAAGACAGTATATAGAGTTCTTTTGGAGCCCAGGAGGGAGAGTAGGGTATAGGGGTTAGGCACTGTCGGGTGTATATCTTCAACCCATTTGTTAACTTCCCGCAAGTCCTGAACTAGTCGGTATTCCCCAGTCTCGGCCTTTTTGACGGGGAGCAAAGGAGTGTTCCATGAAGATTTACAAGGAACTAAAATCCCGTCTCCTCGGAGGCGGTTAATGTGTTTCCTGATCCCTTCCTTTGCTTCCTGGGAAAGAGGATACTGCCGGACGCGTATAGCCGTAGCTGTCGCCTTTAATTGTACCACCACTGGAGGTTGTTCTTTAGCCAAGCCAGGGGGCTTCCCTTCTGCCCAGACCTCAGGAAACTCGTTCTGTAGGATTTGGAGGAGGCTTTCCCCCTTTGTCTCCTTTGGTTTTGAGACTGGCTCGTAAAGGCGGTATTCATCCACTGCTGCCATAAGCACCTGTACAGTGGGTTGTCTCAATGTTACAGTCATACCTCCTTCTGAAAACTGAATGCCAGCTCTTAACTTGTGGACGAGATCTCTTCCCATCAAATTATATGGGGCATTAGGGAGGACCAAAAATTGATGTTTAATTAATCCCGAGGCTAAATTTAAAGTCCTTTCTGTTGTCCATTTATGTCTCTCTGTGCCATTTGCTCCTTGTACCCAAACTTCCTCTCCAGATAGTTTTCCCATAGGTTTAAGTAACGATGAAAATTGGGCCCCTGTGTCTACCAAACAATCAACTGATTTCCCCTCCACTTCAATTTTTACCCGAGGTTCGGGGAGGGGTTCCCAACCATGGCCCCTTCAATCTCTGGTGGCAAGCATTGCCGTCTTCCTTTTAGGGCACTCCCTGGCCCAATGTCCTTTTTCTTTACAGTAAGCACACTGATTGGAATCTAAGTCTTCCGGCCTGCCTTCTCTCTGCTTAGGTTTTTCCTTCCATTTACTATCCCCTAGCCGTCTCCTCCCCGCCTCATGTAATGTCAAAACCTTAACCAATTTTTTTGTCTCTTTTTCATCCTCTTGTGCATCCCTGTTGTTAAATACCTTTTCTGCTATTCCCACTAGCTCAGTCAGCTTTTTTCCTTCAAATCCTTCGATTTTCTGAAGTTTTCTCCTTATATCTGGGGCTGACTGACTTGCAAAAGCAAGATTCATTGCCCTCTGATTTTCAGGTGCCTCAGGATTGATCGGGCTATACATTTTTATAGGCTTCAATTAGCCTTTCTAGGAAGGCTCCTGGAGACTCATTCTTACCTTGAGTCACTGTACTAATTTTGGATAAATTTATGGGTCTCCTTGCAGCTGCACGGAGGCCTCCCAATAGAGCCTGGCGGTAGAAACGTAAGCTCTCCTTACCTTCATCAGAGTTTGGATCCCAGTCGGGAGATTCCCTCGGGCAGTAGTCCTCCATCCGGCGGGGATCGAGGTCCCTGCCAAGTCTCTCGCTTATCACCTTATGGGTTTCTCGCATGATGCGATCCCGTTCTTCCCCATTAAAGAGAGCCATAAGGAGCTGTTGAACATCTACCCAGGTGGGTTGATGAGTAAGAAAAACAGTTTCCAAGAGGCTAATTAAATCCTGAGGGTGATCAGAAAAGGATTTGTGTTGGGTTTTCCAGTTATAGATGTCAGAAGAGGAGAAAGGGATATAGCTTAAGTAAGGCCCCCCTCTCCCCTCTGGTGGAGCAACCTCACAAAGGGGCAGCATTGGCGCAGACCGTACCAGTGAGGTAGAGGAAGGCTGAGGAGGATAGGGGAAAGGGGAAGGATCAGGGCAGTCTCGCCGCATGGTGATCCCATAGGTGGACCCCGACCGTGTATGAGGTGGACTTGTAAAGACATTTTGGGACCAAGAGTCAGATTTAGAAGACAAATAAAGGGGGGTGAATTCCGCATCCTCCATATCTGATGGAGGTAGAATGGTCTTCTTCCCTGAATCCCCCTCATCTGCTTGTTCTGGTTTTGATGCTCCAACCTGCCTTAGAGGGAGAGAAATAATTTCATTAGCGGGTGGAAGATGGGACTTGAGCCATGACGGTGGCTCTTCTATCAGGTATCGCCAGGACACAATATATGGTACTTGGTCTCGATGTAGATCCAAGACCTCACTCAGGGTAGAATATATCTGAGTCAAGGCAAACGTTCCTTCCGGTGGCCACCCTGTGGAGAAATTGGGCCATTCTAATTGACAGAGTGTTTTTAGTTTTCCTGGATAAACCTTATCACCTGACTGAGTGGCTTTACCTTGAAAATCTTTGAAATGTTCAAGAACAAGTCCTAGGGGTGTCACAGGCACCTTATTCTCTGTTTGTCCCATTTCTCCAAATACAACAAACAGCACAACAGACAACAACAAAAGAACAAGACAAAAACAAACGTAGACCCAGTGATCCTTATCCAGAGCCTGCTGCTGATGGGGGGGGCTTTTTTGATCCACAACACACCACACAATAGATAACAAAAGAACCAGACAAAGACAACTGCAGACCCAGCGATTCTTACCCAAAATTTGCCACTTATGGCGGCTATTTTCATCTTCCAACCGCCCAAGGGGACTCGAACCCCTCGACCGCCCAGGGGGATTCGAACCCCCTGACCGCGCAGGGGGACTCGAACCCCCTGACCGCCCAGGGGGACTCGAACCCCCCGACCGCCCAGGGGGACTCGAACCCCCTGACCGCGCAGGAGGACTCGAACCCCCCGACTGCCCAGGGGGACTCGAACCCCCTGTCGATCTATCAGCAGAGGGATGGGGCGTCCCCGCATCCACTCCAGCCCTGGGGAGCATGGCTGCGTCCAGCTTCTCCCCGGTGGGCTATACCCTGGAGCTCCAACCAGACAGACGGATAGGATCCCAATACCTCGGAACCCAATACTTCGAAACCCAATACCTCCAAACCCAATACCTCCAAACCCAATACCTCCAAACCCAATACCTCCAAACCCAATACCTCCGGAGGCTTTTCCTAAAAATTCTGAAGCTGGCTCAGTTCTCGTCGTCTGATCCCGGACGAGCCCCCAAATGTTATGGTCCATGATCAAAGGAACGAGACTGATACAAAGCGAAGGTCAAGCAAAGCTTTATTTCGCGCCAAGCATCATGAATCGCACTGACCGGTCAGGGCTTTCTTTTATAAAAGATGACAACTTTGACCCCGGCGAGCCTACTCCCAATGAGGTTGCTGACATCTAGGTCGTTTCTCACTGTGAACTGCTGAGAGTCCTGGAGTGCGGGGCAGGGCCGCTGGCATCGCAGGCGTCGAGGGACTGCTGACAACTGGACCGCAGATGTCTCAGGACCGCAGGCGTCGAGGGACCGCTGACAACTGGACCGCAGAGGTCTCAGGACCGCAGGCGTCGAGGGACCGCTGACAACTGGACTGCAGACAACTGGACTGCTGGGCCGCCGGAGGCTGGAGGCTGCAGGCCATGGCTCGGGGCCGCCGCCGCCGGAGGCTGGAAGCTGCAGGCGGCGGCGCTCGGGGCCGCCGCCGGAGGCTGGCAGCTGCAGGCGGCGGCGCTCGGGGCCGCCGCCGGAGGCTGGCAGCTGCAGGCGGCGGCGCTCGGGGCCGCCGCCGGAGGCTGGCAGCTGCAGGCGGCGGCGCTCGGGGCCGCCGCCGGAGGCTGGCAAGCTGCAGGCGGCGGCGCTCGGGGCCGCCGCCGGAGGCTGGCAGCTGCAGGCGGCGGCGCTCGGGGCCGCCGCCGGAGGATGGAAGCTGCAGGCGGCGGCGCTCGGGGCCGCCGCCGGAGGCTGGCAGCTGCAGGCGGCGGCGCTCGGGGCCGCCGCCGGAGGCTGGAAGCTGCAGGCGGCGGCGCTCGGGCCGCCGGAGGCTGGAGGCTGGACCGCCAAACGCGGTTATAGCTCTTACAAGAGCTGTTACAGCTCTTCTATACACCGTTGACTCCCCTGCTCTTCTGCGACTTCCACCGCTCTCCGCTCCACTTCACTGCTCTCTGCCGACTTCACCGCTCTTCGCTCCACTCTCCGCGGACTCGGCTCCACCGCTCTCCTGCAGCAGCCCCGGCCCTCCTGCAGGAGCCCCCCTTGGCAGCCTGGCAGAGCAACCTTTATGGGGGTGGTTAAGCCCCGCCCCTACACAGGTGGCCAATTGAATTCCAACCTTCCCAGTGGATATACATACGGCCTACTGATTGGATGACTCCACTCAGTCTGCCCCACCCTTACACCCATGGCAGTAAACCTGGCTGTTGGGATGGCTGTCCAGCTCTCAAAGAGGGAGCCAGCTGTATGGCCAATGAGACCATGCCCACTCCTGAGGTCCACCCTGGGCACAAACAGGCATTGTGACCCTCAGCCTCAGCATGCTTTCAAACAAGCCCTAATAGTGGCACCACCAGGATCCTGCATGTAGGCCAGGTACGCCCCTAGGCTCAAATCCTAAGCTTGGGTGGGATTTTCCAGGTGCCCAGACCCAGAGTCCATCTCTGGAATCCCTAAGATGTAAAACAGCACTCTTTCTTTCCCTGAAAATTCACAAAACTATGGAGAGCCGCCAGGAACCTTAGAGAGGAAAATTCTAGCATGGACCCATGAGACCACACCTGCATTCCGAGGCCATCTTGGCCACACAATCCAGATAGAAAATCCTGTTCTACTGCCTCCTATTCACCCTATTTACAGTTCCTGATGTGCTGCCCTCTAGGTCTATGCATTGGGATTGTTCGCCTCCCCACTAACCGTAACCCGAATTTCAGTTTTCATAATTCTCTTCCAAAACCATGGCTTTCATGTCACCATGGATCGGGCCTTTGGAGCCATAACACAAAACTGTGCCTGCCATCCCCAAGGAAAATATGCCAGTCACAGTTGCCCAAACCTTCAAGATTAGGAGAAATCTGCAAATTCCCTGAGTCCACCTCTATATTGGTGGTCTCTCTGGTGCAAACTTGCAGTCTGAAACACTCTGATCACCTACATCCAGTCAGACAACCATGTCAAAGGTCCTGAGTCAGAAGATTGAACGTGTCATGCCTGTACAACCTCACTGGAACCCTAGATTAGGTTTTTAGGCATCTCTCCTCAGGGTCCTGTTCTGGAATACCAGCATATGATATATGTGGTCCCTAAGCCTCACAACAGAAGATCTCCTGTCCTGAGAAGGAAACCGTGGTCTTCGACATGTGCTAAATCCTAAGGGTTGGGGAAACCTGCATGCCACCTCAGGCACCAGCACATTCTAAGATCTGCCTGGTAACAAACCAGCATTGTGGCCCATCTGCAAGAGATTCCATGTCAACCCAAGGCCTTGGTCCTTCGCTGCAGAGGAACCAGAACGAACATGCCTTGTTCCTCAGCTGCAATGCTCAATGGGGTTGTGCTCTCCAGGCATCCATACGGGAGAGTTCTACTACCCCAACTTTCCACATGGAGGACCCTGGAGCAAACAATCCAGACTCCCCCATTACAGTAGAAGGATACCTTGTTATTTGGAGCATCTCACAAGCCTCAATGTGGGAAATCCCCCATGGCATCTTGACCCCACCCCTCCATTTGTTGGTCATCAAGACACAAACTCTAATGTGAGCAAACATCTGACATCCGCCCTTATTCAGGGGCTGGATATCTCGAAAAAAAATGCTTCAGATTTGAACTGCCTTTTGCTTGGCACTGAATTTAACCATAGCTTGAGTTTACAATTCCATCATCACCATACTGGTCCCCACAGCCTCTTGATAATGAATTCTGGAGCCACATCGCAGCATTCTACCTTCCCCATAGAAAGGAGAAGTGCCTGCTGAGTCTTTCCAGAATCCCCACAAGATGATCAATCGGTTCGGCTCTCAAGTGAACCCCAATTTGTAGGCTTCTCTGGCCACTTGTGCTGTTTCTGACAGAGCCTGAGCCCAGACCTAGGGTTAGCCACCCAGAGATGGGTCCCATATCTAGCATGTGGGACTGGCCATGGCCCAAGTCTTTCATCTCTACCCATCCTTGGTATTCTGGCTTCTTTCCCCAGACTTTGCTGGAATCCTTCCAATGGGGGAACCTGAAGCACAATAGAATACTACTCATTCCCCAAGGCAGGAATCCTGGCTGTTGGGATGGGTGTCCAACCCTCGAAGTGGGAGCCAGGTGCATGGCCAATGTGACCATGCCCACTCCTGAGGGCTGCCCTGGGCACAAGCAGGCATTGTGACCCACAGCCTGGGTATGCTTTCAAAAAAGTCCTCTCAGTTCCAGCACAAGGCTACCACATTGCAGGCCTGGTATGCTCCTAGGCCAAATTCTAAACATTGGTTGGATTTCACAGGTGCCCAGACCCAGAACCAGTCTCTGGAATCCTTGTTTTGGAGCACCTCTAAGATGGAAAACAGCAATCTTACCTTCCCCGAAAAAGCTACCAAACTATGGGGAGCTGCCAGGGTCTTTGAGAGGAAAAGTCTCCCATGGGCCCATGAGAATACACCTGCATTCCGATGCAATTCTAGAGACACAATCCAGATAGAAAAGCCTGTGCTACCACCTTCCTGTCACCCTAATTACAGTTCCTGATGTGCTGGCCTCCAGGTCTATGCATTGGGCCTGTGATCGACTTAGGACTAACCCGAACCCGAATTTGTGTTTGCAGACTTCTTTCCCAAAACCATGGCTCACATGACCTCCAGGATTGGGTCTCTCGAGGCACACCACAGGACTGTGCCTGTCATCCCCAAGGAAAATGTACCCATCACAGTTTCCCAAACCTTACAGATTAGGAGAAAACTGAACGACACCTGAGCCGACTCCAATATTGGCAACCGCTCTGGATGCAAATGTTTAGTCTGAAACAACCTGAACAGCTCCATCCAGGCAGACAGCCAAGTCAATGGTCCTGAGTCAGAAGATTGAAACTGACATGCCCCTAGGACCTCACTGGAACCCTAGATTGAGTTGTCAGACACCTTCCCTCAGGGACCTGTTCTGCATACCTACTTATGATGCAACATGTGGTCCCTGAGCCACAAAACAGAAAATCTCATGTTCCCAGAAGGAAACAGTGCTCTTCGACCTTTGCCAAATGCTCAGTGTAAGAGAATCTTGCACGTAACGTTAGGCGCCAGCACATTCTAAGTTATCCCTGGTAACAAACGTGCATTGTGGCCCATCTTCAAGACATTCCATGTCAAATCAAGGCCTTTGTGCTTCGCCCCACAGCCACCAGAAAGAACCTGTCATGCTCCTCAGCTGCAATCGTCAATTGAGGTATGCTTTCCGGGCATCCATGCGGGAGAGCTCTGCATCCTAATCTTTCCACATGGGGAACCCTTGAGCAAACAAACCGGACTCCACCTGTCCAGTGGTAGGAAACCTTGCTGTTTGGAGCATCTCACAAGCCTCAGCGTGGGAAATCCTCCATGGCCTCTTGACGCCACCCCTCCATCTGTCGGTCATAATAGTCACAAACTCCAGTGTAAGCAAATATCAGACATCCACCCTTCCTCTGGTGCTGGATATTCGAATCAGCCCCTGCACACTGGAAATGCTTTTTGCTTGACACTGAATTGAACCCTAGCTAGTGTTTGCAATTCCATCCTTACTCTACTGATCCCCAAGGCCTATTGATAAGGAATTCTAGAGCCTAAACTCGGCATTCTGCCTTCCCCATAGAAATAAGAAGTGCCTGGTGACTCTGCCCAGAAAATGCACATGAGGATCAATCTGCTCAGCCCTCGAGGGAACCCCGATTTATAGGCTTCCCTGGCCACTAATGCTGTTTCTGGGAGAGGCTGAGCCCCGACCAACTGTCAGCCACCCAGAGAGTGAGACCTATATCTAACAGGTGGGGCAAACCATGGCCCTACTCCATCATCTCTACAAATCCTTGTTATTCAGACACCTGTCCCCAGACCTTTGCTGGAATGCTGCCATTGGGGGAACCTGAAGCACAATAGAGAAATCCTTCTTCCCATGGCAGGAAACCTGGCTTTTGGGATGGGTCTCCAACCCTCAACATGGGAGCCAGATCCATGGCCAATGAGCTAATGCCTTTTCCTAGGGGCTTCCCTGGGCACAAACAGGCACTGTGATCCTCAGCCTGAGCATGATTTCAAACAAGCCCTCTCAGTGGCACCACCAGGATCCCGCATTGTGGCCTAGTAGGCCTCTAGGCACAAATCCTAACCCTTGGTGGGATTTTCCAGGCACCCAGACTTAGAGCCCATCCCTGGAATCCCATTTTGGGCACCCCTAAGATGGAAAACAGCACTCTTCAGTTCCCCGAAAATGTAACCAAACTATGGGAAGCCGCCAGCATCCTTAGAGAGGAAAAGTCTCCCATGCACCCATGAGACCACACCTGCCTTCCCAGGCCATCCTGTATAGACAATTCAGATATAAAAGCCTGTGCTACCGAATTCCAATCACCCTAATTACAATTCCTGACGAGCTTCCCTCAACATCTACAGACTGGGCCTGCGACCACCTTGCAACTAACACTAAACCGAATTTGTATTTCCAGACTTACCTCCCAAAACCATGGCTCACATGCCCTCCAGGGTGGGGTCTATGGAGCCACACCACAGGACTGTGCCTGCAATACCCAAGGAAACTTTCCCATCACATTTCCCCAAACCCTCCTGATTAGGAGAAACCTCCAAGGCCCCTGATCCCACCCCAATATTGGAAGCTACTCTGGATGCAAATGCACAGTCTGAAACACCCTGATCACCTACATCCATGCAACACCCATGTCAATGGTCCTGAGTCAGAAAATTGAACCTCACGTGCACCTAGGACATCATAGGAATCCTAGATTACGTTTCCGGTATCTGACCTCAGAGGCCTCTTTGGGAATACCATGTTAGGATACAACATGTGGACCCTGAGCCACACAACAGAACATGTTCTGTCCCCAGATGGAAACCATGCGTTTGACCTGTGTCAAACCCATAGGAGAATCCTTCATGGCCCCAGAGCTACCAGCACATTCTAAGACCTTCCGGGTGAGAAACCAGTATTGGGACCCATCTATAAGAGATTCCATGTCAACTCAAGGTCTTGGCACTTGGCCCAAGAGCCACCAATACAAACCTGTCACGTTTGTCAGCTGCAGTGGTCATTGCACTTGTGCATTCCAGGCATCCATGCGGAAGAACTCTACTACCAAAAATTTCCACATGAGAGACCCTGGAGCAAACAAACCAGACTCCACCTGTCCAGGAGAAGGAAACCTTGCTATTTGGAGCATCTCACCAGCCTCAGCATGGGAAATCCTCCATGGCTTCTTGACGCCATCTCTCCATATGTTGGTCATCATAGACACAAACTCGAGTGTGAGCAAACGTTTTTCATTTGCCCTTATTCAGGTGCTGGATATCTCGAATGAGTCACTGCATATTTGAAATGCCTTCTGCTTTGAACTGAATTTAACCCTAGCTTGTGTTTACAATTCCATCCTCACCCTACTGGTCCTGAAGTCCTCTTGATAGGGAATTCTGGAGCCAAAACGCTGCATTCTGCCTTCCCCATAGAAAGAAGGAGTGCCTAGCAAGACTTCCCCAAAAACCCAGATGAGTATCATCAGCTCGGCCCTCACGGATCCCTGATTTATAGGCTGCACTGGCCACTAATGCTGTGTCTGACAGAGACTGAGCCCCTACCTCATGTCAGCCACCCAGAAAGCAGAACCTATATCCAGCATGTGAGAGCGGCAATGGCCCAGTCCGTCCTCACTACCCATTCTTGGTATTTGGGCATCTGTCTCCAGACTTTTGCTGGAATCTCTGCCAATGGGGGAACCTGAAGCCCAAGAGAGAACTGCTCTTTCCCCATGGCAGGAAACCTAGCTGTTGTGATGGGTGTCCATTGTTCAGAGAGGGAGACAGCTACATGGGCAATGAGACCATTCCAACTCCTGAAGGGTGTCCTGGGAACAAACAGGTATTGTGACCCTCAGCCTGAGCATGCTTTCAAACAAGCCCTCTCAGTTGCATCACCAGGATCCTTCCTTGCAGGCCTGGTAGGCGCCTAGGCCCAAATCCTAAGCCTTGGTGGGAATTTCTTGGTGCCCAGACCCAGAGCCCATCTCTGGTATCCCTGCTGTTGGGCACCCCTAAGATGGAAAACAGCACTCTCCCCTTCCCCGAAAAAGCCACCAAACCATGGGGAACCGCCAGGATCCTTAGTGAGGAAAAATCTCCCATGGACCATGAGACCACACCTGCATTCCGAGGCCAACCTAGGCACACAATGCCGATAGAAAAGCCTATGATACCACCATTGAGGCACCCTAATTACAGTTCCTGACGAGCTGCACTCCAGGTCGACTCATTTGACTGCGATCACCGTGCCACTAAGCCTAAACTTAGTTTTCGTTTGTAGACTACTCTCCCAAAACCATGCCTCACATGTCCTCCAGGATGGGGTCTCTGGAGCCACACCACAGGACTGTGCCTGTCATCCCAAAGGAAACTGCGCATCACATTGACCAAACCCTCCAGATTAGGAGAAACCTCAAAAGCCCCTGATCCCACCCCAATATAGGAAGCCACTCTGGATGCAAACACAAAGTCTGAAACACTCTGATCACATACATCCAAGCAGACACCCAAGTCAATGATCCTGAGTCAGAAAACTGAACCTGACTTGACCCTAGGACATAGTCGGAACCCTAGATTAGGCTTCAGGCATCTGTCCTTAAAGGCCTATACTGGAATACCAAGTAAGGATACAACATGTGAACCCTGACACACACAACAGAACATCCCTTGTCCCAATAAGGAAACTATGCTCATAGACCTGTGCCAAACCCTAAGGGTAAGAGTATCCTGCATGGCACCTTAGCCACCATCACATTCTAAAATCTCCATGGTAACAAACCAGCATTGGGACACATCTATAAGAGATTCCATGTCAAATCAAGGCCTTGGCACTTGGCCTCAGAGCTACCAGAACTAACATGTCTTGTTCATCAGCTGCAATGTTCATTGGACATGAGCTTTACAGGCATCCGTGCAGTAGAGCTCTGCTACCAAACTTTCCACATGGGAGACCCCGGAGCAAACAAACCAGACTACCTGCCCAGTAGAAGGAAACCTTGTTGTTTGGAGCATCTCACAATCCTAAGCATGGGTAATCCTCCATGACCTCTTGAAGCCACCCATCCATTTGTTGGCCATCATAAACACAAACTCCGTGTGAGCAAACATCTGATATCTGCCCTTACTCAGGTGCTGGATATCTCGAACAAGCTGCTGCACATTGGAACTGCCTTTTGCTTGGCACTGAATTTAACCGTAACTGGTGATTACAATTCCATCCTCCCCCTACCCATCCCCAAGCCCTCTTGGATAGGGAATTCTGAAGCCACAATGCAGCATTCTGCCTTCCCCATAGAAAGAAGAAGTGCCTGTGAGACTGCCCAAAAACCCCACATGAGGATCATCTGCTCGACCCTCGAGGATCCCCGATTTATAGGCTGTCCTGTCCACTAGTGCTGTGTCTGACAGAGCCTGACACCCTACCTCGTGTCAGCCACCCAGAAAGCGGGCGTCATATCCAGCATGTGAGACTGGTCATGACCTAATCCGTCCTCTCCACATCCTTGGTATTCGAGCATCTGTCTCCAGACCATTGCTGGAATCCCTGCCAATGGGGGAACCTGAAATCCAATAGAGAACTGCTCCTTCCCCAAGGAAGGAAACCTAGCTGTTGGGATGGTTGTCCAACCTTCATAGAGGGAGCCAGCTGCCTTGGCATTGAGACCATGCCCACTCGTGAGGGGCGCCCTAAGAACAAATAGGCATTGTGACCCTCAACCTGAGCATGCCTTCAAACAAGCCCTCTCTACTGCACCACCAGGACCCCACTTTGCAGGCCCAGTACTCCCCTAGGCCCAAATCCTAACCCTTGGTGGGAATTTCTTGGTGCCCTAACCCAGAACCCGTCTCGGGAATCACTGTTTTGCAGCACCCCAAGATGGAAAACAGCACTCTTCCCTTCCCTGAAAAAGCCAACAAAGTATTGGGAACCGCTGGGATCCTTAGAGAGGAAAAATCTCCCATGGACCTATGAGACCACACCTCCATTCTAAGGTCATCCTGGACACACAATTCCAATAGAAAAGGCTGTGCTACCGTCACCGAGTCACCCTAGTTACAGTTTCTGAAGAGCTGCCCTCTAGGTCGACGCACTGGGCTGCGATCATCACGCGACTAAGCCTAAACCTAGTTTTCGTTTGCAGACTTCTCTCCCAAAACCATGCCTCACATGTCCTCCAGGATGGGGTCTCTGGAGCCAAACCACAGGACTGTGCCTGTCATCCCCAAGGAAACTTTGTCCATCACATTTTCTCGAACCTTGCAGATTAGGAGAAACCTCCAAGGCCCCTGATCCCACCGCAATATTGGAAGCAACTCTGGATGCAAATGCACAGTCTGAAACACCCTAATCACCTACAACCAGGCAGATACCAAAGCCAATTATCCTGAGTCAGAACATTGAACTTGACATGCCCCTAGGACATCATTGGAATCCAAGAATAGGTTTTCAGGCATCTGTCCTCAGATGGCTGTTCCCTAAAACCAACTTATGATACAACATCTGTTCCCTGAGTCACACAACAGAACATATCATGTTCCTATTAGGAAATTCTCCCCATTCCAATGTCTCCATGGACCCAAACCCACATTAGGACCTATCTGCAGGAAAGTCCACTTCAACTCAGCCCCCTCTGTTGCTCCCCCTGAGCCACCAGATTGAAACTGTCTTATCACTAGGAGAAAATTGGAATGTGAGGCGGGCTGCCCAAGCATCCATCCTTAGAACCGTGCTCTGGAATCCTTCCATGTGGGATGTCCTGGAGCATTCCAACAGGTCTCATTTGTCCCGCAGAAGAAATCCTTGTAGCTTGGAGCATCTCACAGGTTCCATCCTGGGAAAAATTCCATGGCCTCATGATGCTACCCCCATCAAGAAGGGGCCATCATGGACAGAAACACTAAACTGAGCCAATGTCTGATATCGCCCTGACATCAGATGCATGAGATCTCGATTCAGCTCTGCAGAGGTTGTCGTCCATGCCCTCGCCCTGAAACCTAAGCTTAGCTTGTGTTCTCAGACTTCTGTCCTCATACTCCTGGCCCTCAAGCACTCCAGTTTGGCAGTACTGGAGCCACAATGCAGCACTCTGCCTGCCCTCCAGAAGAAAAACGTTACCCTCTGAGACTACCCAGAAACGCCAAGAGGCTATCAACCTGAATGCCACTAGACTCTACTCCAATTATACAGTCTATCTCTGGGCACTAATGCCCTGTCTGACACAGCCTGAGCCCGGAACTCCTGACCGACACCAACAGCTGGCCACACACTGACCACATTAGACCAGCCATGGCCTTAGGTCCTCATCTTTTCCCAACCTCGGTATTCAGGATTCAGAACCTAGACCTTATCTACAAACACGTGATGTGGAAATTAGAACTCCTCTTTCCCCATGGCAAGAAATCTTAAGGTTGGCATGTCCAAGGTTCAGTGTTGGAGAAAAATGCATGCTCAATGAGGGCCCGCCCATGATTGAGGGCCGCCTTGGGCACAAACATGCATTGTGACCCTCAACGTGGGTCCACTATTCAAATAACGCCTCTTAGTGGCTGGACCAGGAGCCCGCATATGGGGCTTGCCATGCCCATAGGCCCACAGACCTAACCAGAGGGCGGGTATTCCAGTGTTCTGCTCTAGAATCCCTCTATTGGGGGGACACATGAGGCAGAAAACAGGACTACTCCCTTCCCACAGAATGAACCGAAACTCTTGTGGGCTGGGCAAATCACCAGAGAGGGAGACTCTTCCATGGCCCATGAGGCCACTCCTACATTAAATGACCAAGATGAATACAACATTCAGAGACATAAACCTGAACGACCGCCTCTCACTCGCCCTCCTTTCTAATCGCGAAGATCTCCTCTCACGGACTGTAGATCACTTCTGCTATAACCACGGCCCGAAACCTCAGCCGAGTTTGTGGTTTTGGATGTCTTTCCCCACAGCCCTGGCCCACACAGCCTCCAGGCTGGGGCTTCAGGATGCACAACACAGGACTGTCCTGCTCTCTCCTAGGAGACTGTGACCATTCCATTGCCCACAACCCCAGAGAATAGGAGAAACCTCAAGGCCCCCAAGGACATTCCACTACTGGAAGCCGCCCTGGACAAACAGGGGCATCCTAATGCAAGTTGAGCAACTACCTCCTCACAGACATGCAGACAGATGTCTGCAGAGACTGAAGATTGAACCGGATAGGCTCCTAGGCCCTAATCTGAACTCTTGCTTTGGTTTCCAGGTGTCACTGCTCAGAGGCCTGGGTTCGAAGACCAGCATATGGAGATTTCCTGAGGCCCCGAACAGAACACATCTCATCTCCACATTCGAAGCTTCCTTGTTAGAGCTGTGTCAAACCCTTCGGGTTGGAGAATCCTGCAGAGTCCCCGAGCCACTGCCACATTCCTAGGTCTCCATGGCCAACAACCCACATTATGACTCATCCTTAGGAGAGTCCATTTCAACTCAGCCCTCTGGGTAGTTCGCTCAAGTGCCCAGAGATTGAGCCTGCCTTGCCCCGAGCAGCCAATGGGAATGAGAGGTGGAGTTTCCAGACATCCATGCTTAGAAACCTGCTCTCGAGTTTTTCTGTATGGCGTGTCTTGGAACCATCCAATTGAACTCGACTTTCCTGCAGAAGGAAACCTTCAGGTTTGGAGCAGCTCACAACTCCCAGGGTAGGGAAACTTCCCTGGCCTCATGACGCACCCACCCCCTTCAGGAAGGGGCCATCATGGACACAAACTCCAGCCTGAGGCAATGTCTGATACTCGTCCTGACCTCAGATGCAGGAGATCTCGATTCAGCCTCTACAGAGTGGGCCTGCCGTGCCCTCGGCCCCAAACCTAATGCTAGCTTGTGTTTTCAGACTTCCTTCTTCACACATCTGGCAAACAAGCCCTCCAGACTGGGAATTCCGGAACCATAATGCAGCCCTCTGCCTTCCCACTAGAAGGAAAACGTTGCCCTATGGGGCTCTCCAGAAACCCCAAAGGAGGATCAACCTGCTCAGGCCTCGCCCGCACCCCAATTGGATAGGCTGCCCTGGGCACTAATGCTCTGTCTGACACAGCCTGAGGCCAGACGTCCTGACAGACAAGGAGACAGCTGGCCGCACACCTAGCACATCAGACACACCATGGCCTTAGGCCATCATCTCTTCCCAACCTGGGTTTTCAGCATCTGAACCTAGACATTATATCAAATCCTGGCACATGTGGGTACCTGAAGCACAAATCAGAATTCCTCCTTCCCCATGGCTGTAAAACTTGCTGTTGGCATGGAGTCATACCTTCAGGGTAGGAGAAACCTTCATGGCCACTGAGGCCAAGCCCAAACATGAGTGCCTCCTTGGGCACAAACTTGCATTGTGACCGTCAGCGTGAACCCCATATCGAAGTAAGACCTCTCAGGGCCTGGGACAAGAGCCTGCATATGGCACTTGCTAAGCTTCTATGCTCCCAATCCTCATCAGAGTTTGAGTTTTCCAGTCACTCCTAGCCAGGGCTGTGATCTGGAGTCCCTTTCCTGGAGGAACACCTGAGCCAGACAACAGAATTCCACCCTTCCCACAAAATGACCCCAAAATCTTTGGAGCTGGTCCAACTCCTCAGAGAAGGAGACTCTTCCATGGCCCCTGAGACCACCCCTACATTCCACGGCTATGGGGGACACAACATCCAGAGACAAAAGATTGTGTGACTGCCTCCCATTCGCCCTTCTTTCATAAGCCGAGGAGCTCTGTGGATCTGGCCTGCCATACCCTCAGCACCACACCTAAGCCAAGTTTGTGTTTTCAGAGTTCTGTACCCACAGCCCGGTTCCACACACCCTCCATGCTAGGGCCTATGGAGACACACCGAAGGACTGTGCTTGTCCTCTCCAAGAAAACTGTGCCCAATCCATTGTCCACAACCCTACAGATTAGGAGAAACCTCTAAGGCCTCTGAGGCCATGCCAACAGTGTAGACTGCCCTGGACTAAGAGGGGCACTCTGACACCAGCTGAGCAATTTTCTCCACTTAGACACTCAGACAGTGTCTCCAGAAACCTATGGGGAACAGGATATTGAAACAGACAGGGCCCAGGCCCTAATCTGAACCCTAGCTTTGGTTTCCAGGTGTCTCTCCTCAGAGAACTGGTTTGAAGACCAGTATCTGGGGCTTTTCTCAGGCACCAAACAGAACCTCTCTCATCTCCACATGGGGAGCTTTTTTAATGGGAGGCATATCAAACCCTTCGGTTAGGCGAATTCTTCAAGGCCCCTGAGCCACCAGAACATTACAAGGTCTCCATGGACACAAACCCACATTACGACCCATCCTCAGGAGAGTCCATTTCAACTCATCCCCCTGGGTAGCTCGCCCCAGAGCCAGTAGTTCAAACATATCTTGTGGCAAAGAGCCAATCGAATGTGAGGTATGCTGTACAGGCATCCATCCTTCAAACCCTGCTCTCCAGTCCTTCTGTATGAGATTTCCTGGAGCCATTCAACAGGACTCGACTGTCCTGCAGATGGAAACCTTGTGGTTTGGAGCAACGTACAAACTAGTGTATGTGCTGGTGTCTAAGGTGCTGTTCAGGATTCTCCAACCCTGAGGGTTTGGCACAGATCGAAGGGCACGGTTTCCTTCTGGGGAAAGGAGATGTTCTGTTGTGTGGCTGAGGGACTACATGTTGTATCCTAATTAGGTTTTCCAGAACAGGACCCTGAGGACAGATGCCTGAAATCCTAATCTAGGATTCCAATGAGGTCCTAGGGTCATGTCAGGTTCAATCTTCTGACCCAGGAACATTGACTTAGCTGTCTGCTTGGATGTAGTTGATCAGGGTGTTTCAGACTGGCATTTGAATCCAGCGCTGCTGACAATATTGGGGTGAGGTCAGGGGGCTAGCATATTTCTCCTAAACTGGAAGCTTTGGGCAGCTTTGACGGGCACAGTTTCCTTGGGGATGGCAGTCACAGACCTGTGGTGTGAATCCAGAGACCCTATCGTGGAGGGCATATGAGCCATGGTTTGGGGAGAGAAGTCTGGAAACACAAATGCGGGATAGGGTTAGTGGAAAGGTGATCAGAGTCCCAATGGTAGACCTGAAGTAAAGATCTTCAGGAACTATAATTAGGGTGACTTGAAGGCGGTAGCACAGGCTTTTCTATCTGTATTGTGTGTCCAGGATGGACTCTGAATCCAGGTATGGTCTCTTGGGTCCATAGGAGACGTTACCTCTCTTAGATCCTGGTGGCTCTCCACAGTTTGGTGGCTTTTTTGGGGAAGGGAAGGGTGCTGTTTTCCATCTTAGGTGTGCCCCAAAGCAGGGATTCCTGAGACGAGATCTGGATCTGGGTCCCTGGAAAATCCCACCAAGGTTTAGGATTTGGGCTTAAGGCCTGCAATGCAGAATCATGTTGGTGCAACTGAGAAGGCTTGTTTGAAAGCATGCTCAGGCTGAGGGTCACAATGCCTGTTTGTGCACAGGGCATCCCTCAGGAGAGGCCGTGTTCTCATTGGCCATGTAGCTTAATCCCACTTTGGGGGTTGGACACCCATCCCAACAACCAGGTCTCCTGCCATGGGAAAGGAGGAGTTCTCTATTGTGTTTCAGGTTCCCCCATAGGCAGTGATTCCATCAATGGTCTGGAGACAGGTGCCTGAATACAAAGGATAGGTAGAGATGACATACTTGAGCCATGGCAACCCCAAATGCTAGATGTGGGGCCCGCTGACTGGTGACTTACACAAGGTCGGGGATCAGGCTCTCTCAGACACAGCACTAGTGACCAGGACAACATATAAATTGGGGTTCCCTCGAGGGCCAAGCAGAATGATCCTCATGTGGGGTTTCTGGCCAGACTCACCAGCACTTCTTTCTATAGGGAAGGCAGAATGCTGTGTTGTGACTCCAGAATCCCCTATCAAGTGGGCCTAGGGACCAGTTGCATGAGGATGGAATTGTAAACACAAGCTACGGTTCAATTCAGTGCCAAGCAGAAGGCAGTTCCAATGTGCAGCAGTTTATTCGAGACATCCAGCACTGGAATAAGGGTGGATGTCAGATGTTTGCTCACACTACAGTTTGTGTCTATGATGACTGACCAATGGAGGGGTGGAGTCAAGAAGACATGGAGGAGTTCACAAGCTGAGGCCTGGAGCCAAACTGCTCCAAACAGTAAGGTTTCCTTCTACTGGGCAGATGAATTCTAGTTTGTTTGCTTTAGGTTCTCCCATGTGGAAAGTTAGTGAAGCAGATCTCTCCTGCATGGATGCCTGGAAAGCACACCTCCATTGACCATTGCAGCTGAGGAACAAGGCAGGTTCGTTCTGGTGGCTCTGGGGTGAAGTACCAAGGCCTTCAGTTGTCAAGGACCTCTTGAAATTGGGCTACAATGCTGGTTTGTTACCAAGGAGAACTTAGAACGTGCTGGTTGCTAAAATGCCATGTAGCATTCTCCTACCCTGAGGGTTTGGCACAGTTCGAAGAGCACGGTATCCTTCTGGGGAGAGGAGACATTCTGTCATGTGACTCAGGGACCACATGATGTGTCATAAATTTGTATTCCAGAACAGGTCCCTGAGGAAAGATGCCTGAAAACCTAATGGGAATCCCTTGAGGGCCGAGGGTCATTCCAGGTTCAATCTTCTAACTCACGATCAAGGACTTGGCTGTCTCCCTGGATGTAGGTGATCAGGGTGTTTCAGACTGCACATTTGCATCCAGATTGGCCGGCAATATTGGGGTGGGTTCAGAGACCTTACAGGTTTCTCCTAATCTGGAAGGTTTGGGCAACTCTGATATGCACAGTGTCTTGGGTATGGCAGACAGAGTTCTGTGGTGTGACTCCAGAGATCCCATTCTGGTGGGCATGTGAGCCATGGTTTTGGGAGAGAAGTCTGGAAACACAAATTCAGGTTAGCGAAATTATGGCGATGTGATCGCAGGACCAATACGTAGACCTGCAGGGCAACTTGTCAGGAACTATAATTAGGGGAGGCTGGAAGGCAGTAGCACAGGCATTTCTCTTTAGATTGTGTTTCCAGGATGGCCTCGAAATGGAGGTGTTGTCTCATGGGTCCATGGGAGACTTTTCCACTCTATGGATCCTGGTGGCTCTCCATAGTTTGGTGGCTTTTTTGGGGACGGGAAGAGTGCTGTATTCCATCTTAGGGGTGCCCCAAAACAGGGATTCCAGAGACGGGCTCTGGTTCTAGGCATCTGGGACACCCCACCAATGGTTAGGATTTGGGCCTAGGGGCATATGAGGCCTGCTATGCGGGTTCATGGCGGTGCAACTGAGAGGGATTGTTTGAAAGCTTGCTCAGGCTGAGGGTCACATTGCCTTTTTCCGTCCAGGGCGGCCCTCAGGAGTGGGCATGGTCTCATTGGTCTTCTATCTGGCTCCCCCTTTGAGGGTTGGACACCCATCCCAAAAGCCAAATGTCTTGCCATGAGGAATATAGAGTTCTCTATTGTGCCTCAGGTTCCCCCATTGGCAGGGATACCAGCAAAGTCTGGGGACAGGTGCCTGAATACCAAGGATGGGTAAAGATGATTTACTTGGGCCATGGCAATCCCAAATGCTAGATATGGGGCCCGCTCTCTGGTGGCTGAAACTCTGTCGGGGCTCAGGGTCTGTCAGACACAGCACTAGTGGCCATGGGAGCCATAAATCGGGGTTGACTCGAGGGCCGAGTAGATTGATCTTCATGTGGGGTTACTGGGCAGATTCCTAGGCATTTGTTCATTCGATGGGGAAGGCAGAATGCTGTGTTGTGGCCTCAGATTTTGCTATCAAGTGGGCTTGGGAACCAGTCGGGTGAGTTTGGAATTGTAAACACGAGCTACAGTTCAATTCAGTGCCAAGCAGAAGGCAGTTCCAATGTGCAGCGGTTTATTCGAGACATCCAGCACCGGAATAAGGGTGGATGTCAGATATTTGCTCACACTAGAGTTTGTATCTATGATGACTGACAAATGGATGGATGGAGTCAAGATGCCATGGAGGAGTGCACATGATTAGGCCTGTGAACTGCTCCAAACCTAAGGTTTCCTTCTACTGGGCAAGTTAAGTCTGGTTTGTTTGCTCTAGGTTCCCCCATGTGGAAAGTTTGTGACGAAGAGCTTTCCAGCATGGATGCCTGGAAAGCACACCTCCATTGACCATTGCAGCTGAGGAACAAGGCAGGTTCGTTCTGGTGGCTCTGTGGCGAAGTACCAAGGCCTTGAGTTGAAATGGATTCTCTTTCAGATGTGTTACAATGCTGGTTTGTTACCAAGGAGATCTAAGAATTTGCTAGTTGCTAAGGTGCCATGTAGGATTCTCCTAACCTGAGGGTTTGCAACAGGTCAAAGAGCACGGTATCCTTCTGGGGACAGGAGACATTCTGTCATGTGGCTCAGGGACTACATGATGTGTCATAAATTGGTATTCAAGAACAGGCCCCTGAGGACAGATGCCTGAAAACCTAATGGGGTTCCATTGAGGGCCGAGGGGCATTTCAGGTTCAATCGTCTAACTCACGATCATTGACTTTGCTGTCTCCCTGGATGTAGGTGATCAGGGTGTTTCAGACTGCGCATTTGCATCCAGAGTGGCCAGCAATATTGGGGTGGGTTCAGGGGCCTTACAGGTTTCTCCTAATCTGGAAGGTTTGGACAACTCTGATATGCGCAGTGTACTTGGGGATGGTAGCCAGAGTTCTATGGTGTGGATCCAGAGATCCCATTCTGGTGGGCATGTGAGCCATGGTTTTGGGAGAGAAGTCTGGAAACACAAGTTTGGGTTAGCGACTTTGTGGCGATGTGATTACAGGCCCAATGCGAAGACCTGGAGGGCAGCTCATCAGGAACTTTAATTAGGGTGACTGGAAGGCAGTAGCACAGGCTTTTTTCTCTGAATTGTTTGTTCAGGATTGCCTGGGAATGCAGGTGTGGTCTCATGGGTCCATGGGAGACTTTTCCTCTCTATGGATCCTGGCGGCTCTCCATAGTTTGGTGGCTTTTTCGGAGAAGAGAAGAGTGTTGTTTTCCATCTTATGGGTGCCCCAAAACAGGGATTCCACAGATGAACTCTGGTTCTGGGCGTCTGGGACATCTTACCAAGTGTAAGCATTTGGGCCTAGGGGCGTGAGAGGCCTGCAATGTGGGATCATGGTGGTGCAAATGAGATGGATTGTTTGAAAGCATGCTCAGTCTGAGGATTACAATGCCTGTTTGTGCCCAGGGCATCCCTCAGAACTGGGCGTGTTCTCAGGAGTCTTGTAACTGGCTCCCCCTTTGAGGGTTGGACACATATCTCAATTGCCAGGTTTATTGCCATGGGGAAGGAGGAGTTCTCTATTGTTCTTCAGGTTTCCCAATTGGCAGGGAATCCAGCAAAGGTCTGGGGACAGAAGCCTGAATACCAAGGATGTCTAGAGATGACGTACTTGAGCCATGGCAATCCCAAATGCTAGATGTGGGTCCCACTCTCTGGTGACTGACACTAGGTCAGGGCTCAGGCTCTGTCAGACACAGCAGTAGTGGCAAGGGCAACCTAAAAATTGGAGTTACCTCAAGGGCCGAGCAGATTGATCCTCATATGGCATTTCTGGCCAGACTCACCAGGCACTTTTTTCTATAGGGAAGGCAGAATGTTGCGTTGGCTCCAGAATTGCCTATCAAGAGGACTTGAGGACCAGTCAGGTGAGAATGGAATTGTAAACACAAGCTACGGTTCAATACAGTGCCAAGCGGAAGGCAGTTCCTATGTGCAGCGGCTTATTCGAGATATCCAGCACCTGAGTAAAGGTGGATGTCAGATATTTGCTCACACTGGAGTTTGTGCCTATGTTGACTGACAAATTGAAGGGTGGTGTCAAGAGGCCAGAGGGGTTTTCACGTTGAGGCTTATGAGCTGCTCCAAACAGCAAGGTTTCATTCTACTGGATATGTGGACTGTGATTTATTTGCTCCAGGGTCCTCCATGTGTAAAGTTTGGGTAGCAGAGCTCTACCGCATGGATGTCTGGAAAGCACAACTCCATTGACCATTGCAGCTCAGGAACATGGCAGGTTCGTTCTGCTTTCTCTGGAGCGAAGTACCAAGTCCTTGATTTGACATGGAATCTCTTGCAGATGGGCCACAATGCTGATTACCAGGGAGATCTTAGAATGTGTTGGTGGCTAAGGTGCTGTGCAGGATTCTACTACCCTGGGCTTTGGCACAGATGGAAGGGCACGATTTTTTTCTGGGGACAGGATGTTCTCTTCTGTGGACCAGGGCCCACATATAACATAATTTAGCATTCCGGGAACAGGCCTTTGAAGACAGATGTCTGAAAACCAATCTAGGGTTCCAGTGACATCCAGGGTCATGTTAGGTTGACTAATCTGACTCAGTACCATTGATTTGGCGGTCTGCCTGGATGTAGGTGATCAGGGTGTTTCAGACTGCGAATTTGGATCAGAGTGGCCACCAATATTGAGGTAGGCTTAGGGGCCTTGCACATTTCTCCTAATCCAGAAGGTTTGGGCAACTGTGACTGGCACAGTTTCCTTGGGGATGGCATTGACAGTACTGTGGTGTGGATCCAGAGACGCCATCCTGGAGGGCATGTGTGCCACGTTTTAGGTAGAGAAGTCTGCAAACACAAACTCGAATTAGGGTGAGTGGCGAGGTGATCGCAGGCCCAATGCATAGACATGGAGGGCAGCTCGTCTGGAGCTGTAATTAGGGTGACTGGAAGGTGATAGCAGAGACTTTTCTCTCTGGATTGTGTATCCAGGATGGCCTCGGAATGCAGGTGTGTTCTCATGGGAACATGGGAGACTTTTCTCTCTAAGGATCCTGGTGGATCCCCATAGTTTTGTGGCTTTTTCAGGGAAGGCAAGAGTGCTGTTTTCCAAATTAGGGGTGCCCCAAAACAGGGATTCCAGAGACGGTCTCTGGGTCTGGGCAGCTGGAAAATCCCACCAGTCTCGGATTTGTGCCTGGAGTCATAACAGGCCTGAAATGAGGGATCATGCTGGTGCAACTGAGAGGGATTATTTGAAAGCATGCTTAGACTGAGGGTCACAATGCCTGATTGTGCCCAGAGAGGCCTCAGGAGTGGACGTGATCTCATTGGTCTTGTAACTGGTCCCCGCTTTGAGGGTTGGACACCCATCCCAATCACCAGATTTATTGCCATGGGGAAAGAGGAGTTCTCTATTGTGCTTCAGGATCCCCCATTGGCAGGGATTCCAGCCAAGGTCTGGGGACAGGTGCCTGAATACCAAAGATGTGTAGAGATGATGTACTTGGGCCATGACCATCCCAAATAATAGATATGGGGCAAGCTCTCTCTCATGGATGAATCTTGGTCAGGGCTCAGGCTCTGTCAGACACAGCACTAGTGCCATGGCAGCCTATAAATTGGGGTTGACTCGAGGGCCGAGCAGATTGATCCTCATGTGGGGTTTCTGGGCAGACTCACCAGAAACTTCTTAATTCGATAGGGAAGGCAGAATGCTGTGTTGTGGCTCCAGATTTCCCTATCAAGAAGGCTGGGGAACCAGTCGGGTGAAGATGGAAATGTAAACACAATCTACGGTTCAATTCAGTGCCAAGCAGAAGGCAGTTCCAATGTGCAGCGGTTTATTCGAGACATCCAGCACAGGAATAATGGTGGATGTCTGATATTTGCTCACACGGGAGGTTATGTCTATCATGACCGACCAATGAAGGGGTGGCGTCAAGAGGCCATGGACGGGTTTTCACCTTGAGGCTTATGAGCTGCTCCAAACAGCAAGATTTTGTTCTACTGGACAGGTGGAGTCTGGTTTATTTGCTCCAGGGTCCCCCATGTGGAACGTTTGGGTAGCAGAGCTCTACCACATGGATTCCTGGAAAGCTCAACTCCATTGACCGTTGCAGCTGAGGAACATGGAAGTTTCATTCTGCTTTCTCTGGAGCGAAGTAGCAGGTCATTGAGTTGACATGGAATCTCTTGCAAATGGGCCACAATGCTGGTTTGTTACCAGGGAGATCTTAGAATGTGTAGGTGGCTAAGGTGCTGTGCAGGATTCTACTACCCTGGGCTTTGGCACAGATGGAAGGGCACAGCTTTTTTCTGGGGACAGGATGTTCTCTTGTGTGGACCAGGGCCCACATGTTATAACATAAGTTTGCATTCTGGGAACAGGCCTCTGAAGACAGATGTCTGAAAACCGAATCTAGGGTTCCAGTGACGTCCAGGGTCATGTTAGGTTCACTAATCTGACGCAGTACCATTGATTTGGCGGTCTGCCTGGATGTAGGTGATCAGGGTGTTTCAGACTGCGAATTTGAGTTCAGAGCGGCCGCCAATATTGAGGTAGACTCAGGGGCCCTGAAGCTTTCTCCTAATCCAGAAGGTTTGGGAAACTGTGACTGGCACAGTTTCTTTTGGGATGGCATTGACAGTACTGTGGTGTGGATCCAGAGACCCCATCCTGGAGGGCATGTGTGCCTTGGTTAAGGTAGAGAAGTCTACAAACCAGTTTTTGAACTAGGATGAGTGGCAAGGTAATTGCAGGCCCAATGCATAGACCTGGAGGGCAACTTGTCTCGAACTGATATTAGAGTGACTGAAAGGTGGTAACAGAGGCATTTCTCTCTGGATTGTGTGTGCAGGATGGCCTCGGAATGCAGAGCTCTTCTCAGGAGTCCATGGGAGACTTTTCCTCTCTATGGATCCTGGTGGTTCCCTATAGTTTGGTGGTTTTTTCAGGGATGGGAAGAGGGTGGTTTTCAACTTAGGGATGCCCCAAAACAGGGATTCCAGACGGCCTCTGGATCTGAGCACCTGGAAAATCCCACCAAGTTTTAGGATCTGTGACTGGAGTCATACCATGCCTGCAATGCAGGATCATGGTGGTGCAACTGAGAGGGATTGTTTGAAAGCATGCTCAGGCTGAGGGTCACAATGCCTGTTTTTGCCCAGGCTGGCCCTCAAGAGTGGGCGTGGTCTCACTGGTCTTGTAACTGGCTCTCCCTTTGAGGCTTAGACACCCATTCCATCTGCCAGGCTTATTGCCATGGGGAAAGAGGAGTTCTCTATTGTGCTTCAGGTTCCCCAATTGGCAGGGATTCCCACCAAGGTCTGGGGACAGGTGACTGAATACCAAGGATGGGTAGGGATGACGTACTTGGATCATGACCATCTCAAATGCTAGATATGGGGCCTGCTCTCTGGTGGCTGAAACTCGGTCAGGGCTCAGGCTCTGTCCTACACAGCACCAGTGCGATGGCAGCCTATACATAGGGGTTGACACGAGAGCCGAGCAGATTGATCCTCATGTGTGGTTTCAGGGCAGACTGACCAGACACTTCTTCATTTGATGGGGAAGTCAGAATGCTGCGTTGTGGCTCCAGTTTGCCCTGTCAAGAGGGCTTGCAGACCAGTCAGGTGAAAATGGAATTGTAAACACAAGCTACCATTCAATTTAGTGCCAAGCGTTAGGCAGTTCCAGTGTGCAGCAGGTTATTCGCGACATTCAGCACCGGAATAAGGGTGGATGTCAGATGTTTGCTCACACTTGAGTTTGTTTGTATGATGACCATCTAATGGAGGGGTGGCGTCAAGAGGCCAAGGAGGAGTTCGCACGCTGAGGCCTGTGAGCTGCTCCACACAGTAAGTTTTCCTTCTACTGGGCAGGTGAAGTCTGGTTTGTCTGCTCAAGTTTTCCCCATGTGGAAAGTTTGTGAAGCAGAGCTCTCCAGCATGGATGCCTGGAAAGCACACCTCCATTGACCATAGCAGCTGAGGAACATGGTAGGGTCGTTCTGGTGGCTCTGGGGAGAAGTACCAAGGCATTGAGTTGACATTTTATCTCTTACAGATGGGCCACAATGTTGGTTTGCTACCAAGGAGCTCTTCAAATGTGCTGGTTGCTAATTGGTCATGCAGGATTCATCTACCCTGAGGGTTTGACACAGGTCCACAAGCATGGCTTCCTTCTGGGTCTAGGAGATGTTCTGTTGTGTGGCTCAGGGACCACATGTTGTATCATAAGTTGGTATTCCAGAACAGGCCTCTGAGGACAGATACCCAAAAACCTAATCTAGTGTTCCAATGAAGTCCTTGGGGCATGTAGGCTTCAATCTTCTGGCTCAGGATCATTGACTTGGGTTTCTGCCTGATGGAGGTGATCAGGGTGTTTCAGACTGAGAATTTGAGTCCATAGTGGCCTCCAATATTGAGGTGGGCTCAGGGGCCTTGAGGGTTCTCCTAATCTAGAGATTTTGTGCAACACTGATGGGCACAGTTCCCTTGAGGAAGGCAGGTATAGTCCTCAGGTGTTAGTGGTGAGGTGATCGCAGGCCCAATGCATAGACTTGGAAAGCAACTCATCAGGAATTGTAAATTAGATAATTTGAAGGGGGTAAAACAGGCTTTGTATCTGGATTTTGTGTCCAGGATGGCCACGGAATGTAGCTGTGGTCTAATGGGTCCATGGATGTTTTTCCTCTCTAAGTTACCTGGTGGCTCCCAATAGTTTGATGGCTTTCTCGGGGAAGGGAAGAGTGCTGTTTTCCATCTTGGAGGTTCCTCAAAATAGAGACTTCCAGAGTCTATCTCTGCGTCTTGGCCCCTGGATAATCCCTCTAAGCATTAGGATTTGGGCCAAGGGGCATACCTGGCCTGCAATGCATGATACTTTTGGGTCAACTGAGAGGGCTTGTTTGAAAGCATGCTCAGGCTGAGGTTCACATTTCCTGGTTGTGCCCAGGGCAGCCCTCATGATTGGGCGTAATTTCCTTGGCCATGCAACCAGCGCCCACTTTGAGGTTGGACACCCATCCCAAAAGCCAGGAATCCTGCCATGGGGATGGAGGAGGTCTCTATTGTGCTTCAGGTTCCCCCATTGGAAGGGATTAAAGCAAAGGTCTAGGGACAGATGCCTGAATACCAAGGATGGGTAGAGGTGACGGACTTGGGCCATGGCCGGTTTCACATGCTGGATATGGGCACCGATCTCTGGGTGGTTGACACAAGGTCTTTTCTCAGGTTCTGTGAAACACAACACTTGTGCCCAGGGCAGCCTATAAATCGGGGTTCCCTTGAGCACTGAGCAGATTGATCGTCATGTGGTTTTCTGGACCAGGCCCTTTTTCTTTCTATTGGGAAGGCAGAATGCTGAGTTGTCTCTCCAGAATTCCCTATCAATATGGATTGTGGACCAGGAGGCTGAGGATGGAATTGTAAACCCAAGCTATGGTTAAATTCAAAGTCAAGTGAAAGGCACTTCCAGAGTGCAGTGGTTGAATCGAATACCCAGCTCTTGAGTAAGGGCGGATGTCAGATATTTGCTCAAGCTGGAGTTTGTGTCTATGATGACTGACAAATGGAGGGGTGGTGTCAAGAGGCCATAGAGGTTTTCCGAGGCTGGGGCTTGTGAGATGCACCAAACAGCAAGGTTTTCTTCTACCGGACAGGAGAAGTCTGGTTTGTTTGCTCCAAGTTCCCCATGTGGAAAGATTGGATAGCATAGCTCTCCTGTATGGATGCCTGGAAAGCACACCTCCATTGACCATTTCAGCAGAGGAACATGGCAGGTTCATTCTGGTGGCACTGAGGTGACGAATCAAGGACAGGATTGGACATGGAACCTCATGAAGATGGGTCAAAATTTTGTTTGTTACCAGGGAGATCTTAGAATGTGCTGGTGGCTAAGGGGCCATGAAGGATTCATCTAGCCTGAGGATTTGACACAGGTCCAAGTGCCCAGATTCCATCTGGAGACAGGAGATCTTCTGTTGTGGGGCTCAGCGGCCATATGTTGTATCATAAGTTGGTATTCTAGAACAGGCCTCTGAGGACAGATACCTGAAAAACTAATCTAAGGTTCGAATGAGGTCCTAGGGGAATGTCAAGTTCAATCTTCTGACTCAGGACCATTGACTCTGGTGTCTGACTGGATGCAGGTGATCAGGATGTTTCAGACTGTGCATTTGTGTCCCAGTGGCATCCAATACTAGGGTGGGCTCAGGGTCTTTGCAGGTTTCTTTTTATCTGGAGGGTTTGGAAACCTGTGACGGGCAGTTTCCTTGGTGGTTGCAGGCACAGTCCTATCATGTGACTCCAGAGACCCCATCTTGGAGGGCATATGCATCATGGTTTTCAGAGAGAAGTCTGCAAGCACAAACTCGGGTTAGGGTTAGAGGTGAAGTGATCATAGACCCAATCCATAGACCTGGAGGGCAGCAAGTCAGGAACTGTAAATCAGGTGACTCAAAGGCGGTAGCACAGGCAATTGTATCTGGATTAAATTTCCAGGATGGCCTTTAATGCAGCTGTGGTCTCATGGGTCCATGGAATATTTTTCCTCTCAAGGATCCTGGCGGTTCCCAATAGTTTGGTGGAATTCTCGGGGCAGGGACGAGTGCTGTTTTCCTGCATAGGTATGTCCCAAAACTGGGATTCCAGAGATGGGCTCTGGGTCTAAGCGCTTCAAAAATCCCACCAAGGGTTAGAATTTGGACCTAGGGCCATACTTGGACTGCAAGGCAGGATCCTGGAGGTGCAACTGAGAGCGTTTGTTTTAAAGCATGCTCAAGCTGAGGGTCACAATGCATACTTGTGCCCAGGAGGCCATCAGGACTGGGCGTTGTCTACTTGTCCATGCAGCTTGTTCCCATTCTGAAGGTTGGACACCCATCCGAAAGCCAGGATTGCTGCCATGGGAAAGGAGGAGTTCTCTATTGTGCTTCAGGTTTCCCCATTGGTAGGGATTCCAGCAAAGGTATAGGGGAAAGATGTCTGAATACCAAGGATGGGTAGTAATAATGACACTGAGCCATGGCCGGTCTCACATGCTCGATATGGGCCCCACCCTCTGGGTGGCTGACACAAGGTCGGGGCTCAGGCTGTGTCAGTGACAGCACTAGTGGCCAGGGAAAACTCTAAATAGGGGTTCCCTCCTGGGCTGAGTATATAGATCCTCATGCGTAGATTCTGGGCAGACTCACCAGGTCCTTCTTTCTATGTGGAAGGCAGAATGTTGCGTTGTGGCTCCAGAATTCCCTATCAAGAGATATGGCGGACCAGTAGGGTGAGGATGAAATAGTAATCCAAAGCTAGGGTTATATTCAGTGCCAAGCGAAAGGCAGTTCCAGTGTGCAGCAGCTGATTCCAATATCAGCACCTGATTATGGGCGGATGTCAGATGTTTGCTCAGGCTGGAGTTTGTGTCTATGATGACTGACAAATGGAGGGGTGGTGTCAAGAGGCCATAGAGGATTTCCCACCCTGGGGCTTGTGAGATGCTCCAAACATTAAAGTTTCTTTCTACCGGACAGGGGGAGTCTGGTTTGTTTGCTCCAGTTTCTCATGTGGAAAATTTGTGTAGCAGAGCACTCCCGTATGGAGACCTGGAAGGCACATCTCCATAGATAATTGCAGCTGAGGAACATGGCAGGTTCGTTCTGGTGGCTCTGGGGCAAAGTACCAGGGCCTTGAGTTGACATGGAGCCTCATGAAGATGGGTCACAATGCAGGTTTGTTACCTGGTAGATCTTAGAATGTTCTGGTGGCTAAGGGGCTGTGCAGAATTCATATACCCTGAAGGTTTGACACAGGTCGAAGAACACGGCTTCCATCTGGGGACAGGAGATTTTCTGTTGTAGGGCTCAGGGACCGTATGTTGTATCATGAGTTGGTATTCCAGAAGAAGCCTCTGGGTACAGATGCCTGAAAAGCTAATCCCTCTTTAAATGAGGTCCTAGGGCCATGTCAGGTTCAATTATCTGACTCAGGGCCATTGACTTTGGTGTCTGCCTGGATGGAGGTGATCAGGGTGTTTCAGACTGTGCATTTGCATCCAGAGCAACCTCCAACATTGGGGTGGGCTCAGGTTCCTGGCAGATTTCTCCTAATCAGGAGGGTTGGGGCAACTGTAATGGCCCAGTTTCCTTGGGGATGGCAGGCACAGTCCTGTGGTGTGACTCTAGGGGCCCCATCTTGGAGGGCATGTGAGCCATAGTTTTGGGAGAGAAGTCTGCAAACACAAACTCAGGATAGGGTTAGTGGTGAGGTGTTCCCAGTCCCAATCCATAGACCTAGAGGGCAGCACATCAGGAACTGTAAATCAGGTGACTCGAAGGCAGTAACAGTCTCTTGTATCTGGATTGTGTATCCACAATGGCCTCGAAATGCAGGTGTGGACTCATAAGACCATGGGAGATTTTTCTTCTTAAGGATCCTGGGGGCTCCAAATAGTTTGGCGGCTTTCTCAGGGAAGTGAAGAGTGCTGTTTTCCATCTTAAGGGTGCCGCAAACAGGGATTCCAGTGACGGGCTCTGGGTATGGGCACATGGAAAATCCCACCAAGTGTTAGCATTCGGTCCTAGGGGCATACCAGGACTGCAATGCGGGATCCTGGAGGTGCAACTGAGAGCGTTTCTTTGAAGGCATGCTAAAGTTGAGGGACACAATGCCTGCTTTTACCCAGGGCGGCCCTCATGACTGGGCGTTGTCTCATTGGCTATCCAGCTCCTTCCCATTATGAGCGTTGGGCACCCATTGCAACAGTGAGGCTTCCTGCCATGGGGAAGGAGGAGTTCTCAATTGTGCTGCAGGTTCCCCCATTGGTAGGGATTCCAGCAAAGGTCTGGGTAGTTGCCTGAATACCAAGGATGTGTAGAGATGACGGACATATGCCTTGGATGGTCTCACATGCTGGATAAGGACCCCACACTCTGGGTGGCTGACACGAAGTCGGGGCTCAGGCTCTGTCAGACACAGCACTAGTGGCCAGGGCAAAGTATAAATCCGGGTTCCCTCGAGGGCCGAGTAGATTGATCTTCATGGGGAGTTTTTGGGCAGACTCACCAGGCCCTTTTTTCTATGGAGAAGGCAGAATGTTCCGTTTTGGCTCCCGACTTCCGTCCCAAGTGGGTTTGTAGACCAGTAGGGTGAGAATGGACTTGTAAACCCTAACTATGCATGAATACAGTGTCAAGTGCAAGGCATTTGCAGTATGCAGCGACTGATCCGAATATCTAGCACCTGAGTAAGGGCAGACGTCAGATGTTTGCTCATGCTGGAATTTGTGTCAATGATGACCGACAAATGGAGGGGTGGCGTCAAGAGAATATGGAGGACTTCCCATGCTGGGGCTTGTGAGATGCTCCAAAGAGCAAGGTTTCCTTCTACCTGACAGGGGCAGGCTGGTTTGTTTTCTCTAGGGTGCCCCATGTGGAATTTTTGGGTAGCAGAGAACTACCTCATGGATGCCTGGAAAGCACACACCATTGACCATTTTAGCTGAGGAACATGGTAGATTCGTTTCGTGGCTCTTGGGCAAAGTACCAACACCTTGAGTTGACATAGAGTCTCATGAAGTTGGGTCACAATCTTGATTTGTTACCAGGGAGATCATAGAATGTGCTGTGGCTAATGGGCCGTGCAAGATTCATCTACCCTGAAAGTTGGACACAGGTCCAAGAGCACTGTTTCCTTCTGGAGACAGGAGATGTTCTGTTGTGGGGATCAGGGACCACATGTTGTATCATAACTAGGTATTCCAGAACAGGATTCTGAGAACAGATGTCTGAAGTCCCAATCTAGGGCTCCAGTGAAGTCCTAGAGGCATGTCAGTTTCACTCATCTGACTCAGAAACATTGACTTGGCTCTCTGCCTGGATGGAGGTTCTCAGGGTGTTTCAGACTGCACGTTTGCATCCAGAGCGGTCCCCAATATTGGGTTGGGTTCAGGGGCTTGGAAGGTTTCTCCTAATCTGGAGGGTTTGGGCAACTGTGACGAGCACAGTTTTCTTGGGGATGGCTGAAACTTTCCTGTGGTGTGGCTCCAGAGACCATATCCTTGTGGTCATGTGAGCCATGGTTTTGGGAGAGAAGTCTGCAAACACAAACTGGGGCTAGGGTTAGTGACGAGATGATTGCAGGCACAATGCATAGACATGGAGGGCAGCTCATCAGGAACTGTAAATAGGGTGACTCGAAGGCGGTAGCACAGACTTTTCTATCTGGATTGTGTGTCGAGGATGGCCTCGAAATGCAGGTTTGTTCTCATGGGACAATGGGAGATTTTTCCTCTCTAAAGATCCTGGCGGCTCCTAATAGGTTGGTGCCTTTCTAGGGGAAGGGAAGAGTGATGTTTTCCATATTATGGTTGCCCCAAACAGGGATTCCAAGACGAGCTCTGTGTCTGGTCCCTTCGAAAATCTCACCAAGGATTAGGATTTTGGCCTAGGTGTGTGCCAGGCCTTCAATGTGGGATCCTGGTGGTGCAACTGAGAGCATTTGTTTGAAAGCATGCTCAGGCTGATGATCACTATGCCTGCTTGTGCGCAGGGCTGCCCTCATGAGTGGGCGTGGTCTCCTTGTACATGCAGCTGGCTCCCACGCTGAGAGTTGAACACCCATCCCAACAGCCAGGATTCCTGCCATGGGGAAGGAGGAGTTCTCTATTGTGCTTCAGGTTCCCCCATTGGCAGGAATTCCAGCAGAGGTCTGGGGACAGATGCCTGGACACCAAGGATGGGTAGAGATGTCGACCCAGGGCCATGGCTGATCCCTCATGTTAAATATGGGCCCTGACCTCTGGGTGGCTGACACGAGGTCAGGGCTCTGTCCCTGTGAGACACAGCACTAGTGGCCAGGGAAAACTATTAATCGGGGTTGCCCATGGGCCGAGAAGATTGTGCAGTTTCTGGGCAGACTCAACAGGTCCTTCTTCCTTCTATGTGGAAGGCAGAATACAGCGTTTTGGCTCCAGAATTCCCTATAAAGACATATTGCAGACCAGTAGCCTGAGGATGGAATAGTACTACAATGCTATGGTTAAATTTATTGCCAAGCAAAAGGCAGTTCCAGTTTGTAGCTGCTGTTTCGAATATCTAGCACCTGAGTAAGGGCGGATGTCAGATGTTTGCTCATGCTGGAGTTTTTGTCTATGATGACCCACAAATGGAGTGGTGGCATCAGGAAACCATGGAGAATTTCCCACGCTTGTGTTTGTGAGATGATCCAAATAGCAAAGTTTCTTTCTACCGGACAGGGGGAGTCTGGTTTGTTTTTTCTGTTTTCTCCATGTGGAAAGTTTGTGTAGCAGAACACCCAGATGGATGCCTGGAATGCACCCCTCCATTGACCATTGCAGCTGAGGAACATGCTGGTTCTTTCTGGTGGCTCTGGGGCAATGTACCGAGGCCTTGAGTTGACATGGAATCTCATGATGATGTGTCACAATGCTGGTTTGTTACCAGGGAGATCATAGAATGTGCTGGTTGCTAAGGGGCCATGCAGGATTCAACTACCCTGAGGGTTTGACACAGGTCCAGGAGCACAGCTTCCTTCTCAGGGAGGAGATGTTCTGTTCTGTGGCTCAGGGACCATATGTTGTATCACAAGTTGGTATTCCATAGCAGGCCTCTGAGGAGAGATATCTGAAAACCTAATCTACTGTGCCAATGAAGTCCTCGGGGCATGTCAGGTTCAATCTTCTGACTCAGGACCATTGTCTTGGGTGTTTGCCTGGATGGAGCTGATCAGGGTGTTTCAGACTGTGCATTTGCGTCCAGAGCAGCCTCCATTATTGGGCTGGGCTCAGGGGACTTGCAGGTTTCTCCTAATCTAGAGGTATTGGGAAAAAGTGATGGTTACAGTTTCCTTGAGTATCGCAGGCACAGTCCTGTGGTGTGGCTTTAGATACCAGAACCTGGAGGTCATGTGAGCCATGGTTTTAGGAGGGAAGCCTGCAAACACAAACTCGGGATAGGGTTAATGGCGAGGTGATTGCAGGCCCAATGCAGAGACCTGGAAGGCAGCTCGCCAGGAACTGTAAATCGGATGAGTTGAAGGTGGTAGCACACGATTTGTATCTGGATTGTATGTTCAGGATGGCCTTGGAAAGCAGGTGTGGTCTCATGGGTCCATGGCAGATTTTTCCTCTCAAGGATCCTGGTGACTACCAATAGTTTTGTGGCTTTCTCAGGGAAGGGAAGAGTGCTGTTTTCCATTTTAAGGGTGCCCCAAAATAGGGATTCCAGAGATAGGCTCTGTGTCTGGACCCCTGGAAAATCCCACCAAGGGTTAGTATTTGGGCCTAGGTATGTACCAATGCGGGATCCTGGTGGTGCAACTGAGAGCGTTTGTTTGAAAGCATGCTCAGGCTGAGGGCCATAATGCCTACTTGTGCCCAGGGGGGCCCTCATGAGTCAGGGTGTTCTCCTTGGCCATGCAGCTGGCTCCAACTCTGAGGGTTGAACAGCCATCCCAACAGCCAGGATTCCTGCCATGGGGAAGGAGAAGTTCTCTATTGTGCTTCAGGTTCCCCCATTGGCAGGAATTCCAGCAAAGGTCTGGGGACAGATGCCTGAATACCAAGGATAGGAAGAGATGATGGATTTGGGCCATAGCCGGTCTCACATGCTGGATATTGGCCCCGATCTCTGGCTGGCTGACACAAGGTTTTGGCACAGGCTCTGTCAGACACAGCACTAGTGCCCATGGCAGCCTATAAATCGGGATTCCCTCGAGCACCAAGCAGATTGATCTTCACGTGGAGTTTCTGGGCAGAATCACCAGGCCCTTCTCTCTCTATGGGGAAGGCAGAATGTTGCGTTGTGACTCCAGAATTCCCTCTCAAGAGGGCTTGCTGACCAGGAGGTTGAGGATGGAATTATAAACACAAACTATGGTTAAATTCAGTCAAGTTAAAGTCAGTTCCATTGTGAAGTGGTTGAATTGAAAATCCAGCACCTGATTAAGGGCGGATGTCAGAGGTTTGCTCTTGCTGGAGTTTGTGTCTGTGATGACCGACAAATGAAGAGGTGGCGTCAAGAGGCCAGGGAGGATTTCCCATGCTGTGGCTTGTGAGGTGCTCCAAACAGAAGGTTTCCTTTGACCGGACAGGGGCATTTTTGTTTGTTTGTTTCCAGGGTCCCCCATGTGGAAATTTTGTGTAGCGGATCACTTCCGTATGGATGCCTGGAAACCACACCTCCACTGACCATTGAAGCTTAAGAACATACCAGGTTCATTCTGGTGGCTCTCGGGCAAAGTACCAAGGACTTATTTTAACATGGAATCTCATAACATGGGTAACAATGCTAGTTTTTACCAGGGAGATCTTAGAAATGCCGGTGGCTAAGGAGCAGTGAAGGATTCATCTACCTTGAGGGTTTGACACAGGTCTAACAGCACGTATTCCGTCTGGGGTCAGGAGATGTTCTATTGTGGGGCTCAAGGACCATATGTTGTATCATATTGCTATTCCAGAACAGGCCTCTCAGGCCAGATGCCTGAAAACCTAATCTAGGCTTCCAATGAAGTCCTAGCAGCATGTCAGTTTCCATCTTCTGACTCAGGACCATTGACATGGTGTCTGCCTGGAAGGAGGTGGTCAGGGTGTTTCAGACTGTGCATTTATGTCCAGACTGTCCTCCAATATTGGGCTGGGCTCAGGGACCTTGCAGGTTTCTCCTAATCTGGAAATTACTGGGTAACTGTGATGGACACTATTTCTTTGGGAATAGCAGGCACTCTTCTGTGGTGTTACTGCAGAGACCCCATCCTGGAGGGCATGTGAGCCATGGTTTTGAGAGAAAAGTCTTCAAACACAAATTCAGGTTAGGGTTAATGGCAAGGTGATCTCAGGCCCATTGTGTAGAATTGGAGGGCAGTTCATCTGGAACTGTAATTCGGATGATTCGAAGGCAGAAGCAAAGGCTTTTGTGTCTGTATAATGTGTCCAGGAAGGCCTCAGAATGCAAGTGTGTTCTCATGGGTCCATGGGAGATAATTCCTCTCTAATGAACCTGGCTGCTCCCAATAGTTTGGTGCCTTAACCGAGGAAGGAAAGAGTGCTGTTTTCCATCATAGGGGTTCCCCAAAACAGGGATTCCGGAGATGAGTTCTTGGTCTGGGAACCTGGAAAATCCCACCAAGATTTAAGATTTGGGCCTAGGGGCCTACCAGGCCTGCAATGCGGGTCCTGGAGGTGCAACTGAAAGCGTTTGTATGAAAGCATGCTCAGGCGGAGAGTCACAATGCCTTCTAGCGCCCAGGGCAGCCCTCCGGAGTGGCCGTGGTGTCATTGGACATGCAGCTGGCTCCCACTCTGAGGGTTGGACACCCATCCTAACTTTCAGGAATCCTGGCATGGGGAAGGAGGAGTTCTCTATTGTGCTTTAGGTTCCCCCATTGGTAGGGATTCCACGAAAGGTCTGGGGAGAGTTGCCTGATTACCAAGGATTGGTAGAGATGATGGCCCTGGTCCATGGCTGGTATTATATGCTGGATATGGGCCCCGCCCCCTGGGTCGTTGACATGAAGTCAGGTCTCAGGCGCTGTCTCACAGCACTAGTGACCAAGGCAGAGTATAAATCGGGGTTCCCTTGAGGGCTGAGCAGATCTATCCTCATGCAGAGTTTCTGGGCAGAGGTACCAGGCCCTTCTTCTTTCTATGCGTATGGCAGAATGTTGTGTTGTGGCTCCAGAATTCCCTATCAAGAGGGCTTGTGGACCAGTAGGGTGAGGATGGAATTGGAAACCCTAACTACGCATGAATACAGTGTTAAGTGAAAGGTATTTCCAGTGTGCAGTGACTGATTAGAATATTCAGCACCCGAGTAACGGCTGATGTCAGATGTTTGCTCATGCTGGGTTTTGTGTATATAATTACTGACAAATGGAGGGGTGGCATCAAGAGGCCATGGAGGATTTACCCTGTTGAGACTTGTGAGATGCTCCAAACAGTAAGGTGCTCTACTGAACAGGTGGAGTCTGGTTTGTTTGCTCGAGGTTCCCCCATGTGGAAAGTCTAGATAGCAGAACTCTTTGGCATGGATGCCTGAAAAGCACACCTGCATTGACCATTGCATCTGACGAACATGGCAGGTTCATTATGGTAGCTCTGGGTCAAAGTACCAAGGCCATGAGCTGACGTGGAGTCTCATGAAGATGTGTCACAATGCTGGTTTGTTACCAGGGAGATCTTAGAATGTTCTGGTAGCTAAGGGGCTGTGCAGGAATCATAAACCCTTAGGGTTTGACAAAGGTCCTGAGCTCGGCTTTCATCTGAGGACAGAAGATGTTCTGTTGTGGGGTGCAGGGACCATATGTTGTATCATAAGTTGGTATTCCAGAAGAGGTCTCTGAGGACAGATGCCTGAAAAGCTAATCTAAGCTTCCAATGAGGTCCTAGGTGCATGCCAGGTACAATCATCTGACGAAGGGCCATTGACTTGGCTGTCTGCCTGGATGTAGGTGATCAGGTTGTTTCAGACCGTGCATTTGCGTCCAGAGCGGCCTCCAATATAGGGGAGGACTCAGGGGCCTTGCAGGTTTATCCTAATCTGGAGGGTTTTGGCAACTGTGATGGGCACACTTTCCTTGGGGATGGCAGGCAAAGTCCTGTGGTGTGTCTCCAGAGACCTCATCCTTTAGAGCATTTGAGCCATGGATTTGGGAGAGAAGTCTGCAAACAAAAACTCAGGTTAGGGTTAGTGGTGAGGTGATCACAGACCCAATGCAGAGACCTGGAGGGCAGCACGTCAAGAACTGTAAATCAGATGACTCGAAGGCAGTAGCACAGGCAATTGTACCTGGATTTTGTATCCATGATGGCCTCGGAATGTAGGTGTTGTCTCTTAGGTCCATGGGAGATTTTTTCTCTGAAGGATCCTGGCGGCTCCCAATAGTTTGGTCGCTTTCTAAGGGAAGCAAAGAGTGCTGTATTCCATCTTAGGATTGCCCCAAAACAGGGATTCCAGTGACGGACTTTGGGAATGGGCCCATGGAAAATCCCACCAAGAGTTAGGATTTGGGCCTAGGTGCATACCAGTCATGCAATGCCGGATCCTGGAGTTGCAACTGAGAGCATTTGTTTGAAAACATGCTCAGACTGAGGTTCACAATGCCTGCTTGTGTTCAGGGCGGCCCTCATGAGTGGCGTGGTCTCCTTGGCCATGCAGCTGATTCCCATTCTGAGGGTTTGACACCTATCCAAGCAGTCAGTATTCCTGCCATATGGAATGAGGAGTTCTCCATTGTGCTTCAGGTTCCCCCATTGGTAAGGATTTCAGCAAAGTTCTTGGGAAGTTGCATGAATACCAAGGATGGGTAGAGATGTCGGACATGGGCCATGCCTGGTCTCACATGCTGGTTATGGACCCCACACTCTGGGTCGCTGACACGAATTCAGAGCTCAGACACTGTCAGACACAGCACTAGTAGCCAGGGCACAGTATAAATCCAGGTTCCCTCGAGGGCCGAGTAGATTGATCTTCATGGGGAGTTTTTGGACAGATTCACCAGGCCCTTCTTCATGCTTTCAAACAAGCCCTCTCAGTAAAACCACCATGATCCTGCATTGCAGTTCCGTTATGCCCCTAGGCCCAAATCCTAACACTTGGTGGGCTTTTGCAGGCACCCAGACGCAGAGCCCATCTCCAGAATCCCTATTTTGGGGCACCCCTAAGATGGAAAAGTTCTTTCTTCACTTCCCCGAAAATGCCATCAAACTATGGGAACCCGCCAGGATCATTAGAGAGGAAAAGTGTCCCATGGACCCATGAGAACACACCTGCATTCCGAGGCCATCGTGGACACACAATCCTGATAGAAAAGTCTGTGCTACCACCTTCCCATCACTACAATTACACTTCCTGACGAGCTGCCATCCAGGTCTATGCATTAGGCCTGCGACTACCACGCCACTAACCCTAACCTGAATTTGTGTTTGTAGATTTCTCTCCAAAAACCATGGATCACATGCCCAACAGGATTGGGTCTCTGGAGCCACACTACAGGACTGTGCTGCTATCACCAAGTAAACTGTGCTCCTCACAGTTAACCAAACCTTCCAGATTAGGAGAAACCTGCAAGGCCCCTGAGCCAACCCCAATATTGGCGGCCACTCTGGACGCAAATGCACAGTCTGAAACAACCTGATCACCTACATCCAGGCAGACAGCCAAGTCAATGGTCCTGAACCAGAAGATTGAACTTCACATGCCCCTAGGACTGTATTGGATCCCTAGATTAGGATTTTAGGCATCTGTGTTCAGGGGTCTGTTCTGGAATAGCAAGTTAGGATACATCACGTTGTCCCTGGTCCACACAACAGAACATCTCCTGCCCTAGAAAGGAAACCATGCTCTTTGACCTGTGCCAAACCCTCCGTGTATGAGAATCCTGCACAGCACATTAGCCACCAGCACATTCTAAGATCTCCCTCATAACAAAACTGCAAGAGATTCGTGGCAACTGCAAGAGATTCGTGGCAACTCAAGGCCTGGGTACTTCATCCCAGAGCCACCAGAACGAACCTGTCATGTTCCTAAGCTGCAAATGCCAATGGAGTTGTGCTTTCCAGGCATCCAAGTGGGAGAGCTCTGCTACCCATACTTTCCACATGGAGGACCCTGGAGCAAACAAACCAGACCCCAACTGTCCTGTAGAAGGAAACCTTGCTGTTCGGAGCATTTCACAAGCTTTGGCGTGGGAAATCCTCCATGGCCTCTTGGTGCCACCCTCCATTTGTCAGTCATCATAGACACAAATTCAGTGTGAGCAAAGATCTGACATCTGCCCTAGTTCGGCTGCTGGATTATCTCGAATAAGATGCTGCACATTGGAACTGCTTTCTACTTGGGACTGAATTGAACCATAGCTTGTGTTTACAAAACCATCATCAACCTACTAGTCCCCAAGCCCTCATGATAGGGAATTCTGGAGATACAACACAGCATTCTGACTTACCCATAGAAAGAAGAGGTGCCTGATGAGTCTGTCCAGAAACCGCACATGAAGATCAATATGCTCGGTCCTCAAGGGAACCCCGGTTTATAGACTGTCCTGGCCACTAGTGCTGTGTCTGACAGAGCATGAGCCCCGACATAGTGTCAGCCACCAAGAGAGTGGGCCCCATTACCAGCATGTGAGACCGGCCATGGCCCAAGTCTGTCATCTCTACACATCCTTGG
The DNA here is from genome assembly GCF_020171115.1 of Neogale vison. NCBI lineage: Eukaryota > Metazoa > Chordata > Mammalia > Carnivora > Mustelidae > Neogale > Neogale vison. Next base: position 98,794,523 of record NC_058094.1, read on the forward strand.
TATTCAGGCACCTTTCCCCAGACCTTTGCTGGAAACCCTGACAATGGGGGTGCCTGAATCACAATAGAGAACTCCTATTTCCATGGCGGAAGCCTGCCTGTTGCGATGGGTGTCCAATCCTCAAAGTGGGAGCCATCTCTATGGCCAATGAGACCACGCCCTCTCTTGAGGGCCCCCCTGGACACAAACAGGCATGGTTACCCTCAGCCTGAGCATGCTTTCAAACAAGCCCTCTCAGTTACACCACTATGATCCTGTACTGCTGGACTGGTACGCTCCTAGGCCCAAATCTTAACACTTGGTGGTATTTTCCAGGTGGCCAGACCCAGAACCCATCTCTGGAATCCCTGTTTTTCGTACCCCTAAGTTGGAAAACAGCACTCTTCCCTGTTTTGGGGCACTCCTAAGATGGAAAAGAGCACTCTTTTCTTCTCCAAAAAATCCACCAATATATGGAGAGCCACCAGGATCCTTATAGAGGGAAAGTCTCCCATTGAACCATGAGACCACACCTACATTCTGAGCCAATCTTGGAAACACAATCCAGATAGAAAAGCCTGTGATACCAGAGTCCAGTCACCCTAATTACATTTCCTGACGTGCCGCCCTCTAGGTTTATTCATTTGACCTGCAATCACCTCACCACTACTCCTAACCCAAACTTGTGTTTGCAGACTTCCCTCCCAAACTATGGCTATCATGTCCTCCAGGATGGGGTCTCTGGAGCCTTCCCTCAGGACTGGGCCTGCCATTCCCAAGGAAACTGTGCCCATCAGATTTTCCCAAAGCCTCCAAATTAGGAGAAACCTGCAAGGCCCCTGAGCCCATACCAATATTGGAAGTGGCTCTGGATGCAAATGCACAGCCTGAAACACCCTGATCACCATCATCAAGGCAGACACCCATGTCAATGGTCCTTAGTCAGCAAATTGAACCTGACGTGCACCTAAGACATCATTTGAACCGTAGAATGGGTTTCAAGCATCTTTCCTCAGAGGCCTGTTCTTGAATTCCAAGTTAGGATACAACATATGTACCCTGAGCCACAAAACAGAACATCTCCTTTCCCAAGAAGGAAACTGTGCACATTGACCTGTGCCAAACCCTCAGGGTAGAAGAATCCTTCATGGCCCCTTAGCCACCAGCACATTCTAAGACCTCCCTTGTAACAAACCTCTGCAAGAGATTCCACGTCAACTCAAGGCCTTGGTACTTGTCCCCAGAACCACCAAAATGAACATGTAATGTTCCTCAGCTCCAATGGTCATTGGAAGTGTGCTTTCCAGTCATCCATGAGGGAGGGCTCTGCTACCCAAGCTTTCCACATGGGGGACCCTGGAGGAAACAAACCAGACGCCTCCTGTCCATTAGAAGGAAAACTTTTTGTTTGGAGCATCTCACAATCCTAAGTGTGGGTAATTCTCCATGGCCTCTTGAAGCCACCCCTCCATTTGTCGGATTCATAGACACAAACTCCAGTGTGAGCAAACATCTGACATCTGCCCTTACTCAGGTGCTGGATATCTCATATAAGCTGCTACACATTGGAACTGACGTCCGGTTGGCACTCAATTTAGGCATAGCTGATGTTTACAATTGCATTCTCACCCTACTTGTCCCCAAGCCCTCTTGATAGGGAATTCTGAAGCCACAACACAGCATTCTGCCTGCCCCATAGACAGAAGTGCTTCGTGAATCTGCGCAGAAATCCCACATGAGGATCAATCTGCTCGGGCCTCAAGAGAATCCCAATTTATAGGCTTCTCTGGCCACTAGTGCTGTGTCTGAAGGAGCCTGAGCCCAGACCTCGTGTCAGTCACCCAGAGAGCGGGGCCGGTATCCAGCATGTGAGAGTGGCCACGGTCCAAATCTGTCATCTCTACCCATCTTTGGTATTCAGGCATCTGTCCCCAGATCTTTGCTGGAATCCCTGCCAATGGGGGAACCTGAAGCACATTAGAGAATTCCTCCTTCCCCATGGCTGGAAACCTGGCCATTAGGAAGGGTGTCCATCCCTCAGGGTGTGAGCCAGCACATGGGAAATGGGACCACACCCACTCCTGAGAGCCTCCCTGAGCACAAACAGGCATGGTGACGCTCAGCCTGAGCATACTTTCAAACAAGCCCTCTCAGTTGCACCACCAGGATCACGCATTGCAGGCCTGGTATGCCCGTAGGCCCAAATCCTACCACTTGGTGGGATTTTCCAGGCGCCCAGACCCAGAGCTCATCTCTGGAATCCCTGTTTTGGGGCCCGCCTAAGATTGAAAATAGCACTCTTCCCATCCCGATAAGCCATCAAACTATTGGGGGCTGCCAGGATCCTTAGAGAGGAAAAATCTCCCATGGACCCATGAGACCACAGCTGCATTTTGAAGCCACCCTGGACACACAATCCAGATATAAAAGCCTGTGCTTCTCCCTTCGAGTCACTCGAATTACTGTTCCTAATGAGTAGCCCTCCAGGTCTACGCATTGCCCTGTGATAACCTCGCCACTAACCCTAATCTGAGTTTGTGTTTGCAGACTTCTTTCCCAAAACCATGGCTCACATGTTCTCCAGGATGGGGTCTCTGGAGCCACACCACAGATCTGTGCTTGCCATCTCCATGGAAATTGTGCCTGTCACAGTTACCCAAACCCTCCAGAGTAGGTTGAAACATGCAAGGCCCCTGAGGCCACCCCAATATTGGAGGCTACTCTGGATAAAAGTGAGTAGTCTGAACCACCCTGATCACCTACATCCAGGCAGACACCCAAGTCAACTGTCCTGAGTCTGAAGATTGAACCTCTGATGCCCCTGGGACCATTGGAAACCTAGATTAGGTTGTCAGGCATCTGTCTTCAGAGGCCTGTTCTTGAATGCAAACTTATGATACAACATGTGGTCCCTGAGCCACACACTACTTCTCTGGTCCCCAGAAGGAAACCGTGCCCTTTGACCTGTGTTAAACCGTCAGGGTAGGAGAATCCTATATGGCATCTTAGCCACCAAAACATTCTAAGATCTACCTGGTAAGAAAACTAGCATTGTGACCCATCTGCAAGAGATTCCATGTCAACTGAAGGCCTTGGTACTCTGCTCCAGTGCCACCCTAAAGAACCTGTTCCTCTGCTACATTGGTCAATGGAGGTGTGATTTCCAGGCATCCATGCGGAAGAGCTCTGCTACCCATACTTTTCACATGGGGGACCCTGGAGCAAACAGGGTCCTGTTTGATGTTTTTCTACCTGTCCAGTAGAAAAAGAAGCCTTGCTATTTGGAGCATCTCACATACATCAGCGTGGGGAATCCTCCATGGCCTCTTGATGCTACTCCTCCATTTCTTGGTCATCATAGACCTAAACTCCAGTGTGAGCAAAAATCTGACATCCACCCTTACTCAGGTGCTGGATATTTTGTTTGTTGGCCATCATAGATACAAACTCCATCGTGAGCAGACATATGAAACTTGTCCGTCCTTAGGTGCTGGAGATCTCAAAACAACGGCTACACATTGGAACAGCCATGTGGTCGACACTGAGCTTAACCGTAGCTTGTGTTTTCAGCCTTCTGTTCTCACACTCCTCGCCTTCAATCCCTATATATTGGGAATTTGGGAGCCACAATGCAGCCTTCTGCTTGCCCACCAGAAAGAATAACTGCCCTATGGGTCTGCGTGAAACCCCACATGAGGATCCATCTGCACAGCCCTCTATGGCACCCCAAATCACATTCCACCCTGTGCACTAATGCTCTGTCTGCCACAGCCCGTGCCCCCACCTCCTGGCAGCCTCGTAGATAGCAGGTCCCATATCCGGCAGGTGTGACCTGCATAACCTGAGTCCGTCATTTAGAACCAACCTGGGTATTCACGTACCTATCCTAGAACATAGCTCAAATTCCTGCGCCTGGGGGAACCTGCAGCAAAAAAAGAGTACTCCTCCTTCCCCATGGCAGGAAAACTAAATGTTGAGATGGTGGACCAACCCTCAGATTGGGATCCAGGTGTATGGAACAAGAGACAACGCCTACTCAGGATGGTCAGCTGGGCACAAACAGGCATTGTGACCCTCACCCTGAGACCCATTTCCAACAAGCCCATGTGGGAGCTGGACCAGGGCCCCACAGAGCGGGCCTGTCATGCCCCTAGGCCCAAAACCAAAGCCTTGGTTGGGTTTTCCAGGTGCCTGGACCCGGAGCCCATCTCTGGAATTCCTGTTTAGACAGGACCCCTGAGATGGAAAACAGCGTTTTCTTCTTCCCCAGAAAGATATCAAACTCTTGGGTGCCGAGCAGAATCCCCAGAGTGGAAGAATACCCCATGGGTACATGAGGTCACCCCACCATTTTGTGGCCATCCTAGACACACAATCCAGAAAGAAAAGCCTGTGCTCCTCCCTCCCAGCCACCTGAATTTCAAATCCCGAGGAGCTTCCCTCAGGGTCTGCAGATCTGGCCTGCCATCACCTCGCCCCTAAATCTTACCAATTTTGTGTCTGAATACTTTGATCCCAGAGCAGAACCACACTGCATCACTGGGCCTGCTCTCTGGAGAAAACTCTGCCGTCTCAGTTTCCCAAACCCTCCAGATTAGGAGAAAACTGCAAGGACCTTGAGCCCACCCCAATTTCATAGGCATCTCTGGAAAAAATGTACAGTGTGACACAGCCTCAGCACCTACCTCCAGAAAGACATGCAGGTCAAAGGCCCTGAGTCTGAAGGTTGAACTTGACATGCCCCTACAACCTCATCAGAACCCTAGGCTAGGTATTCAGGCCTCTGTGCCCAGAGGCCTGTTCTTGAAATTCAACATATGATCCGACATGTGGTCCCTGAGCCATACAAGAAAACCCCTCCTGTCCCGAGAAGGAAAACTGGCTCCTAGGAACTGGGTCTAACCTGCAGGTAGGAGAATCCTGCATGGCCGCAGACCCACCACCACATTCTAAGGTCTCCCTGGACACCAAGCAGCATTGTGACTCATTAGACTGAGAACATCTGTCAACTTAGATCACTTGGAAATTGGAACCAGAACCAGCGGATCAAGCCTGCCATGTTCCTCAGCTGCAATGGTAATGCAAGGAAGGCTTCCCAGGCTTCCATTCAGAGAGCTCTACTATCAAATCTTTCCATATGGGGGACCTTGGAGCCCTCTATGCGGACTTCCCCTGTCCCACAGTAGGACACAGTAGGACCTTGCTGTTTGGAGCAGCTCACAAAGTTCTGCTTGGGAAAACCACCAAGAATTCTTGAGGCCACCCCATAATTCATTGACCACCATGGATACAAACTCCAGCGTGAGCAGACATCTGACCCTCGCCCATACTCAGGTGCTGGGGATCTCGAAACAACCACTGCACATTGGAATGGCCATGTGCTCGACACTGAGTGTATCTGTGGCTTGTGTTTTCAGACTTCTGTCCTCACACTCCTTGCCTGCAAGCCCTCCATATTGGGAATTCTGGAGCCACAACGCAGCCTTCTGCCTGCCCCCCAGAAAGAAGAAGTGCCCTATGGGTCTTCATGGAAACCTATATGAGGATCCTCCTGCACGGCCCTCAACGGCACCCCAAAATAATAGGCCGACCTCTGCACAAATGCTCTGTCTGACACAGCCCGATAGCTGACTTACTTTCAGCCACCCAGATAGTGGGCACCATATCCTGCAGGTGTGTCCAGATTTGGCCTGAGGCCATCATATTGAACCAACATGGGTATTCAGGTACCTGTCCCAGACTTAGCTCAAATTGCTGCCCATAGGAAACTCTGAAGCACAAAAGAGTAATCCTACTTCCCCATGGCCAGAAAACTGAATGTTGAGATTGCTGTCCAACCCTCAGAGTGGGAGCCAAGTGCATGGCCCATGAGACCACGCCCACACAGGATGGGCAGCTAGGCACAAACAGTCATTGCGACCCTCAGAATGAGACCCCTTTCCCTAGAGCCCCCATGGGAGCTGGACCAGGATCCCACAGAGAGGGCCTGTCATGCCCCTAGGCCCAAAACCAAAGCCTTGGTTGGGTTTTCCAGGTGCCTGGACCCGGAGCCCATCTCTGGAATTCCTGTTTAGACAGGACCCCTGAGATGGAAAACAGCGTTTTCTTCTTCCCCAGAAAGACATCAAACTCTTGGGTGCCAAGCAGAATCCCCAGAGTGGAAGAATACCCCATGGGTACATGAGGTCACCCCACCATTTTGTGGCCATCCTAGACACACAATCCAGAAAGAAAAGCCTGTGCTCCTCCCTCCCAGCCACCTGAATTTCAAATCCCGAGGAGCTTCCCTCAGGGTCTGCAGATCTGGCCTGCCATCACCTCGCCCCTAAATCTTACCAATTTTGTGTCTGAATACTTTGATCCCAGAGCCCTGAACCACATGTCCTCCAGGACGGGGCTTCGAGAACCACATGACATCACTGAGCCTGCTCTCCCTAGGAAACTCTGCCAGTCTCAGTTTCCCAAACCCTCCAGATTAGGAGAAAACTGCAAGCTCCACCCCAAATTCATGGAAAAAATGAATTTTTTTCCGCTCTGGAAAAAATGCATAGCCTGACACAGCCTCATCACTTACCGCCAGGATGACACGCAGGTCAATGGCACTAAGTCCGAAGATTGAACCTACCATGTCCCTATAGCCTCATCAGAACCTTAGCTTAGGTTTTGAGGCCTCTCTCCCCAGAGGCCTGTTCTGGAAATTCAACATATGGACCAGCCTGTGGTCCATGAGCCATACAAGAGAACACCTCCTGTCCCGAGAAGGAAATCTGGCTCCTGGGTACTGGGTCTAATCCTCAGGATAGAGAATCCTGCATGGCCTGAGAGCCTCCACTACATTCTAAGGTCTCCCTGGACAACAAGCAGCATTGGGACCCGTTAGACTGAGAACTTCCCTCAACGCAGATCTCTTGGAAATTGAAATCCGTGTCATTGGATCAAGCCTTCCCTGTTCCTCATCTGCAATGGAAACACGAGATGGGCTTCCCAGGACACCATTCAGAGAGCTCTTCTATCGAAACTTCCATATGGGGGACCCTGGAGCCCTGTAAGCCGACTTCTCCTGAACCGCAGTAGGACACCTTGGTGTTTGGAGCAGCTCACAAGCTCCCGCTTAGAAAAACCTCCAAGAATTCTTGAGGCCACCACACCATTTGTTGGCTATTATGGATAAAAACTCCAGCATGAACAGACATCGGACCCATGTCCAGGTGCTGGAGATCTTGAAACAACTGCTGTACATTGGAATGGACATGTTCTCGGCACTGAGCGTAATCATAGCTTGTGTTTTCAGAGTTCTGTCCTCACACTCCTCACCTGCAAGCCCTCCATCCTGGGTATTCTGGAGCCATAATGCAGCCATCTGCCTGCTCACCAGAAAGAAGAAGTGCCCTATGGGTCTGCGCAGAAAACCCACATGAGGATCCAATTGCACAGCTCTCAACGGCACCCCAATATCATAGGCCGCCCTCTGCACGAATTCTCTGTCTGACATAGCTCGAGCCCGACCTCCTGTCAGCCACCCAGACAGCGGGCCCCATTTACTTCATGTGGGTCCTGCCTTGGCCTGAGGAACTCATCTCGAAGAACCTGAATATTCAGGTACCTTTTAAAGAACTTAGCTTAAATTCCTGCCCATGGGGGACCCTGAAGCACAAAAAAGTACACCTCCTTCCCCATGGCAGGAAAATTGAATGTTGAGATGGCTGTCCAACCCTCAGAGTGGGAGCCAAGTGCATGGCCCGTGAGACCATGCGCACTCAGCTTTGGCATCTGGGCACCAACAGGCATTGTGACCCTCAGCCTGAGACCCATTTCTAAAAAGCCCCCTCTGGAGCTGTACCAGGAGAACATAGGGCAGACCTGTTATGCCCTTAGGCCCAAATACTAAACCTTGTAGGAGTGATCCAGGCCCCTGGACTCAGAACCCATCTATGGAATGCCTGTTTGGATGGGACCCCTGACACGGAAAACGAAACTCCCCCAACCCCCCAGAAAGACAACAAACTCTTGGGTGCCAGGCAGAATTCCCAGAGAGGCAGACTCTCACATGGACCCATGAGGCCACCCTTCCATTTCGTGGCCATCTTAGACAAACAAATCAGACAGAAAAACCTGTGCTCCTGTCTCCCAGCCATCTGAATTTCAAATCCCGAGGAGCTTCCCTCAAGGTCTGCAGATCGGGTCTGCCATCACCTCGCCCCGAACTCTTACCCGAGTTTGTGTCTGAAGACTTTGGACCCAAAGTCCTGACTCTTATGCCCTCGAAGATGAGGCCTCCAGGACCACACCACATCACTGGGCCTGCTCTCCCCAGGAATCTCAGCCCGGCTCAGTTTCCCAAACCCACCAGATTAGGAGAAACCTGCAAGGCCCTTAAGCCCACCCATATTTCATAGGTCGCTCTGGAAAAAATGCACAGTCTGACATAGCGTAAAAACCAACCTCCAAGAAGACACACAGGTCAATGGGATGGGATGAATAGCCTAAGAACATGGCGGTTCCGATGTGCTGGGTGTGCGGCCAGCTGTCTCAGTGTCTGTCGGAAGGTCTGGGCTCAGGCTATGTAAGACAGAGCATTAGTGCTTAGGGTAGCCTAGGCAACTGGGGTGTTGCTGAGGGCCAAGCTGGTTGATTTTCATTTGGGGTTTCTGGGCAATGCCATAGACAATGTTTTTCTTCTGTGGGACAGGCAGAGGTCTTCGTTGTGGCCCCAGAATTCCCAGTCGGGAGGGCTTGTGGGCCAGGAGTGTGAGGACGGAAGTATGAAAACACAAGCTAGGGTGAGGTTTGGAGCCAAGGGAACGGCAGGCCCACTCTGCAGAGGCTGAATCGAAATCCCCTGCATCTGAAGTCAGGGTGAGGATCAGACGTTGGCTGAGGCTGGAGTTTGTGTCCATGATGGCACCTTCATGAAATGGGAGACTCATGAGGCCAAGGAAGTTTTCCCACGCTGAGTTTGGAGGTTGCTCCAAACCACAAGGTTTCAATCTGCAGGACAGTCGAGTCCTGTTGGATGGCTCCAGGACGTCCTATATGGAAGGACTGGAGAGCAGGGTTCAAAGGATGGATCCCTGTACACCATACCTCGCATTCCCATTGGCCATTAGCGACAAGACATGCTTGATCTGCTGACTCTGTGGCAAGCTACCCAGGGGGCTGAGTTGAAATGGACTCTCCTGAGGATGGGTCATAATGTGGGTTTGTGTCCATGGAGACCATGGAATATGCTGGTGGCTCAGGGGCCTTGCAGAATTTGCCTAACCGAAGGGTTTGATATGACTCCAATAAAAAAAAATTCCCCATGTGGAGATGAGAGAGGTTCTGTTTGGTGCCTCAGAAAAGTTCCAGATGCTGGTCTTCAAACCAGTTCTCTGAGGAGAGACACCTGGAAAACAAAGCTTGGGTTCAGATTAGTGCCTAGGTGCCTGTCCGTTTCAAGCTTCTGTCTCTGGGAACACTGTCTGAGTGTCTAAGTGGAGATATTTGCTCAACTGGTGTCAGAGTGCCCCTCTTAGTCCAGGGCAGCCTACACTATCAGGATGGCCTTAGGGGCCTTGAGGGTTTTTCCTAACCTGTAGGGTTGTGGTCAATGGATTGGGCACAGTTTCTTTGAAGAGGACAGGCACAGTCTTTTGGTGTGGCTCCAGAGACCCTAGCATGGAGGTTGTGTGGGTCCAGGCTTTGGGCACAGAAGTCTGAAAACACAAACCCGGCTTAGGTTTGGCGCCAAGGGTATGGCAGACCGGATCTACAGACCGTGAGTGGAGCTCCTCAGCTAATGAAAGAAGGGTGAGTGGGATGCGTTCCCTCAGGTTTTGTCTCTGGATGTTCTGTCCAGTATAGCCATGGATTGTAGGGGTGGCCTCAGGGATTGTGGGCGAGTATTCTTCTCTGGGGATTTGGCCCAGCTCCCAAGAGTTTGGGGTCATTTTGTGGGAAGGGTGGAGTCCTATTGTCTGGCTCAGGTGTCTCTCCAAGAGAGGGATTCCAGAGCAGAGCCCCAGGTACGAACGACTGGAAAACTCGAATTCTGGTAGGATTGGGAGCATAGGGGTTTGGCAAGCCCCATATGCCGGCTCTTGGTTTAGGCCCTGAGAGGCCTTACGTCGACATGGGGCTCACGCTGAGGGTCACAATGCGAGTTTGTGCCCACTGTGGCACTCAAGTTTGGGCATGGCCTCAGGGGCCATGAAGGTTTCTCCTACCCTGAAGGTGAGACTCCATGCCAACAGAAAGCTTTACAGACATGGGGAAAGAGGAGCTTTGATTTGTGCTTCAGGTACTCACGTGTGCCAGGATTTGATAGAATGTCTAGGTTCAGATGTCTGAAAACCCAGGTTGGGTAGAGATGACAGCCTAAGGCCATGGCGTGTCCAATGTGCTGGGTGTGCGGCCAGCTGTCTCCTTTTTCTGTCGGGACGTCTGGCCTCAGTCTTTGTCAGACAGAGCATTAGTGCCCAGGGCAGCCTATCCAATTGGGGTGCTGGTTGAGCAGGTTGATCCTCATTTGGGGTTTCTGGAAAGCCCCATAGGGCAACGTTTTCCTTCTAGTGGGAAGGCAGAGGGATGCATTATGGTTCCGAAATTCCCAGTCTGGAGGGCTTGTTTGCCAGGTGTGTGAGGAAGGAAGTCTTAAAACACAAGCTAGCATTAGGTTTGGGGCCAAGGGCATGGCAGGCCCACTCTGCAGAGGCTGAATTGAGATCTCTTGCATCTGAGGTCAGGGCGAGTATGAGACGTTGCCTCAGGCTAGAGTTTGTGTCCATGATGACCCCTTCCTGAAGGGGGTGGGGGCATCATGAGGCCAGGGAGGTTTCCCTACGATGGGAGTTGTGAACTACTCCAAACCTCAAGGTTTCCTTCTGCAGGACAGTCGAGTCCTTTGGATGGTTCCAGGATGCCCCATACAGACAAACTCGAGAGCAGGGGTCTAAGCATCGATGCCTGGAAACGCCAACTCACATTACCACTGTTTGGTCGGGACAAGGCAGGCTCAATCTGCAGGCTCTTGGGCGAGCTACCCAAAGGGCTGAGTTGCAATGGACTCTCCTGAGGATGGGTCATAATGTATGTTGATGGGCATGGAGCCCTTGGAATGTGGTGGTGGCTCAGGGACTCTGCAGGATTCTCCAACCCAAAAGGTTTGACAGAGCTTCAACAAGGAAGCTTCCCATGTGGAGACGAGAGGTGTTCTGTTCGGTGCCTCAGGAAAGCCCCATATGCTGGTCTTCGAACCCAGGCCTCTGAGGAGTGACACCTGGAAACCAAAGCAAGAGTTCAGATTAGGGCCTAGGGGCATGTCTGGTTCAATCTTCTATGTGGACATATATCTGCATGCCTGCATGGAGGTAGTTTCTCTCGTTGTGTCAGAATGCCCCTGTTTGTCCAGGGTGGCTTACAGTAGTGGGATGTCCTTGGGGGCCTTGAGTTTTCTCCTATTCTGTAGGGTTGTGGCCAATGGAATGAACACACTTTCCTAGGAAGAGTGCAGGCACAGTACTGTAGTATGACTCCAGAGGACCCAGCCTGGAGGCTGTGTTTTCCAGGGCTGTGGGGACAGATGTCCGAAAACACAAACTTGGTTCAGATTTGGGGCCAAGGTTATGGCAGGCCTGATCTCCAGTCCATGAGGGGAGCTCCTCTGGATATGAAAGGAGGGCGAGTGGGAGGCGGTCGCTCAGGCTTTTGTCTCTGGATGTTGTGTCCACAATGGCCGTTTAATGTAGGTGTGGCCTTATGGGCTGAGGAAGAGTCTTCCTCTCTGGGGATTGTCCAAGCTCCCAAGTGTTTGGGGTCAATCTGTGGGAAGGGAAGAGTTCTGTTTGCTGCCACAGGTGTCCCCCGAGTAGATGGATTCTAGACCAGAGCAGTGGGTACTGACAACTGGAATACCCGCCATCTGGTTAGGCCTGGGTGCCTATGGGCATGGCAAGTCCCATATGCGGGATCTTGGTCCAGCCACTGAGAGGCGTTACTTGAATATGGGACTCATGCTGAGGGTCACAATGAGTGTTTGTGCCCAAGGCGGCCCTCAAGCATGGACGTGGCCTCATGGGCCATGCTGGTTTCTCCTACACTGAAGGTTTGAATCACTGCCAACAGCAAGGTTTCTTGCCATGGGGAAGGAAGAGTTATGACTTGTGTTTCAGGTCCCCCCCTGTGCAGGGATTGGAGATAAGGTCTAGGTTCCGATGCCTGAAAACCCAGGTTGGGAAGGGATGATGGCCTAAGGCCATGGCGGGTCCAATGTGCTGCACGTGCAGCCAGCTGTCTCAGTGTCTGTTGGAAGGTTTGGGCTCAGGCTATGTAAGACAGAGCATTAGTGCTTAGGGTAGCCTATGCAATTGGGGTGTTGCCGAAGGCCAAACAGTTTGATCTTCATCTGGGTTTTCTGTGCAATGGTATAGACAATGTTTTTCCTCTGGGGGGCAGGTAGAGTGCTTCGTTGTGGCCCCATAATTCCCAATAGCGAGGGCTTGTGGGCCAGGAGTGTGAGGATGGAAGTCTGAAAACACAAGCTATGGTGAGGTTTGGAGCCAAGGGCACGGCAGGCCCACTCTGCAGAGGCTGAATCGGGATCTCCTGCATCTGGATTCAGGGTGATGATCAGACTTTGGGTGATGCTGGAGTTTGTGTCTGTGATGGCCCCTTCATGAAGTGGGGGCTTCATGGGGCCAAGGCTGTTTTCCCCACACTGAGTTTGTGAGTTGTTCCAAACCACAAAGTTTCCTTCTGCAGGACAGTCGAGTCCTTTTGGATGGCTAAAAAAAACATCCCATACAGAAGGACTGGAGAGCAGGGGTCGAAGGATGGAAGCCTGAGCAGCATACCTCACAATTCCATTGGCTATTTGCGACAAGTCATGTTTGATCTGCTGGCTCTTGGTAAAGCTACCAGGGTGCTGAGTTGAAATGGACTCTCCTGAGGATGGGTCGTAATGTGGGTTTGTGTCCATGGAGACCTTAGAATGTGCTGGTGTTTCAGGGGCCCTATATAATTTGCCTACCTGAAGGGTTTGATACAGCTCCAATAAGAAATCTCCCCATGTGGAGATGACAGAGATTCTGTTTGATGCCTCAGGAAAGTCCTATATGCTGTTCTTCGAACCCAGGCCTCTGAGGAGTGACACCTAGAAACCAAAGGAAGAGTTCAGATTAAGCCTAGGGGCCTGTCTAGTTTAATCTTCTGTCTCTGCAGACATCTGTCTGCATGTCTGCATGGATGTAGTTGCTCAGCTTGTGTCAGAATGTCCCTGTTTGTCCAGGGTGGCATACAGTAGTGGGATGTCCCTAGGGGCCTATCCGGTTCAATCGTTTTCTATGTGGATATCTGTCTGCGGGTCTGAGTGGAGGTAGTTGCTCAGCTGTTGTCGGATCGCCCCTGTTTGTCCTGGGCGGCCTACACTATTGGGATCGCCTCGTTGACATTGGATGTTTCTCTTAATTTGCAAGATTGTGGCCAATGGAATGGGAAGAATTCCTTTGGAAAGGGAAAGCACAGTTTTGAGGTGTGGCTCCAAGGGCCCAAGCGTGGAGGGTCTGTGGCTCAGGGATGTGGGGACAGAAGTCTGAAAAAACAAACTCGTGGAATGGGGCAGTGGCACACGGGCCCTGACGGATTCTCTCTGATATTGGAAACCAGGCCTCTGAGGAGATATATCTTGAAAACAAAGCAATGGATCCAATTAGGGCCTAGTGTCCTGTCCAGTTCAATCTGCTTCTCTGGGGACATCCATCTATGGTACTTGTGCTCACCTGATGGCAGACCGCCCTTGTTTGTCCCAGGCGACCTACATTATTGGGATGGCCTCGGGGACTATGGTGGTTTCCCCTAATTTGTACGATTGTGGACAATGGAATGGGCAGAATTCCCGTGGAGTGGGCAGGTACGGACCTGAAGTGTGGATCCAGGGGCCCCAGCCTGGAGAGTGTGTGGGCCAGGACTGTAAGGACAGAAGTCTGAAAACACAAACTTGGCTTAGGTTTGGGGATGTAGGTATGGCAGGCCCGATCTATAGACCGTAAGGAAAACTCTTCAGGATATGAAGAAATAGCGAGTGTGAGGTGCTTATTCAGGCTTTTGTCTCTGGATTTTGTGTCAACGATGGCCGGGGAATGTCGGGGAGGCCTCATGGGCCATGGATGTGTCTTCCTTTCTGTGGATTTGGCCGATCCCAATTGTTTTGGGTCACTATGTGAGATGGGAGGAGTCCTTTCAGTTTTGTTACCTCAGGTGTCCCACCAAAAGAGGGATTCCAAGGCAGATCCCAGGGGAGGGGCGAATGGACAACCCAAACTATGGTTAAAAATTGGAGCCTAGGGGCATGGCAAACCCAATATGCCATCTCTTGGTCCAGCCCCTGAGAGGCTTACTTGAGGACTGGGCTCACGCTGAGGGACACAATGCGTGTTTGTGACCAATGCGTCCCTCAAGCATGGGTGGGGCCTCATGGGCCACACTGGTTTGAACTACACTGAACATTGGACAATATGCCAACCACAAGTTTTCTTGCCATGGAGAAGGAGGTCTGATTTCTTCATCATGTTCAACCGTGGGCAGTGTTTGGAGATAAGGTCTAGGTTCTGAAGCCTGAAAACCGAGGTTGGAAAGAGATGGCGACCTAAGGACATGGCGGGTCCGATGTGCTCAGTGTGCGGCCAGCTGGCTGGGTGTGAGTCAGGAGGTCCAGGCTCAGGCTGTGTCAGAAAGGGCATTAGTGCCCAGGGCAGCCTGTATAATTGGGGTAGTGTCAAGTGGTGTGCAGGTTGATCCTCATTTGGGGTTTCTGGGTAGCTCCAGAGTGCAATGTTTTTCTTCTGGAAGGCAGGCAGAGTGTTGCTTTGTAGTTCTGGAATTGCCAACCTGGAGGGCTTGTGGTCCAGGAGTGTGAGGACGGAAGTCTGAGAACACAAGCTAGGCTTAGGATTCTGGGCGAGGGCACGGCAGGCACACTCTGCAGAGCTGAATCGAGATCTTGTGCATCTGAAGTCAGGGCAAGGATCAGACGATTGCTCAGGTTGGAGTTTCTGTCTTCGATGGTCTCTTCATGAAGGGGGGGGATCACGAGGCCATGGAGGTTTTCCCAATGATGGGAGTTGTAAGATGCTCCAAACCACAAATGTTTTTCTGCGGGACCATTGAGACCTTTTGGTTGGCTCCAGGACTTCCCATACGAAATTATTCCGAGCAGGGTTCTAAGGATGGATATCTGGGCAGCCCACCTTTCATTCCAATTGTCTCTTAGTGACAAGACAGGTTAGATATGCTGGATTTGGAGGAGCAACCCAGTGGGCTGAATTGAAATGGACTCTCCTGCAAATGAGTCATAATGTGGGTTTGTGTCCGTGGAGACCATGAAATGAGGCAGTGGCACCAGGGCTCTGAAGGGTTATCCTAACCAGAGGCTTTGACACACTTCCAATACACAAGTTTCCCATGGGGAGACGAGATTTGTTCTGATGGGTGCCTCAAGAAACAGCCATATGCTGGTATTGGAATATAGGCTTCTGAGGAGAGATGCCTGTAAACCAAAGCAATGGATCCGATTAGGGCCTAGGTTCCTGTTCATTCCAATTTACCTCTGGGGATATCTGTCTACGGGTCTGAGTGCTGTAGGTGCTCAGATGGGCTCAGATTGCCCCCGTTTGTCCTGGGTAGCCAACAATATTGGGATGGCCTTGGGGATTTGGAGGTTTATCCTAATTGTAGGGTTGTGGCCAATGGAATGGGCAGAATTCCCTTAGAGAAAGCAGGTAGAGTCCTCAAGTTTGGCTCCAGGGGCCTGAACCTGTAGGATGTGTGGGCCAGGGCTTTGGGGACAGTTGTCTGAAAACACAAACTCGGCTTAGGTTTCGGGTGGTAGGTATGACAGGACTGATCTACAGACTGTGAGGAGAAGTCTTCGGGATATGAAAAAAGGGCGAGTGTGAGGCGCTTACTCAGGCTTTTGTCTCTGGATATTGTGTCAATGATGGCTGTGGAATGTCCAGGTGGCCTCATGGGCAATGGACGAGTCTTCCTCTCTGGATTTGGCCTGATCCCAAGAGTTTGGGTTCATTCTGTGGGATGAGAGGTGTCCGTTTTGTATTTTAACCTCAGGTGCCCCACCGAAAAGGGGTTTCCAGAGCAGATCCCTGGGGAGGGGCGACTGGACAACCAGAAATCTGGTAAAACATTGGGGCCTCGGGGTATGGCAAGCCCATATGACGTCTAATGGTCCAGCAACTTAGAAAACTTACTAGAGGACAGTACTCACGCTGAGGGTCACAATGCATGTTTGTGTCCATTGCAATCATCATGCATGACCGGGCCTCATGGGCCATGCTGGTTTCTCCTACACTGAACATTGGACAATATGCCAACCACAAAGTTTCTGGCCATGGGTAAGGAAATGTTATGATTTGTACATCACGTTCACCTCTCGGCAGTCAGTGGAGTTAAGGTCTAGGTTCTGAAGCCTGAAAACCGAGGTTGGGAAGAGATGACAACCTAAGGCCATGGCAGGTCCGATGTGCTCAGTGTGCAGCCAGCTGTCTGGCTGTCGGATGTGAGGTCCGAACTCAGGCTGTGTTAGACAGGGCATTAGTACCCAGGCTAGACTGTATAATTGGGGTAAAGTCGAGTGGCATGCATGTTGATCCTCATTTGGTGTTTTTGCCTAGCCCCATAGGGAAAAGTTTTTCTTCTGGAGGGCAGGAAGAGTAGTGCATTGTGTCTCCAGAATTCCCAACTTGAGGGCTTGTGGGCCAGGAGTTTGAGGACGGAATTCTGAGAACACAAGTTAGGCCTATGTTTCAGAGCGAGGGCACGGCAGGCACACTCTGCAGAGCTGAATCACAGTCTCGTGCATCTGAAGTCAGGGCAAAGATCAGACTTTGGCTTAGGTTGGAGTTTCTGTCCATGATGTCCCCTATATGAAGGTTGGGGGGGCATCATGAGGTAATGGAGGCTTGCACACGGTGGGATTGTTTGATGCTACAAACTGCAAGGATTCCTTCTCTGTGACAGTCGAGTCCTTTTGGATGGATCCAGGACGCTGTATAAGGATCTCAAGAGCAGGGTTCTAACGATGGATGCCTGGGCAGGCACACTTGCATTCCAGTTGTCTCCTAGGGACAAGGTAGGTTCGATCTGCTGGCACTGGGGGAACAACCGAGGGGGCTGAATTGAAATGGACTCTCCTGAGGATCGGTCATAATGTGGGTTTGTGTCCATGGAGACCTTGGAATGGGGAAGTGGCTCCAGTGCCCTGAAGGATTTTCCTAACCTGAGGTTTTGAGACCGCTCCATATAGCAAGTTCCCCATGTGGAGATGAGATTTGTTCTGATTATTGCCTCAGGAACTGCCATAAACTGGTATTGGAAACCAGGTATCTGATGAGAGATGTCAGGAATCCAAAGCAATGGCTCTTTAGGGTCTAGGGGCCTGTCCACTTCAATATTCTCCTCTGAGAACATCTGTCTACAGTTCTGAGTGGAGGTCATTGCTCAGCTTGTGTCAGATCACCCCTGTTTGTCCGGGTAGACCAACACTATTTGGCTGGTCTCAGACTTTGGAGGTTTCTCCTAAACTGTAGGGTTGTGGCAAATGAAATGGTAAGAATTCCCTTGTAGAGAGCAGACACAGTCCTGATATGTGGCCCCAGCTGTCTGGGTGTTGGACGGGAAGTCCGGGCTCAGTCTGTGTCAGACAGGGCGTTAGTGCCCAGGGTAGACTCTATAATTGGAGTACAGTTGAGTGGCTTGCAGGTTGATCCTCATTTGGGGTTTCTGGGTAGCCCCATAGGGCAACGTTTTTCTTCTGGAGGGCAGGCATAGTGCTGCATTGTGGCTCCGGAATTCCCAAACTGGTGGGCTTGTGGGCCAGAAGTGTGAGGAAAGAAATCTGAGACACCAAGCTAGACTTAGGTTTCTGGGCGAGGGCACGGCAGGCACACTCTGCAGAACTAAATCGAGATCTTGTGCATCTGAAGTCAGGTCAACAATCAGACGTAGACTCAGGTTGGAGTTTCTGTTTAGGACGGCCCCTTCATGAAGGTTGGGGGGCATCATGGGGCCATGGAGGTTTTCCCACGATGGGAGTTTTGAGATGCTCCAATCGTCAAGGATTCCTTTTGTGGGAGAGTCGAGACCTGTCAGATGGCTCCAGGACATCCCATACAGAATGACACCAGAGCGGGTTCTAAGAATGTATGATTGAAGAGCCCGACTCACATTCCTATTGTCTTCTTGTGACAAGACAGGTTCGATCTGCTGACACTGGGGGAGCAACGAGGAGGGTGTGTTGAAATGGACTCTCCTGAGGATGGAGAATGTATGTTTGTGTCCATGGAGACCTTGGAATGGGGCAGTGACTCCAGGAACCTGAAGGTTTCTCTTAACTGGAGGTTTTGACACAGCTCCAAAGAGCAACTTTACTGTGTGGAGACGAGATTTGTTCTGATTAGTAACTTTGGAAAAACCTATATGCTGGTATTAGAAACCAGATCTCTGAGGAGAGATGCCTGGAAACAAAAGCAATGGATCCGAGTAGGGCTTAGGTGCCTGTCTCGTTCAATCTTCTTCTCTGGGGATATCTGTCTACAGGTCTGAATGGAGGTAGTTGATTCGCTTCTGATAGATCGCCCCTATTGGTCCTGGGCGGACTACTCAATTGGGATGGCTTTGGGGACTTTTTAGGTTTCTCCTAATCTGTAGGGTTGTGGTCAATGGAATGGGCAGAATTCCACAGGAGAGGTCAGGAACAGTCCTGAGGTGTGGCTCCAGGGGTGCCAGCCTGGAAGGTATGTGGGCCAGGACTGTGGGGACAGAAGTCTGAAAACACAAACTCGGCTTAGGTTTGGGGACGTATGTATGACAGGACTGATCTACTGACTGTGAGGAAAACTTTTCAGGCTATGAACAAAGGGCAAGTGTGAGGCACTTGCTCAGGCTTGTGTGGATTTTGTGTCAGTGGTGCCTGAGAAATGTCAGGCTGGCCTCATGGGCCATGAACGAGTCTTTCTCTCTGGGGATTTGGCCCGATCCCAAGTGTTTGGGGTCAGTCTGTGGATAGGAGGAGTCCTTTATGTATTTTTTTTACCTCAGGTGTCCCACCAAAGAGGGATTCCAGAGCAGCGCCCTGAGTAGTGGTGACTAGACATCTTGAGCTCTGGTTAAGATTGGGGGACTAGGGGCATGGTAAGCCCCATATCTGAGCTCTTGGTTCGGTCACTGAGAGGCTTTACTTGAGGATAGGGATGAGGCTAAGAGTCAAAATGTGTGTTTGTGCCCATGGCGACCCTCAAGCCTGGGCGGGTCCTCATGGGCCACGCTGTTTTCTCCTACACTGAACGTTGGACAAGATGCCAACCACAAGGTTTCTGGCCATGGGGAACGAGGAGTTCTGATTTCTGCATCACGTTCAGCACTGGCCAGTGATTGGAGATTATGTCTAGGTTCTGAAGCTTGAAAACCGAGGTTGGGAAGATATGATGACCTACGGCCATGGCGGGCCCGATGTGCTCAGTGTGCGGCCAGTTGTCTGGGTGTAGGTCGCGAATTCCGGGCTCAGACTGTGTCAGACAGGGCATTAGTACCGAGGCTAGACTGTATAATTGGGGTAGAGTTGAGTGGCGTGCAGGTTGATCCTCATTTGGCGTTTCTGGGTAGCCCCATAAAGCAATGTTGTTCTTACAGAGGGCAGGCAGAGTGCTTCATTGTGGCTTTGGAATTTCCAAATTGGAGGCCTTGTGGGCCAGGAGTGTGAGGACAGAAGTCTGAGAACACAAGCTAGGCTTAGGCTTGAGGCGTGGGCACGGCAGGTACACTCGGTAGAGCTGAATCGAGATCTCGTGCATCTGAAGTCAGGGCGAGAATCAGACGTAGGCTCAGGTTGGAGTTTCTGTCCATGATGTCCCCTTAATGAAAGTTGGGGAGCATCATGAGGCAATGGAGGTTTTCCCACAGTGGGATTGTCTGATGCTCCAATCTGCAAGGATTCCTTCTGTGGGACAGTTGAGACCTGTTGGATGGATCCAGGACATACCATAAGGAACTTCTCAAGAGCAGGTTTCTATCGATGGATGCCTGGGCAGCCCAACTCACATTCCAATTATCTCTTAGTGACAACGCAGGTTTGATCTGCTGGCTCTGGGGGAGCAACCGAGGGGGCTGAGTTGAAATGGACTTTCTTGAGGATCGGTCTTAATGTGGGTTTGTGTCCATGGAGACCTTGGAATGGGGTAGTGGCGCCAGCGCCCTGAAGGATTCTCCTAAACAGAGGTATTGACACAGCTCCAAAGAGCAAGTTTCCCATATGGAGACGAGATTTGTTCTGATGTTGCCTCAGGAAACCCCATAAGCTGGTATTGGAAACCAGGCCTCTGAGGAGAGATGCCTGGAAACCAAGGCAATGGATCCGATTAAGGCCTAGAAGCCTGTCTGCTTCAGTCTTCTTCTCTGGGAACATCTGTCTATGGCTCTAAGTGGAGGTCATTGCTCAGCTTACATCAGACCACCCCTGTTTGTCCCGGGAGGCCTACACTATTGGGATGGTGTCAAGGTCTTTGGAAGTTTCTCCGAATCTGTAGGGTTGTGGCCAATAGAATGAGCAGAATTCCATTGGAGAGGGCATGCACAGTCCTGAGGTGTGGCCCCAGCTGTCCGGGTGTCTGTCGAGAGTTCTGGGCTCAGGCTGTGTCAGATAGCGCATAAGTGCCCGGGGTACAGTGTACATTTGGTGTACAGTCGAGTGGCATGTAGGTTGATCCTCATTTGGGGCTTCTGGGTAAACCCATAGGGCAATGCTGTTCTTCTGGGGGACAGGTAGAGTGCTGCATTGTGGCTCCTGAATTCCCAAACTGGAGGGCTTGGGGCCCAGAACTGTGATGACGGAAGTCTGACAACACAAGCTAGGCGTAGGTTTCAGAGCAAGGGCACAGCAGGCACAATCTGCTGAGCTGAATCGATATCTCATGCATATGGAGTCACGTCAAGCATCACTCTTTTGCTCAGGTTGGAGTTTCTGTCCATTTCCCCCATTCATGAAGGGTGGGACGCATCATGAGGCCATGGTAGTTTTCCCAAGATGGAAGTAGTGAGATGCTCCAATCCCCTAGGATTCCTTCTGCGGGTCATTTGAGACCTGTCGGGTGGCTCCAGGACATCCCATAGAGAACGACGCCAGAGCAGCTTTCTAACGATGGAATCTGAGCAGCCTGCCTCACATTCCAATTATCTGCTTGTGATAAGGCAGGTTCAATCTTCTGGCTCTGAGGGAGCCACCGAGGGGCCTGAGTTGAAATGGACTCTCTTGAGGATGGGTCTTTTTTTTTTTTTTTTTTAAAGATTTTATTTATTTATTTGAGAGAGAGAGACAGTGAGAGAGAGCATGAGTGAGGAGAAGGTCAGAGAGCGAAGCAGACTCCCCATGGAGCTGGGAGCCCGATGTGGGACTCGATCCCGGGACTCCAGGATCACGCCCTGAGCCGAAGGCAGTCGTCCAACCAACTGCGCCACCCAGGCGTCCCTTGAGGATGGGTCTTAATGTGGGTTTGTGTCCATGGAGACCTTTGAATGGGGCGGTGGCTCCAGGGACCTGAAGGTTTCTCCTATCTGGAGGTTTTGACTCAGCTCCAAAGAGCAAGTTTCCCATGTGGAGACGAGATTTATATTGATTGATACTTCTGGGAACCCACATATGCTTGTATTGGAAACCAGACTTTGAAGGAGAGATGCCTAGAAACAAAAGCAATGGATCCTACTATGGCCTAGGTGTCTGTCCGGTTCAATCTTCTTCTCTGGGGATATCTTTATACGCGTCTGAGTGGGGGTAGTTGCGCAGCTTGTGACAGATCACACCTCCTTGTCTGGCGGCCGATTCTATTGGGATGGCCTCAGGATCATTGGAGGTTTCTCCAAATCTGTCGGGTTGTGTCCAAAGGAATGAACAGAATTCCCTTGGAGAGTGCAGGCACAGTCCTGAGGTGTGGCTCCAGGGCCCCAGCCTGGAGGGTGTGTGGGTCAGGACTGTGGGGACAGAATTCTGAAAACAGCAACTCGGCTTGGGTTTTGGGACGTAGATATGGCAGGCCTGATACAGACCTTGAGGAGAATTTTTCGGGCTATGATTAACGGGCGAGTGTGAGGCGATTCTTCAGGATTTGGTCTCTGGATTTTGTGTCCACTGTGGCCGTGGAAAGTCAGGCTGGCCTCATCAGCCATGGTCGAGTTTTTCTCTCTGTGGATTTGGCCTTATTCCAAGTTTTTGGGGTCATTCTTTGGATGGTAGGAGTCCTTTCTCTCTCTCTCTCTCTCTCTCTCTCTCTCTCTATATATATATATATATATATATATATATATATATATATATTTTTTTTTTTTTACCTCATGTGTTTCACCAAAAAGGGATTGCAGAGAAGAGCTCGGAGTATGGGTGAATTGACTTCTCAAGCTCTGGTTAAGATTGAGGGACTAGGGGCATGGCAAGCCCCATATTCGGGCTCTTGGTCCAGCCCCTGAGAGGCTTTACTTGAGGACAGGGCTCACGCTGAGGGTCCCAATGTGTGTTTGTGCCCATGGCGGCCCTCAAGCATAACAGGGACCTCATGGACCATGTTGGTTTCTCCTACACTGATTGTTGGACAACATGCTAACCACAAGGTTTCTGGTCATGAGGAAGGAGGAGTTCTGATTTCTGCATCACGTACACTGCTTGGCAGTGAGTGGAGATAAGGTCTAGGTTCTGAAGTTTGAAAACAGAGGTTGGGAAGAGACAACCTAAGGCCATCGCGTGTCTGATGTGCTCAGTGTGTGTCCAGGTGTCTGGGTGTCGGTCGGGAAGTCTGGCCTCAGTCTGTTTCAGACAGCGCATGAGTGCCCAGGTTAGATTTTACAATTGGGGTACAGTCGAGTGGCGAGCAGGTTGATCCTCATTTGGGGTTTCTGGGTAGCCCCATAGGGGTTGTGGGGTTTTTCTTCTGGAGGGCAGTCAGAGTGCTGAATTGTGGCTCCAGCATTCCCAAACTGGAGGGCTTGTGGCCCAGGAGTGTGAGGACAGAAGTCTGAGAACACAAGATAGGCCAGGTTTTCGGGGTGACAGCATGGCAGGCACGTTCTGCAGAGCTAAATTGAGATCTCGTCATCTGAAGTCAGGGCGAGGATCAGACATCGGCTCAGGTTGGAGTTTCTGTTCATGATGGTCCCTTCATGAAGGGGGGGTGGCGAATCATGTGGCCATGGAGTTTTTCCTTCAATGGGAGTTGTGAGATGTTGACACTGCAAGGATTCCATCTGTGGGACAATTAAAACCTGTTGGATGGCTCAAGGACCTCCTATCCGGAATGACTCCAGAGCAGGGTTCTAAGGATATATGCCTGGGCAGCCTTTCTCGCATTATAATTGTATCCTCTCGACAAGACAGGTTTGATCTGCTGCCTCTGGGGGAGCAACTGAGGGGGCTGAATTGAAATGGACTCTCCTGAGGATCAGTCATAATGTGGGTTTTTGTTCATGGAGACCTTGGAATGGGGCAGTGGCACTGGGGCACTGAAGGATTCTCCTAACCGGAGGTTTTGATCCATCTCCATTGAGCAAGTTTCCCATGTGGTGATGAGATTTGTTATGATCAGTGCCTCAGGACCCCCCCATGCTGGTATTGGAAACCAGGACTCTGAGGAGAGATGTCTGGAAACAAAACAATGGATCTGATTAGGGCCTAGATTCCATTTGAATCTGCTTCTTTGGGGACATCTGTCTATGGGTCTGAGTGTAGGTAGTTGTGCAGCTGGTGTCATATTGTCCATGTTTGTACCGGGCAGCCCACAGTATTGGGATGACCACAGAGTTAATGGAGGTTTCTCTGAATTTGTAGTATTGGGGCCAATGAAATGGGCAGAATTTCCATGGAGAGGGCAAGCACAGTCCTGAAGTGTGGCTCCAGGGGCAGCATCCTGGAGGGTGTGTGGACTAGGGCTGTGGGGACAGAAGTCTGAAAATGCAAACTCAGCTTAGGTTTGGGGATGGAGGTATGGCAGGCACGATCTACAGACGGTGAGGAGAACTCTTCGTGATATGAACAAAGCGTGAATGTGAGGTGCTTCCTTAAGCTTTTGTCTCTGGATTTTGTTTCAACAATAGCCGTTGTATGTCGAGGTGGCTTCATCGGGCACGGACGAGTTTCCCTCTCTGGGGATTTAGACTGATTCCAAGAGTTTGGGGTCATTCTTTGGGATGGGAGGAGTCCTGTCTGTTTTTTTTTTTTTTCTTTTTTTTCTTATTTCAAGTGTCCCACCAAAAGACTGATTCCCGAGGAGAGCACTGGGGAGGGGCAACTGGACAACCCGACCTCAGTTTAGAATGGGGGCCTAGGGGCATGGCAAGCCCCATATGCTGGCTCCTGGTCCAGTCACTAAGAGGACTTACTTACTTGAGGACAGGACTCACGCTGAGTATCACAATGTGAGTTTGTGCCCAACCTGACCCTCAAGCATGGATGGGGCCTCATGGGCCAAACTGGCTTCTCCTACTCTGAACGTTCTACAACATGCCAACCACATGGTTTCTTGCCATGCGGAAGGAGGAGTTCTGATTTCTGCATCATGTCCAACCCTGGGCAGTGATTGGGGATAAGGTCTAGGTTCTGAACCCTGAAAAACAGGGTGGGAAGAGATGACGTCCTAAGGCCATAGCGGGTCAGGTGTGCTCGGTGTGTGGCCTGCTGTCTGGGTGTTGGTCATGGGGTCCGAACTCAGGTTGTGTCACACAGGGCATTAGTGCCCAGCAACGACTGTATAATTGGGGTACAGTCAAGTGGCGTGCAGGTTGATCCTCATTTGAGGTTTCTGGGTAGCCCCATAGGGCAAGGTTTTTCTTCTGGAGCACAGGCAGAGTGCTGCATTGTGGCTCCAGAATTGCCAATCTGGAGGGTTTGTGGGCCAGGAGTGTGAGGACGGAAGTCTGAGAACACAAGCTAGGCTTAGGTTTGGGGGCGAGGACATAGCAGGAACACTCTGCAGAGCTAAATAGAGATCTTGTGCATCTGAACTCAGGGCAAGCATCTGACTTTGGCTCAGGTTGGATTTTCTGTCCATGATGGGCCATTCATGAAGGGGGAGGGTCTCAAGAGGCCATGTAGTTATTCCCACGATGGGAGTTGTGAGATGCTCCAAACTGCAAGGATTCTTTCTGTAGGTTCCTTGAGAACAGTTGGATGGCTTCCAGACATCCCATATGGAATGACTCCAGAACAGGATTCTAAGGATGGACTTGTGTTGTGCCCGCCTTACATTCCAATTATTTCCTAGCAACAAAGCAGGTTCAATCTGCTTGCTCCGTTGCAGCAACCGAGGGGGCTGAGTTGAAATGGACTCTCCTGAGGTTGGGCCATATTGTGCATTTGTGTCTGTGGAGACCTTGGAATGGGGCGGTGGATCTGGGGCCCTGTAGGATTCTCCTAACCGGAGGTTTTGACAGAGCTCCAAAGATTACATTTCCAATATGGAGTCGAGATTTGTTCTGATGGGTGCCTCTGGAATCCCTCATATGCTGGTATTGGAATCCAGGCCTCTGAGGAGAGATGTCTGGAAACCAAAGCAATGTATTTGATTAGGGCCTAGGGGCATGTCCAGTTCAATCTGATTCTCTGGGGACATCAGTCTACGGGTCTTATTAGAGGTAGTTGCTCAGCTTGTGTCACATCGCCCCTGTTTGTCCTGGACGGCCTAAACTATTGGGAAGTCCTAGGGGTCTTTGGAGGTTTCTCCCACTCTCTGTGGTTGTGGCCAGTGGAATGGGCAGAATTCCCTTGGAGAGAGCAGGCACAGTCCTGAGGTGTGGCTCCAGGGATCCCAGCCTCGAGGGTGTGTGGGCCAGGGCTGTGGGGACAGCAGTTTGTAAACAGAATCTCGGCTTAGATTAAGGGACGTAGTTATGGCAGCATGGTCTACAGACCTTGAGGAGAACTCTTTGGGCAATGAACGAAGGGCGAGTGTGAGGCCCTTGCTCAGTCTTTTGTCACTGGATTTTGTGTCAACAATGGCTGAGGAATGACGGAGTGGCCTCATGGGCCATGAATGAGATTCCCTCTCAGGGATTTGGCCAGACTCCAAGAGTTTAGATTCATTCTGTGGGATGGTGGAGTCTTTTCTGTTTTTTTTTTTTTTTTTTTTTTAACCTCAGGTGTCCCACCAAAAGAGGGATTCCAGAGCAGAACCCTGGGGAGGGGCAAGTGGACAACCCGACATCTGGTTAATATTCGGGGCCTAGGGCCATAGTAATTCCCATACGCGGGCTCTTGTTCTAGCCACTGAGAAGCCTTATTTGAGGACTGGGCACACGCTGAGGGTCACAATGCGTGTTTGTGCCCAACGCGGCCCGCAAACATGGGTGGGGCCACCTGGGCATGCTGGTTTCTCATACACTGAACATTGGACAACAGGCCAACCACAAGGACTCTGGGCACGGGGAAGGAGGAGTTGTGATTTCTGCATCACATTAACCACTGGGCAGTGATTGGAGATAAGGTCTAGGTTCTGAAGCCTGAAAACCAAGGTTGGGGAGATATGATGACCAAAGGCCATGGTGGTTCCGAGTGCTCAGTGTGTGTCGGTTGGGAGGTTTGGGCTCATGCTGTGTCACACAGTTCATTAGGGCCTAGGGTAGACTGTATAATTGGTGTGCAGTTGAGTTGCGTGCAGGTTGATCTTTTCTGGGTAGCCCCATAAGGCAAAGATTTACTTCTGGAGGGCAGGCAGAGTGCTGAATTGTGGCTCCAGAATTCCTAAACTGGGGGCGAGTTGGTCAGGAGTGTGAGGACATAAATCTGAGAGCACAAGCTAGTCTTAGGTTTAGGGGAGAGCACAGGGCAGGCACACTCTCCAGAGATGAATTGGGATCTCGTGCATCAGAACTCAGGGCGAGTATCAGATGTTGGCTCACGTTGGAGTTTCTGTCCATGATGGCCCCTTCATGAAGGGGGGGGGGCATCAGGGGCCATTGAGGTTTTCCCATGATGGGAATTTTGAGATGCTCCAAACCACAAGGATTCCTTCTGCATTACAATTGAGATCTGTTGGATTGGTCCAGGATGTCCCATGGGAAATGACTCCAGAGCAGGGTTCTAAGGATGGATGCCTGGGCAGACCGTCTCGCATTCCAAATGTCTCCTAGCAAAAAGTCAGGTTCCATTGCTGGTTCAGGAGGACCACCGAGGGGGCTGAGTTGAAATGGACTCTCTTGCAGATGGGTCCTAATGTGAGTTTGTTTCCATGGAGACCTTGGAATGGGATGGTGGCACTGGAGCCCTGAAGGATTCTCCTAACCTGAGGTTTTGACACAGCTCCAATGAGCAAGTTTCCCATGTGGAGATGACATTTGTTCTGATCGGTGCCTCAGGAAACCCCATATGCTGGTATTGGAAACCAGGACTCTGGGGAGAGATGCCTTTAAACCAAAGCAATGGATCTGACTGGGGCCTAGGGGCCTGTCGGGATCATTGTTTTTCTCTGGGGACATCTGCCTACTTGTCTGAGTGGAGATAGTTGTTCAGCTGGTGGCAGATCGCCCCTGTTTGTTCCGGGTGACCTACACCATTGGGATAGCTTCAGGGATTTTGGAGGTTCCTCTAATTTGTACAGTTGTGGTGAATGGAATGGGCAGAATTCCATTGGAGAGGGCAGGCACAGTCCTATCGTGTGGCTCCAGAGCCCCCATCCTAGAGGGTGTGTAGGCCAGGGCTATGGTGACAGAAGTCTGAAAACATAAACTTGGATTAGGTTTGGGAATAGAGGTATGGCAGGCCTGATCTACAGACCGTGAGAAGAATTTTTTGGGCTCTGAACAAAGGGCCAGTGTGAGGCGCTTGCTTAGGTTTTTGTCTCTGGATTTTGTGTCAGCTGTTGCCGTGGAATGTTGATGTGGCCTCATGGACCATGGATGATTCTTTCTCTCTTGGGGTTTGGCGCGATCCCAAGAGCTTAGGTCTTTCTGTGGATGGGAGGAGTCTTTTTGGTATTTTTTTACCTCAGGTGTCCCACCATAGAGGAATTCTAGAGCAGAGCCCTGAGTAGGGTTGACTAGACATTTAGAACTCTGGTTAAGATTGGGGAACTAGGGGCATTTCAAGCCCCATAGGTGGGCTCTTGTTCCATCCACTGAGAGGCCTTACTTGAGGACAGAGCACCTGCTGAGGGTCACAATGTTTGTTTGTGCCCAACGTGGCCCTCAAACATGGGCGGGGCCACCTGGGCACGCTGGTTTCTCCTACACTGACCATGGGGCAACATGCCAACATCAAGGATTCTGGGCATGGGGAAGGAGGGGTTCTCATTTTTGCATCACGTATACCCCTGGGGAGTGAGTGGAGAGAAGGTCTAGGTTCTGAAGCCTGAAAACCAAGGTTGGGAAGTAATGACGGCATAAGGCCATGGCAGGTCCGATGTGCACAGTGTGCATCCAGGTGTCTGGGTGTCGTTCGGGAGGTCTGGGCTCAGGCTGTGTCAGACAGGTCTTCAGTGCTCAGGCTAGTCTGTATAATTGAGGTACAGTCAAGTGGCATGCAGGTTGATCTTCATTTGGCGTTTCTGGGTAGCCCAATAGGGCAACATTTTTCTTCTTGAGGTCAGGCAGAGTGCTGCATTGTGTCTCCAGAATTCCAAACTGTAGGGCTTGTGGGCCAGGAGTGTCAGGATGGATCTGAGAATAAAAGCTAGGCTTAGGTTTCAGAATGAGAGCACGGCAGGCACACTCTGCAGAGCTGAATCGAGATTTCATGCATCTAAAATCTGGGCGAGGATCAGACGTTGGCTCAGGATGGTGTTTCTATTCATGATGGCCCCTTCATGAAGGTGGGGGTGCATCATGAAGCCATGGAGGATTTCCCATGGTGGGATTGTGTGATGCTCCAAACCACAAGTATTCCTTCTGTGGGACAGTCGAGACCTGTTGGATGGATCCAGGACGTCCCATAAGGACATTGTGCAGAGCAGGGTTCTAACAATGGATGCCTGGGCAGCCCATCTCGCATTCCAATTGTTTCCTAGTGACAAGGCAGGTTCAATATGTTGGCTCTGGGGAAGCAACCATGGGGGCTGAGTTGAAATGGACTCTCCTGAGGATTGGTTGTAATGTGGGTTTGTTTCCATGGAGAACTTGGAATGGGGTAGTGGCTCCAGGGCCCTGAAGGATTCTCTTAACCAGAGGTTTTGAGACAGCTCCAAAGAGCAAGATTACCATGTGGATATGAGATTTGTTATAATTGGTGCCTCAGGAACCACAAAAGGTGGTTTTAGAAACCAGGCATCTGAGGAGAGATACCTAGAAACCAAGGAAATTGATCCATTTAGGGCCTGGGGTCTGAGCAGTTCAATATTCTTCCCTGGGAACATCTGTCTATGGTTCTGAGTGGAGGTCGTTGCTCAGCTTGTGTCAGATCGCCCCGGTTTGTCCCGGGTGTCCAAAATTATTGGGATGGTCTCAGTGTCTTTGGAGGTTACTCCTAGTCTGCAGGGTTGTGGCCAATGGAATGGGCAGAATTCCCATGGAGAGGGCAGGCATAGTCCTGAGCTGTGGCTCCAGCTGTATGGGTGTCAGTTGGGAGGTCTGCGCTCAGGCTCGGCATTATTACCCAGGCTAGACTGTATAATTGGGGTACAGGTGAGTGGCGTGCATTTTGATCCTCATTTGGTTTTTCTGGATAGCCCCATAGGGCAACGTTTTTCTTCTGGAGGGAAGGCAGAGTGCTGCATTGTGGCTCGAGAATTCCCAAACTGGAGGGCTTGTGGCCCAGGACTGTGAGGATGGAAGTCTCAGAACACAAACTAGGCCAGTGTTTTGGCACGAGGGCACAGCAGGCACGCTCTGCAGAGCTGAATAGAGATCTTATGGATCTGAAGTCAGGTCGAGGATCAGATGTTGGCTCAGGTTGTTGTTTCTTTCCATGATCCCCTTTTATGAAGAGGGGTGGCATCATCAGGCCATGGGGGTTTTCCCACGATGGGAGTTGTGAGATGATCTAATCGGCAAATATTACTTCTGTGGACCAGTTGAAACCTGTCAGATGACTTCAGGTGTCCCATATGGAGTGACGCCAGAGCAGTGTTCTAAGGTGGATGCCTGGAGGGCCCGGCTGGCATTCCAATTGTCTCCTGAAACAAGGCTCACTCAATCTGCTGGTTCTCTGGGAGCAACCTAGTAGGCTGTGTTGAAATGGAATCTCCTGAGGATGGGTCATAGTGTGGGTTTGTGTCCATGGAGACCTTGGAATGGGGTGGGGGATCTGGGGACCTGAAGGTTTCTCCTAACTGGAGGTTTTGACACAGCTCCAAAGAGCAAGTTTCCCATGTGGAGATGAGATTTGTTCTGATTGGTACCTCCGGAAAACCCCATATGCTGGTAATGGAAACCAGGCCTCTGAGGAGAGATGCCTGGAAACAAAACCAATGGATCCTACTATGGCCTAGGTGCCTGTGCAGTACAATTTTCTTCTCTGGGGATATCTGTCTACGGGTCTGAGTGGAAGTAGTTGTTCAGCTTGTGACAGATCGCCCCTGTTTTGTCCTGGGGGCCGACACTATTGTGATGGCCTCGGGGACTTTGGAGGTTTCTCCTAATCTGTAGGGTTGTGGCCAATGGAATGGGCAGAATTCCCCTGGAGAGGGCAGGCACAGTCCTGAGGTGTGGCTCCAGGGGCCCAAGTATGGAGGGTGTATGGGCTAGAATTCTGAGGTGTGGCTCCAGGGGCCCAAGAACGGAGGGTGTATGGGGACAGAATTCCGAAAACACAAACAAGGCTTAGGTTTGGGGACATAGCTATGGCAGGACCGATCTACAGACCGTGAGGAGAATTTTTCGGGCTATTAACAAAGTGCGAGTGTGAGGCACTTGCTCAGGCGTTGTCTCTGTATTTTTTGTCAACGGTGAGTGTGGAATTTCGGGGTGGCCTCATGGTCCATGGATTAGTCTTTCTCTCTGGAGATTTTGCCCAATCCCTAGAGTTTGAGATCATTCTGTGGGATGGGAGGAGCCCTTTCTGTTTTTATACCTCAGTTGTCCCACCAAAAGAGGGATTCCAGAGCAGAGCATGGGGGAGGGGCGATTGGACAACCCGAACTCCGGTTAAGAATGGGGGCCTATGGGCATGTATGCCCCATATGCGGCTCTTGTTCCAGCCACTGAGAGGCCTTACTTGAGGACAGGACACACGCTGAGGGTTACAATGCGTGTTTGTGCCCAACGCGTCCTCCAAGCATGGGCGGGTCCTCATGGGCAACGCTGGTTTCTCCTACACTGAACTTTGGACAACATGCCAACCACAAGGTTTCTCACCATGGGGAAGGAGGAGTTCTGATTTCTGCATCACGTTCACCCCTGGGCTGTGAGTGGACATAAGGTCTACGTTCTGAATTCTGAAAACCGAGGTTGGGAAGAGAGGACGACCTAAGGCCATGGTGGGTCCATTGTCCTCTGTGTGTGGCCAGCTCTCTGTGTGTCAAAAGGGAGGTCTGGGCTCGGGCTGTGTCAGAAAGGGCATTAGTGCTCACTGTAGGCTCTATAATGGGGGTACAGTCAAGCGGCCTTCAGGTTGACCCTCAATTTGGGTTTCTGGGTAGTCCCATAAAGCAACGTGTTTCTTCTGGAAAGCAGGCATAGTTCTGTCTTGTGTGTCTGAAATTCCCAAACTGGAGGGCTTGTGGGCCAGGAGTGTGAAGACAGAAGTCTGAGAACACAAGCTATGTGTAGGATTTGGGGGGCGAGGGCACGGCAGGGACACTCTGCAAAGCTGAATCGAGATTTCATGCATGTGAAGTCAGCAGGAGGATCAGATGTTGGCTTACTTTGGAGTTTCTGTCCCTGATGGCCCCTTCAAGAAGGGGGGGGCGGGCATCACGGGGCCATGGGGGTTTTCCCATTATGAGAGTTGTGAGATGCTCCAAACAGCAAGGATTCCTTCTCTGGGACAGTCGCAACATGTTGGATGGCGCTGGGACATCCGGTATAAAACGACTCCGGAGCATGGTTCTAAGGATGGATGCCTGTCAGCCCGCCTTGCATTCCAATTGTCTCCTAGCGACACGGCAGGAACCATCTGCTGGATCTGGGGGAGCAGCCGAGGGGGCTGAGTTGAAATCGACTCTCCTACGGATGGGTAATTATATGGGTTTGTGTCCATGGAGACCTTGGAATGGGGTGGTGGCACCGGGGCCCTGAGGATTGCTTTAATCGGAAGTTTTGATACAGTTCCAAAGAGCAAGTTTCCCATGTGGGGACGAGATTTGTTCTGATTGGTACCTCAGGAAACCCACATATGGTGGTATTGGAAACCAGACCTCTGGGGAGAGATGCCTGGAAAACAAAGCAATGGATCTGATTAGAGCCTAGGGGC
The DNA here is from genome assembly GCF_020171115.1 of Neogale vison. NCBI lineage: Eukaryota > Metazoa > Chordata > Mammalia > Carnivora > Mustelidae > Neogale > Neogale vison. The sequence goes on from NC_058094.1 coordinate 98,826,861, forward strand.
CTGTCTGGTTAATGTTCTTCCCTGGGGACAAATGTCTCTGGGTCTGAGTGAAGGTAGTTGCTCAGGTGTTGGTAGATCTCACCTGTTTGTCCCGGGGTGCCTATACTATTGGGAGGGCCAGGGGGACCATAGAGGTTTCTCCTAACCTGTAGGGTTGTGGTCAATTGAATGGGCAGAATTCCCTTGGAGAGGGCAGACACAGTCTTGATGTGTGTCTCCAGGGTCCCAAGCATGAAGGGTGTGTGGGCCAGGGTTGTGGGGACAAAAGTCTAAAAAAACAAACTTGTCTTATTGTTGGGGACAAAGGTATGGACAGCCTCAAATACAGACCAAGAAAGAACTCTTCAGGACATGAAGAAAAGGCGAGTGTGAGGCGCTTGCTCAGATATTTTTTCTCGGGATTTAGTGTCAAAAATAGCCATGGAATGTCCGGGTGGCCTAATGGGCCATGGACGAGTCTCCCTTTCAGGGGATTTGGCCCAATCCCAAGAGACTGGGGTCATTCTGTGGGATGGGGAATGCTTTGTGTTTGTTTGTTTGTTTGTTTGTTTTAACCTAAGATGTCCCACCAAAAAAGGGATTCCAGAGCAGAGCCTTGAGGAGTGGCGACTGGAAAACTCGACCTCTGGTTAAGATTGGGGACCTTGGGGCATGGCAAGCCCCATATGTGGGCTCTTGTTCCTGTCACTGAGTGGCCTTACTTGAGGACAGGGCTCACTCTTAGGGTCACAGTGAGTGTTTGTGCACAATGCGGCCCTCAATCATGGGCGGGTCCTCATGGTCCACACTGTTTTCACCTACACTGAATGTTGGACAACATGCCAAACACAAGGTTTCTTGCCATGGGGAAGGAGCAGTTCTGATTTCTGCATCACGTTCATCACTGGGCATTGATCGGAGATAAGTTCTAGGTTCTGAAGCTTGAAAACCAAGGGTGGGAAGAGATGACGAACTAAGGACATTTCAGGGGCCATGTGCTCTCTGTGCAGCCAGATATCTGGGTGTCAGTCGGGAGGTCTGGACTCAGGCTGTGTCAGACAGGGCATAAGAGCCCAGGGTAGGCTGTATAATTGGGGTACAGTTGAGTGGCCTGCAGGTTGATTCTCATTTGAGGTTTCTGGGTATCCCCATAGGGCAACAATTTTCTTCTGGAGGACAGGCAGAGTGTTGCATTGTGTCTCCAGAAATCCCCAAGTGGAGGGCTTTTTGGTCAGGAGTGTGAGGACAAAAACCTGAGAGCACAAGCTAGTCTGAGGTTTTGGGGCAAAGGCAGGGCAGGCACACTCTGCAGAGCTGAATTGCGATCTCGTGCATCTGAAGTCAGGGCGAGGATCAGACATTGGCTCACACTGGTGTTTCTGTCCATGATGACCCCTTCATGATGGGAGGGGAAACAGGAGGCCATTGAGGTTTTCCCAGGATGGGTATTGTGAGATGCTCCAAACTGCAAGGATTCCTTCTTTTGTACAATTGAGATCTGTTGGATGGCTCCAGGACGTCCCATAGGAAACGACTCCAGAGCAGTGTTATAAGAATGGATGCCTGGGCAGAATGCCTCACATTCCAATTTGCTCCTAGCAAAAAGATATATTTGATCTGCTGGGTCTGGGGGAGCAACCGAGTGGGCGGAGTAGAAATGGACTCTCCTGCTGATGGGTCATCATGTGGGTTTGTGTCCATGGAGACCTTGGAAAGTGGCGGTGGTACCGGGGCCCTGAAAGATTCTCCTAACTAGAGGTTTTGACATAGCTCCAAAGAGCACGATTAACATGTGGAGACAACATTTGTTCTGATCAGTGTCTCAAGAATCCCCATATGCTGGTATTGGAAACCAGACCTTTGGGGAGAGATGAATGGAAACCAAAGCAATGGATCTAAATGGGGCCTAGGGGCCTGTTGGGTCAATGTTTTTCTCTGGGGATATCTGTCTACAGTGCTGAGTGGAGGTAATTGATCAGCTGGTGGCAGATCTCCCCTGTGTGTCCCGGGTGACCTACACCATTGGGATAATTTTGGGGATTTTGGAGGGTCCTCTATTTTGTACGGTTCTGGCCAATAGAATGGGCAGAATTCCTTTGGAGCGGGCAGGCACAGTCCTAAGTTGTGGCTCCAGAGACCCAAGCCTGGAGGTTGTGTGGGCCAGGGCTGTGGTGACAGAAGAAGCCTGAAAACCCAAACTCTGATTACATTTGAGAAAAAAGGTATGGCAGGCCCGATCTTCAGACCATGAGGAGAACTCTTTGGGATATGAACAAAGAGCGAGTGTGAGGCATTTGCTGAGGCTTTTGTCTGGATTTTTTATCAACGATGGCCATGGAATGTCAGTGTGGCCTCATGGGCCATGGACGTGTCTCCCTCTCTAGAAACTTGCCCATATCCCAAGAGCTTGGGTTCATTCTGTGGGATGGGAAAAGTCTTTCTGTTTTTATACCTCAGGTGCCCCACAAAAAGAGGGATTCCAGAACAGAGCCCTGGAGAGGGGCGACTGGACAAACCAACCTCTGGTTAAGATTGGGAGCCTAGGAGCATGGCAAACTCCATATGCAGGCTCTTGGTCCAGGCAATGACAGTCCTTATTTGAAAACAGCTCACGCTGAGGCTCACAATGCTTGTTTGTGCCAAACGCGGCCTTCAAGCATGGGCAGGGCCTAATGGAAGATGCTGGTTTATCCTACACTGAATGTTGGACAACATGCCAACCACAAGGTTTCTTGCCATGGGGAAGGAGCAGTTCTGATTTCCTCATCACCTTCACCCCTGGGCAGAGATGGGAGATAAGGTCTAGGTTCTGAAGCTGAAAACCAAGGTTAGGAAGAGAGGACGACCTAAGGCCATGGCGGGTCCGATGTGTTCAGTGTGAGGACAGCTGTCTGGGTGTCAGTCTGGAGGTTTGGCATCAGGCTGTGTCAGACAGGGCATTAGTGCCCAGGCTAGACTCTATAATTGGGGTACTGTCGACTGGCGTGCAGGCTGATCCTCATTTGTGGTTTCTGGGTAGCCCCATAAAGCAACGTATTTCTTCTGGAGGGCAGGCAGCATGCTGCATTGTGGCTCCAGAATTACCAAACAGGAGGGCTTATGGGCCAGGAGTGTGAGGACGGAATTCTGAGAACACAAGCTAGGCATAGATTTTGGGGCGAGGGCACGGCAGGCACACACTGCAGAGCTGAATCAAGATCTCGTGCATCTGAAGTCAGGGCGAGGATCAGACATAGGCTCAGGTTGGAGTTTCTGTCCATGATGGCCCCTTCATGAAGGGGGCGGGGTATCACGATGACATGGAGGTTTTCCATCAGTGGGAGTTGTGAGAATCTCCAAGCTGCAAGGATTCCTTCTGCGGGACAATTGAGAGCTGTCAAATGGCTTCAGGACCTCCCATAAGGAATGACTCCAGAGCAGGGTTCTAAGGATGGATGCCTGGGCAGCCTGCCTCGCATTCCAAATGTATCCTCTCTACAAGACAGGTTCGATCTTTTGCCTCTGGGGGAGCAACTGAGGGGTCTGAGATGAAATGGACTCTCCTGTGGGTGGGTCCTAATGTGAGTGTGTGTCCATGGAGACCTTGGAATGGGGCAGAGGCAGCGGGGCACTGAAGGTTTCTCCTAACTGGTGGTTTTGCGACAATCCAACGAGCAAGTTTCCCAGGTGGAGATGAAATTTGTTCTGATCGGTGCCTCAGGAAACCCCCATATGCTGGTATTGAAAACCAGGCCTCTAAGGAGAGATGCCTGGAGACCATAGCAATGGATTTGATTAGGGCTTAGGGGCTTGTACAGTTCAATCTATTTCTCTTGGGAAATCTGTCACTTGGTCTGAGTGGAGGTAGTTGCTCTTCTAGTGTCAGATCATCCCTGTTTTTCCCAGTCGGCCTACACTATTGGGATTGCCTCGGACACTTTGGAGGTTTCTCCTAATTTTTAGGGTTTGGCCAATGGAATGGGCAGAATTCCCTTGGAGAGGGCAGGCACAGTCCTGAGTTGTGGCTTTAGGGGTCCCAGCCTGGAGGGTGTGTGGGCCAGGGCTGTGCGGACAGATGTCTGAAAACACAAACCTGGCTTAGGTTTCAGAACATAGGTATGGTAGGCCCGATCTACAGACCATGAGGAGAACTTCTTGGGATAAGAACAAAGAGCAACTGTGAGGCGCTTACTCAGGCTTCTCTCTCTGGATTTTGTGTCACCGATGGCTGTGCAATGTCGAGGTGGTCTCATGGGCCATGGAAGAGTCTCCAATTCTGGGGATTTGGCCCGATCCCAATAGTTAAGTGTAATTCTGTGGGATGGGATGAGTCCTTCCTGTTTTTTTCACCTCAGGAGTCTCACCAAAAGAGGGATTCCAGAAAAGAGCCCTGGAGAGGGTCAACTGGACAACCTGACCTTTGGTTAAGATTGGGGGCCTAGGGGCATGAAAGCGCCATATGCAAGCTCTTGTTCCAGCCACTGAGAGGTCTTACGTGAAGAAAGGGATCACGCTGAGGGTCACAATTCGTGTTTGTGCTAAACGTGGAACTCAAGCATGGGCAGGGCCTCATGGGGCATGCTGGTTTCTCCTACACTGATCGTTGGACAACATGCCAACCACAATGTTTCTGGCCATGGGGAAGGCAGAGTACTGATATCTGCATCACCTTCGCCCCTGGGCAGTGATTGGAGATAAGGTGTAGGTTCTGAAGCTAGCAAACTGAGGTTGGGAAGAGATGACGACCTAAGGCCTTGGCAGGTCTAATGTGCTCAGTGTGCGGCCAGCTCTCTGGGTTTCAGTCGGAGGTCCGGGCTCAGGTTCTGTCAGACTTGGCATTAGTGCACAAGGTAGACTGTAAAATCAGGGTACAGTCGAGTGGCGTGTAAGTTTATCCTCATTTGGGGTTTCTGGGTAGCCCCTGATGGCAACGTTTTTCTTCTGGAGGGCAGGCAGAGTGCTTCAGTGTGGCTCCAGAATTCCCAAACTGGACGTCTTGTGGGTCAGGAGTGTGAGGATAGAAGTCTGAGAATACAAGCTAGGCTTAGGTTTTGGGGCGAGGGCATGGCAGGCACACTGTGCAGAGCTGGATCGAGATCTCATGCATCTGAAGTCAGGGCGAGGATCAGACGTTGGCTCAGGTTGGAGTTTCCGTCCATGATGGCCTGTTCATGAAGGGGAGGATCTCATGAGGCCATGGAGGTACTCCCATGATTGGAGTTTTGAGATGCTCCAAACCGCAAGGATTCCTTCTGTGTGACTGTTGAGACTGTTGGATGACTCCAAGACGTCCCAAAGAGAACGATTCCAGAGCAGGGATCTAAGGATGGATGGGTGGCAGCCTGTCTCATATTACAATTATCTGTTAGCAACAAGGTAGGTTCGATCTGCTTGCTGTGGGGGAGCCACCAAGTGGGCTGAGTTGAAATGGACTCTCCGGAGGATGGGTCATAATGTGGATTTGTGTCCATGGAGACCTTGGAATGGGGCAGTGACTACGGGGACTTGATGTATTCTCCTAAGTGGAGGTTTTGACACAGCTCCGAAGAGCAAGTTTCCCATTTGTAGAGGACATTTTTTTCTGATTGGTACCTCAGGAAATCCCATATGCTGGCATGGGAAACCAGGCTTCTGTGGAGAGATGCCTGGAAACCAAAGCATTGGTTCTGATTAGGGCCTAAGGGCGTGTCTGGTTCAATCTTCTCTGGGGACATCTATCTACCAGTCTGAGTGGAGGTAGTTGCTAAGATTGTGTCAGATCACCCCTGTTTGTTCTGGGTGGCCCACAGTATTGGGATGGCCTCGGAGACTTTGGAGGCTTCTCCTAATCTGTATTGTTGGGGCCAATGAAATGGACAGGCACACACCTGAGGTGTGGCTCCAGGGGCTTCATCCTGGAGGGTGTGTGGGCCAGGGCTGTGGGGACAAAAGTCTGAAAACACAAACTCGGCTTAAGTTTGGGGATGTAGGTATGGCAGGCATGATCTACAGACGGTGAGGAGAACTCTTCGTGATATTAACAAAGGGCGAATGTGAAGTGCTTCATCAAGCTTTTTTCTCTGGGTTTTGTGTCAATAATGGCCATTGAATGATGAGGTGGCTTCATTGGCTATGTATGTGTATCCCTCTCTGGCGATTTGGCCCAATCCCAAGAGTTAGTTGTCATTTTTTAGGTTGGGAGGAGTCTTTTCTGTTGTTGTTTTTTTTTAATTTATTTATTTTCATAAAAACAGTATTCACTATTGTTTCACCACACCCAGTGCTCCATGCAATCTGTGCCCTCTGTAATACCCACCACCTGGTACCCCAACCTCCCACACCCCCTCAGATTGTTTTTCAGGGTCCATAGTCTCTCATGATTCACCTCCCCTTCCAATTTACCACAACTCCCTTCTCCTCTCTAACACCCCTTGTCCTCCATGATATCTGTTATGCTCCACAAATAAGTGAAACCATATGATAATTGACTCTCTCTGCTTGACTTAGTTCACTCAGCATAATCTTTTTTTTTTTTTTTTAACCTCAAGTGTCCCACCAAAAGATTCCAGAGGAGAGCCCTGGGGATGGGTGACTGGACAACCTGACCGCTGGTTTAGAATGGGGGCCTAGGGGCATGGCAAGCCCCATATGCTGGCTCCTTGTCCAGCCACTGAAAGGCCTTACTTGAGGACAGGGCTCACACTGAGTGTCATAGTGTGAGCTTGTGCCCAACCTGGCCCTCAAGCATGGATGGGGCCTCATGGGTCACGCTGGTTTCTCCTAATCTGAATGTTCAACAACATGCTAACCACATGGTTTCTTGCCATGCGGAAGGAGGAGCTCTGATTTCTGCATCAGGTTCAACACTGGGCTGTGACTGGAGATAAGGTCTAGGATCTGAATCCTGTAAAACGAGGTTGGGAAGAAATGACGATATAAGGCCATGGTTGTGTATGATGTGCTCAGTGTGTGGTCTACTGTCTGGGTGTCGGTCAGGAGGTCCAGACACAGGTTGTGTCAGACAGGACATTAGTGCCAAGCGTAGACTGTATAATTGGGGTACAGTTGAATGGCGTGTAGGTTGATCCTCATTTGGGGTTTCTGGGTAACCCCATAGGGCAAAGTTTTTCTTCTGGGGGCAGGCAGAGAGCTGCATTGTGGCTCTGGAATTCCCAAACTGGAGGGCTTGTGGGACAGGATTGTGAGGACGGAAGTCTGAGAACACAAGTTAGGCTTACGTTTTAGGGCAAAGACACGGCAGGCACACTCTGCATAGCTGAATCGAGATCTCGTGCATCTAAACTCAGGGCGTGGATCAGTCTTTTACTCAGGTTGGAGTTTCTGTACATGATGGCCTCTTCATGAAGGGGGAGGTTCTCAAGAGTCCATTTAGGTATTCCCACGATGGGAGTTGTGAGATGCTACAGAAGAGATTCCTTCTGTAGCACCCTCGAGAACTGTTGGATGGCTTCCAGAGGTCCCATATGGAATGACTCCAGAGCAGGATTCTAAGGATGGATGTGTGGTGTGCCCACCTCACATTCAATTATTTCCTAGCGACAAGGCAGGTTCAAACTGCTGGTTCTGGGGGAGCAACCGAGGGGAGTGAGTGGAAATGGACTCTCCGGAGGATGGGTCATATTGTGTGTTTGTGTCCATGGAGACCTTGGAATGGGGTGGTGGATCCGGGGCCCCGAGGACTTTGGAGGTTTCTCCTAATTTGTACAGTTCTGGTCAATGGAATGGGCAGAATTCCCTTGGATAGGGCAGGCACAGTCCTGAGGTGTGGCACAAGGGGCCCTATCCTGGACGGTGTGTGGCCAGGGCTGTGGGGACAGTAGTCTGAAAACAGCAACTCGGCTTACTTTTGGGGACGTAGGTATCGCAGGCCTGATCTACAGATCATGAGAACTCTTTGGGATATGAACAAAGGGCGAGTGTGAGGTGCTTGCTCAGGTTTTTGTCTTGGTTTTGTGTCAACGATGGCCATGGAATGTCGGGGTGGCAGCAATCAGAACAAATTAGGAGAAACCTCCAATGTCCCCAAGGCTATCCTAAGAGTGTAGGCTGCCCGGGACAAACAGAGGCTATCTGCCACCAGCTAAGCGACTACCTCCACTCAGACTCGGAAACAGATGTCCCCAGAGGAGAAGATTGAACCATACAGGCTCCTAGGACCTCATCAGATCCATTGCTTTGGTTTCCAGGCATCTCTCCTCAGAGGCCTGGTTTCCAATAGCCGCATATGGGTGTTTACTGCGGGACCCATCAGAACAAATCTCCTCCCCATATGGGAAATGTGCACGTGAGAGCTGTGTCAAAACCTCTGGTTAGTAGAAACCTTCAGGACACTGGTGCCAACGCCCCATTCCAAGGTCCCCATGGACACAAACCCATATTATGACCCATGCAAAGGAGAGTCCATTTCTGCTCAGTGCACTCGGTTGCTCCCCCAGAGCCAGCAGATCGAAACTGTCTTATCGCAAGGAGACAATTGGAATGCTAGGCGGGCAGCCCAGGCATCCATTCTTAGAACCCTGCTCTGGAGTCATCCCTATGGGATGTCCTGGAGGCATCCATCAGGTCTCAATTGTCCCACAGAAGGAATCCTTGCGGTTTGGAGAATCTCACAACTCCCATCGTGGGAAAACCTCCATGGCCTCGTGATGCCCCGCCCCCTTCATGAAGGGGCCATCATGGACAGAAACTCCAACCTGAGCCTACGTCTGATCCTCGCCCTGACTTCAGATGCACGAGATCTTGATTCAGCTCTGCAGTGTGTGCCTGCCGTGCCCTTGCCTCAAAAACTATGCCTAGCTTGTGTTCTCAGACTTCTGTCCTCACACTCCTGGCCCACAAGCCCTCAGGATGGCAATTCCGGAACCACAATGCAGCACTCTGCCTGCATTCCAGAAGATGAACGTTGCACTGTGGGGCTACCCAGAAACCCCAAATGAGGATCAACCTGCACGCCACTCTACTGTACCCCAATTATACAGTCTACCCTGAGCACTAATGCCCTATCTGACACAGGCTGAGCCCGAACTTCCCAACTACCACCCAGACAGCTGGCCGCACACTGAGCACATCGGACCTGACCATGGCCTTAGGTCATCATCTCTTCCCAACCTTGTTTTTCAGGCTTCACAAGCTAGACCTTAACCCTAATAAAGGCCCAGGGGTGAATGTGATGCAGAAATCAGAACTCCTCCTTCCCCATGGCAAGAATCCTAGTGTTTGGCATGTTTTCCAACGTACACTGTAAAAGAAACCATTTTGGTCCATGAGGGCTCAGCCATGCTTGAGAGCTGCATTGGGCACAAACATGCATTGTGACCCTAAGCGTGAGTCCTGTCCTCAAGTAAGGCCTGTCAGTGGCTGTACCAAGAGTCCACATATGGGGCTTGCAAGCCCTTAGGCCCCCATTCTTAATCAGAGGTCAGTTTGTCCTTTCTCCCCTCCCGAGGGCTATGCTCTGGAATCCCTCTTTTGGTGGGACACCTGAGGTAGAAAAACAGAATGGACTCCTCCCATCCCGGAGAATCACCCCAACCTTTTGGGATCGGACCAAATCCCCAGAGTTGGAGACTCATTAATGGCCCATGAGGCCACCTCGACATTCCAAGGCCACCGTTGACCCAAAATCCAGAGACAATAGCCTGAGCAAGCGCCTCACTCTCTCCCTTTGTTCATATCCCAAAGAGTTCTCCTCACGGTCTGTAGATTCGGCCCGCCATACCTACGTCCCCAAACTTAAGCCATGTTTGTGTTTTCAGACTTCTGTCCCCACAACCTGGCCCACACAACCTCCCGGCTAGGGTCCTTGGAGTGACACCTCAGGACTGTGCATGCCTTCTCCAAGGGTATTCTGTCCATTCCATTGGCCACAATCGTACAAATTAGGAGAAACCTCCAAAGTGCCTGAGGCTATCCCAATAGCGTCGGCACCACAGGACAAACAGGGGTCATCTGACACCAGCTAAGCAACTACCACCACTCAGACCCGTAGACAGATGTTCCCCATTAAGAAGATTGAACCGGACAGGTCCCTAGGCCCTAATCGGATACATTGCTTTGGTTTCCAGGCATCGCCACAGAGGACTGGTTTTCAATACCAGCATACGGAGGATTCCTGAGGCACCGATCAGAACACATCTAGTCTCCATATGGGAAACTTGCTCGTTGGGGCTGTGTCAAAACCTCCGGTTAGGAGAAACCTTCAGGGCCCCAGTGCCACCGCCTCATTCCAAGGTCTCCCAGGACACAAACCCAAATTATGACCCATCCACAGGAGAGTCCATTTCAACACACCCCTCTTGGTTGCTCCCCCAGAGCCAGCAGATTGAACTTCTCTTGTCCCAAGGAGACAATTGGAATATGAAGAGGGCTTCCCAGGCATCAAATTTTAGAACACTGTTCTGGAGTTGTTCCATATGGGACGTCCTTAAGCCATCCAACATGTCTCAATTGCCCGCAGAAGTAATTCTAGCGGTTTGGAGCATCTCAAAACTCCCACCGAGGGAAAAACTCCATGGCCTCCTGTTGCCCCACCCCCCTTTATGAAGGGGCCACCTTGGACAGTAACTCGGGCCTGAGACAACGTCTGATCCTCGCCCTGACTTCAGGTGTATGAGATCTCGATTCAGCTCTGTAGAGTGTGCCTTCAGTGCCCTTGCGCCGAACCTATGCCTAGCTTATGTTCTCAGACTTCAGTCCTCACCCTCCAGGCCCACAAGCCCTCCTGTTTTGCATTCCAGAGCCACAATGCAGCACTCTGCCTGCCTTCCAGAAGAAAAGCATTGCCTTCTGGGGCTACCCAGAGACCCCAAATGAGGATCAACCTGCATGCCACTCAGGCAATTATATAGTCCACCCTGGGCACTAGTGCCCTGTCTGACATAGCTTGAACCCGGACCTCCCGACCGACACCCAGACAGCTGACTGCACACTGAGCACATTGGATCTGCCATGGTCTTAGCTCATCATCTCTTCCCAACCTAGCTTTTCAGGCTTCAGATCTTAGACCTTATCTCCAAATCCTGCCAAGGGGTGAACGTGATGCAGAAATCAAAAGTCCTCCTTCCCCATGACAAGAAACCTTGTGTTTGTTATGTTGTCCAACGTACAGTGTAAGAGAAACCAGCATGGCCCATGAGGCTCCCCCCATGCTAGAAGGCAGCGTTAGGCACAAACACACATAGTGACACTCAGCGTGAGCCCTGTCCTTAAGTAAGGGCCCTCAGTAACTAGACCAATAGCCCGCATATGGGGCTTGCCATGCCCCTAGGCCCCAATCTTAACTAGAGGTTGGGTTGTCCAGTCGCCTCACTCAGGGATCTGCTCTGGAATTCCTCTTTTGGTGGGACACCTGTGGTAAAACAAAACAAAACAAAACAAAACAAAAATTAAACACAGAATGGACTCCTCCCATCCCACAGAATTACCCCAAACTCTTGAGATCAGGCTAAATCCCCAGAGAAGGACACACGCCCATATCACATGAGGCCAACCCCACATTCCACGGCTATCATTGACACAAAATCCAGAGACAAAAGCCTGAATAAGCACCTCACACTCACACTTTGTTCATATCCCAAAGCGTTCTCCTCATGGTCTGTAGATTGGGCCTGCCATACCTATGTCCTAAAACTTAAGTCGAGTTTGTGTTTTCAGACTTCTGTCCCCACATCCCTGGCCCACACACTGTCCTGGCTGGGACCCGTGGAGCCACACCACAGGACTGTGCCTGCCCTCTCCAAGGGAATTCTGCCCATTCCATTGGCCACAACTATATAAATTAGAAGAAACCTCCAAAGTTCCCGAAGCCAGCCCAATAATGTTGGCTGCCCAGGACAAACAGGGGCGATCTGACACCAGCTGAGCAACTACCTGCAATCTGACCCATAAACAGATGTCCCCAGAGAAGAAGATTGAACTGGACAGGCCCCTAGGCCCTAATCGTATCCATTGCTTTGGTTTCCAGGCATCTCTCCCCAGAGGCCTGGTTTCCAATATGAGCATATGGGGGTTTCCAGAGGGACCCATTAGAACACATCTTGTCTCCACATGGGAAACGTGCTCATTGGAGCTGTGTCAAAACATACGGTTAGGAGAATCCTTCCGGGCCCTGGTGCCACCCCAAAATTCCAAGGTCTCCATGGACTCAAACCCACATTGTAACACATTGCAGGATCCTATTTACTCCCTCTCAGCCAGCCAATCGAACCTGTCTTGTCACAAGAAGACAATCAAAATGTGATGCAGACTGAACAGGCATCCATCTTTAGAACCCTGCTCTGCAGTCATCCCATATGAGACGTCCTGGAACCATCCAACAGGTCTCTATTGTCCTGCAGAAAAGATCCTTGCTGCATGGAGCATCTCAAATCTCCCATTGTGGGAAAACCTCCTTTGCACTATGCTTCCCAGTCCCCTTCATGAAAGGACCATCCTGGATAGAAACACCAACCTGAGCCAACATCTGTTCCTCGCCCTGATTCATATGCATGAGATCTCGATACAGCTCTGCAGAGTGTGACTACCATGCCCCCGCCCTGAAACATAAGCCCAGCTTCTGTTCTTAGACTTCCATCCTCGCACTCCTGGCCCACAAGCCCTCCAGTCTGACAATACTGGAGCCACAATGCAGTACTCTGCCTGCCCTCCAGAAGAAAAACATTGCCCTATGGGGCTATCCAGAAACCCCAAATGAAGATCAACCTGCATTCAACTCGACTAAACCCCAATTATACAGTCTACCCTGGGTACTATTGTCCTGTCTAACACAGCCTGAGCCCAGACCTCCCAACCATAAATCAGACAGCTGGCCACACACTAAGCACATTGGACCCACCATGGCTTTAAGTCGTCATCTCTTCCAACCTCGTTTTTCAGGTTTC